>NC_086451.1:160014788-160331351 GCF_028390025.1 Pseudophryne corroboree | reverse complement strand
GTTCCCGCTAGGCGTCTGTGGCTAGGCAATGTGTCTCAGTGCTCTCCCTGGTGCAATGTGTCTCAGTGCTGTGCCTGACGCAAAGTGTATAGGAGGTTCTACCTGGTGCAGTGTGTATTAGCTGCACTACTGTGTGGTGTAATGCAAATTGCCACTATTATGTGGCCACGTACCTTCCCCACGAAGTAACTCCCCTTAATTTTTGCTGCGCGCCTTCGGCGCGCACTGTCCATTCTTTGGCATATAGGTATGGGAACAACAAGCAGTATGTACATCATTTTGCCCTCCTAACTTAAAAAAGTGCCCTCCCTGTGATCAGCACCATGCCCTAAAAAGTGAACACTATCATGTGTAGCTGGCACTGCTGGGGGGCATGTCATGTGTAGCTGGCACTGCTGCGGGGCATGTTATGTGTAGCTGGCTAGCTGGCACTGCTGCGGGGCATGTCATGTGTAGCTGGCTAGCTGGCACTGCTGCGGGGCATGTCATGTGTAGCTGGCACTGCTGCGGGGCATGTCATGTCTATCTGGCACTGCACATTATGTGTATCTGGCACTATACTGGAGACATTGTGTGTAAGGAACACTACTGTGGCTATGTGTAAGGCGGCTAATTGTGTGAAAATGTGTTTATAGTTTGATGATATGAAGTTATGAGGCCACGCCCACTTTTCCAGAGGCCACACCCACTTTTCCGAGAGCGCGCGCCTGCGGCGCGCGCATAGGGGGGGGGGGCGCTTTTACATTTTCTCGCTCAGGGTGCTAGTAGGCCTGGAGCCGGCCCTGCCGAGGACGCTCGGCTTTGGACCAGCCCACCTAAGGAGAGGTAATTGAACAAGAAATAACACTGGATCACTCCCTCAATTTATTATGGGATGTCTACTGCACTGATCATTCACTTCCAATATTAACCTTACGGCTACTACCATCTATTGCTTTCCAACAAACAGCTGGACTTTATTTCCTTTTGTGGACTTCTATATAGAGAACTGACACAATTTGGTGTCTGTTTAAACGGATAAACTGAGTCAAGGTGTGCCTTTTATATCCAACAATTTAATGTCATCTTTTACTGCTATTTTATGCTTTTTCATTAATAAATCAATTTATATACATACATCGGTTCTCCTAAAATTGTACTGTCCTTTCCCTGATACTTTGCGCAGCTGATTTTGTCTGTTTCTATATTCTCCAACCAAACACCCACATAGTGTTTTTCAGCCGCGCATGTATCAGGGTAATTTGATTATTAGCCTCCTGCAATTGAGGCGCTGTAGAAGCAGTCTTCGGTTTTTTCTCTTCTGAGCCGATACCCGCTGCCACCGCCAATGGCTTACAAACTCTCCCACAATCAACTGACCCAGCCCTCCACCACTAATTTCTATCTCAGTCCGATGCCGCCAATGCCCGCTGCCTGCCTGCTCATTGTTCTTGTTATGTATTATACATTTTTAAAGAAAAAAAAAATGAGTGTTTGGGACTGGGAAGGGTGAGGGAGGAGGACATGAATGCAATTTTGTTGTCCAGGGCTTCCATTAACTTAAAGGAGAAGGGTCTGAATGGGTTAAAAAAAAATGCGTGAGGTCCCCCCTCCTTAGTATAACCAGCCTCGGGCTCTTTGAGCCGGTCCTGGTTATTTAAATACTGGGGGAAAAATTGGACAGGGGTTCCCCGTATTTAGACAACCAGCACCGGGCTCTTAGAACGGTCCAGGTTCCAAAAATACGTGGGACAAAAGATGTAGGGGTCCCCCATATTTTTAAAACCAGCACCGGGCTCCACTAGCCAGAGAGATAATGCCACAGCCGGGGGACACTTTTATGTAGGTCCCTGCGGCCCTGGCATTACCCCTCCAACTAGTCACCCCTGGCCGGGGTTCCCTGGAGGAGTGGGGACCCCTTAAATCAAGAGGTTCCTCCCCTCGAGGCACCCAAGGGCCAGAGGTGAAGCCCGAGGCTGTCCCCAGCACCCCTGGGTGGTGGGTGCCGGGCTGATAGCCATGTGTGTAAAAAAAGAATATTGTTTTTTTTGTTGTGGAACTACAAGGCCCAGCAAGCCTCCCCCGCTTGCTGGTACTTGGAGAACCTCAAGTACCAGCAGGCGGGGAAATAACGGGCTTGCTGGTACCTGTAGTTCTACAACAACAAAAAATACCCAAATAAAAACACAAACACACACAGCGTGACAGTAAAATTATTGAGACAGGCTGTAGCATGTGGGTGCATGTAACCCTATAAAAGTGATGGATTGGGTGACTATTACAATACCCACTGTTGCTGTCTGAAAAATTATGGATTTATAGATTGCTCTGCCGAGACATGTTTTTTTCTAAAATGCACCACAGGTATGGATGGATAGTATACTTGACGACACAGAGGTAGGTAGAGCAGTGGCCTACTGTACCGTACTGCTATATATTATATTATTTATTATTATTATTATCCTTTATTTATATGGCGCCACAAGGGTTCCGCAGTGCCCAATTACAGAGTACATAAACAAATAATCAAACAGGAAAACAGCAACTTACAGTTGACGACAATATAGGACAAGTACAGGGTAAACAAACATAGCTACATCAGCAGATGACACTGGAATAAGTATAAGGTGGCAGAAGACTGCTGGATTTGGTGCAGCTGAAGATTATTAAAGTAAGAAAAGAGTAAGCACATGAGGGAAGAGGGCCCTGCTCGTGAGAGCTTACATTCTAAAAGGGAGGGGTAGACAGACAGGGGTGAGACAGATGGGGTACATAGAGAGCGTGGAACAGAGGTTTAGGATGAGATTTGGCTGGGTTTGGTGAAGAAGTGGGTCTTGAGAGCCCGTTTGAAGTTTTGTAGAGAGGTGGAGAGTCTGCGGGGGAGAGGTAGGGAATTCCAGAGAAGTGGTGCAGCACGTGAAAAATCTTGGAGGTAGGAGTGGGAGGAAGTAATCCGTAGGCAGGAGTCGGTGTGCATTAGCAGAGCGAAGAGGACGGGTGGGAGTGTAAAGCGAGATAAGATCAGAGATGTAGATGGGAGAGGAGTGGGTGAGGGCTTTGTAAGCAAGTGTGAGAAGCTTGAAATGGATTCTGAAAGGGAAGGGGAGCCAGTGAAGGACTAGTAAGAGAGGAGAGGTGGACGTAGTGCGTTTGGTGAGGAAAATGAGCCGGGAAGCAGCATTGAAGATAGATTGGAGTGGAGAGAGGTAGCCAAACACACTAACCGATTGCGCCACAGAGACACTTTGTAAAAAGTACATACTGACAAAGGCTAATAAGCATACATCTAGAACGTTTCCTAGAAAAACTTTAAAAAGTCAATAATCTGGAGAGTTTTTGTAAGATGTTTCTTCCATCAACCAACGAAGAAACACATTGGTACTTTCCCATGATGACTGAGTGCTTCAGGATCTCTTGCACTTACATGTGCAGCAGAGTACTGCAATGGAAGCATGCTGGGCCCATAACCCAGAGGTAGGCAGATTGAAACTATCCTTTGCTATATGCATTTTTTTTTGTTAATTTAAGTAATCAAAACTGGGATTGATATTTTTGCTCTTTCATTTTTACTTAAAGTACAATAACTTTTACCATTTTAATTTGTTTGAATAGTATATTGACAGTATAGTTTTCTTTAAAAAATCCACTTAATTTTCTTTATCCTATTATTAAAAGGGTAATTGACAAAAACAAACTACATTGTCACCAGAAGAGCAATACAAAATGTACAAGTGATATATTAAAATCATCTTTCCAGCTTGAATTTCAATGATGCATTGGGGCAACGATTTTGTGAGAAACATCTTCACCCTTAAATAAAGATTTTCTTAATTCCTTACCTGTGTGCTAATTAGATATCACCTTGTTTTCACATTAAACAGACTTCCACATGAGAAAGCAGCAAGGATGCAGTGGCGTTAATGTTTCCTGGTGTCAACCTGTATTATTTCAGTAGAAATTGAAATGAGGATGCATCTTGCTGCCTTTCCAATGAAGCAAGTTTAATTTAGTAATAGGTGAAAAACCATCCCTACAAAGGTGTTAATCAGAGACTTGGCTTTGTGGACACTTTTCAGAGAACAAATTTGTTAGCATAAAAATAAAGCCAGAAAATGAAGAGCTGTTTAATCACTCAATTGGATTTTTTTTTGCCAGCATATTTCTTTTTCTCTGCAACCCACTGCTAAATTGTGCTTCCTATCTGTTTTTATAAAATCACTGAATCAAATCTAACTCTGATTACATCAGAGAAGGCCAGGTACCCTACACCATAACAGGGGGTTTGAAATTTTGACTTGTCTACTTAAAGATCACCAAAATCTGATAACAAGGTCAATTACGTCCCTGGATGGGATTGAACCACCAACCTTTTGGTTAGTAGCCAGACACACTAACCGATTGCGCCACAGAGAAACTTTGTAAAAATTACATACTGACAAAGGCTAATAAGCATACATCTAGAACGTTTCCTAGAAAAACTTTAAAAAGTCAATAATCTGGAGAGTTTTTGTAAGATGTTTCTTCCATCAACCAACGAAGAAACACATTGGTACTTTCCCATGATGAGTGAGTGCTTCAGGATCTCTTGCACTTACATGTGCAGCAGAGTACTGCAATGGAAGCATGCTGGGCCCATAACCCAGAGGTAGGCAGATTGAAACTATCCTTTGCTATATGCATTTTTTTTTGTTAATTTAAGTAATCAAAACTGGGATTGATATTTTTGCTCTTTTATTTTTACTTAAAGTACAATAACTTTTACCATTTTAATTTGTTTTAATAGTATATTGACAGTATAGTTTTCTTTAAAAAATCCACTTAATTTTCTTTACCCTATTATTAAAAGGGTAATTGACAAAAACAAACTACATTGTCACCAGAAGAGCAATACAAAATGTACAAGTGATATATTAAAATCATCTTTCCAGCTTGAATTTCAATGATGCATTGGGGCAACGATTTTGTGAGAAACATCTTCACCCTTAAATAAAGATTTTCTTAATTCCTTACCTGTGTGCTAATTAGATATCACCTTGTTTTCACATTAAACAGACTTCTACATGAGAAAGCAGCAAGGATGTAGTGGCGTTAATGTTTCCTGGTGTCAACCTGTATTATTTCAGTAGACATTGAAATGAGGATGCATCTTGCTGCCTTTCCAATGAAGCAAGTTTAATTTAGTAATAGGTGAAAAACCATCCCTACAAAGGTGTTAATCAGAGACTTGGCTTTGTGGACACTTTTCAGAGAACAAATTTGTTAGCATAAAAATAAAGCCAGAAAATGAAGAGCTGTTTAATCACTCAATTGGATTTTTTTTGCCAGCATATTTCTTTTTCTCTGCAACCCACTGCTAAATTGTGCTTCCTAGCTGTTTTTATAAAATCAATGAATCAAATCTAACTCTGATTACATCAGAGCAGGCGAGGTACCCTACACCAGAACAGGGGGTTTGAAATTTTGACTTGTCTACTTAAAGATCACCAAAATCTGATAACAAGGTCAATTACGGCCCTGGGTGGGATTGAACCACCTACCATTTGGTTAGTAGCCAGACACACTAACCGATTGCGCCACAGAGACACTTTGCAAAAAGTACATACTGACAAAGGCTAATAAGCATACATCTAGAACGTTTCCTAGAAAAACTTTAAAAAGTCAATAATCTGGAGAGTTTTTCTAAGATGTTTCTTCCATCAACCAACGAAGAAACACATTGGTACTTTCCCATGATGACTGAGTGCTTCAGGATCTCTTGCACTTACATGTGCAGCAGAGTACTGCAATGGAAGCATGCTGGGCCCATAACCCAGAGGTAGGCAGATTGAAACTATCCTTTGCTATATGCATTTTTTTTTGTTAATTTAAGTAATCAAAACTGGGATTGATATTTTTGCTCTTTTATTTTTACTTAAAGTACAATAACTTTTACCATTTTAATTTGTTTTAATAGTATATTGACAGTATAGTTTTCTTTCAAAAATCCACTTAATTTTCTTTACCCTATTATTAAAAGGGTAATTGACAAAAACAAACTACATTGTCACCAGAAGAGCAATACAAAATGTACAAGTGATATATTAAAATCATCTTTCCAGCTTGAATTTCAATGATGCATTGGGGCAACGATTTTGTGAGAAACATCTTCACCCTTAAATAAAGATTTTCTTAATTCCTTACCTGTGTGCTAATTAGATATCACCTTGTTTTCACATTAAACAGACTTCCACATGAGAAAGCAGCAAGGATGCTGTGGCGTTAATGTTTCCTGGTGTCAAATCGTATTATTTCAGTAGACATTGAAATGAGGATGCATCTTGCTGCCTTTCCAATGAAGCAAATTTAATTTAGTAATAGGTGAAAAACCATCCCTACAAAGGTGTTAATCAGAGACTTGGCTTTGTGGACACTTTTCAGAGAACAAATTTGTTGGCATAAAAATAAAGCCAGAAAATTAAGAGCTGTTTAATCACTCAATTGGATTTTTTTGCCAGCATATTTCTTTTTCTCTGCAACCCACTGCTAAATTGTGCTTCCTAGCTGTTTTTATAAAATCACTGAATCAAATCTAACTCTGATTACATCAGAGAAGGCCAGGTACCCTACACCATAAGATGGGGTTTGAAATTTTGACTTGTCTACTTAAAGATCACCAAAATCTGACAACAAGGTCAACTACGTCCTTGGGTGGGATTGAACCACCAACCTTTTGGTTTATAGCCGTACACACTAACTGATTGCACCACAGAGACACTTTGCAAAAGTACATACTGACAAAGGCTAATAAGCATTCATCTAAAACGTTTCCTAGAAAAACTTTAAAAAGTCAATAATCTGGAGAGTTTTTGTAAGATGTTTCTTCCATCCACCAACGAAGAAACACATTTGTACTTTCCCATGATGAGTGAGTGCTTCAGGATCTCTTGCACTTACATGTGCAGCAGAGTACTGCAATGGAAGCATGCTGGGCCCATAACCCAGAGGTAGGCAGATTAAAACTATCCTCTGCTATATGCATTTTTTTTGTTAATTAAAGTAATCCAAAACTGGGATTGATATTTTTGCTCTTTTATTTTTCATTAAAGTACAATAACTTTTACCATTTTAATTTGTTTTAATAGTATATTGAAAGTATTGTTTTCTTTTAAAAATCCACTTAATTTTCTTTACCCTATTATTACAATGGTAATTGACAAAAACAAACTACATTGTCACCAGAAGAGCAATACAAAATGTACAAGTGATATATTAAAATCATCTTTCCAGCTTGAATTTCAAAGATGCATTGGGGCAACGATTTTGTGAGAAACATTTTCACCCTTAAATAAAGATTTTCTTAATTCCTTACCTGTGTGCTAATTAGATATCACCTTGTTTTCACATTAAACAGACTTCCACATGAGAAAGCAGCAAGGATGCAGTGGCGTTAATGTTTCCTGGTGTCAACCTGTATTATTTCAGTAGACATTGAAATGAGGATGCATCTTGCTGCCTTTCCAATGAAGCAAGTTTAATTTAGTAATAGGTGAAAAACCATCCTTACAAAGGTGTTAATCAGAGACTTGGCTTTGTGGACACTTTTCAGAGAACAAATTTGTTAGCATAAAAATAAAGCCAGAAAATGAAGAGCTGTTTAATCACTCAATTGGATTTTTTTGCCAGCATATTTCTTTTTCTCTGTAACCCACTGCTAAATTGTGCTTCCTAGCTGTTTTTATAAAATCACTGAATCAAATCTAACTCTGATTACATCAGAGAAGGCCAGGTACCCTACACCATAAGAGGGGGATTGAAATTTTGACTTGTCTACTTAAAGATCACCAAAATCTGATAACAAGGTCAATTACGTCCCTGGGTGGGATTGAACCACCAACCTTTTGGGTAGTAGCCGGACACACTAACCGATTGCGCCACAGAGACACTTTGCAAAAACTACATACTGACAAAGGCTAATAAGCATTAATCTAGAACGTTTCCTAGAAAAACTTTAAAAAGTCAATAATCTGGAGAGTTTTTGTAAGATGTTTCTTCCATCCACCAACGAAGAAACACATTGGTACTTTCCCATGATGAGTGAGTGCTTCAGGATCTCTTGCACTTACATGTGCAGCAGAGTACTGCAATGGAAGCATGCTGGGCCCATAACCCAGAGGTAGGCAGATTAAAACTATCCTCTGCTATATGCATTTTTTTTGTTAATTAAAGTAATCCAAAACTGGGATTGATATTTTTGCTCTTTTATTTTTCATTAAAGTACAATAACTTTTACCATTTTAATTTGTTTTAATAGTATATTGAAAGTATTGTTTTCTTTTAAAAATCCACTTAATTTTCTTTACCCTATTATTAAAATGGTAATTGACAAAAACAAACTACATTGTCACCAGAAGAGCAATACAAAATGTACAAGTGATATATTAAAATCATCTTTCCAGCTTGAATTTCAATGATGCATTGGGGCAACGATTTTGTGAGAAACATTTTCACCCTTAAATAAAGATTTTCTTAATTCCTTACCTGTGTGCTAATTAGATATCACCTTGTTTTCACATTAAACAGACTTCCACGTGGCGTTAATGTTTCCTGGTGTCAACCTGTATTATTTCAGTAGACATTGAAATGAGGATGCATCTTGCTGCCTTTCCAATGAAGCAAGTTTAATTTAGTAATAGGTGAAAAACCATCCTTACAAAGGTGTTAATCAGAGACTTGGCTTTGTGGACACTTTTCAGAGAACAAATTTGTTAGCATAAAAATAAAGCCAGAAAATGAAGAGCTGTTTAATCACTCAATTGGATTTTTTTGCCAGCATATTTCTTTTTCTCTGTAACCCACTGCTAAATTGTGCTTCCTAGCTGTTTTTATAAAATCACTGAATCAAATCTAACTCTGATTACATCAGAGAAGGCCAGGTACCCTACACCATAAGAGGGGGATTGAAATTTTGACTTGTCTACTTAAAGATCACCAAAATCTGATAACAAAGTCAATTACGTCCCTGGGTGGGATTGAACCACCAACCTTTTGGTTAATAACCATACACACTAACTGATTGCGCCACAGAGACACTTTGCAAAAGTACATACTGACAAAGGCTAATAAGCATTCATCTAAAACGTTTCCTAGAAAAACTTTAAAAAGTCAATAATCTGGAGAGTTTTTGTAAGATGTTTCTTCCATCAACCAACGAAGAAACACATTGGTACTTTCCCATCATGAGTGAGTGCTTCAGGATCTATTGCACTTACATGTGCAGCAGAGTACAGCAATGGAAGCATGCTGGGCACATAACCCAGAGGTAGGCAGATTGAAACTATCCTCTGCTATATGCATTTTTTTTGTCAATTAAAGTAATCCAAAACTGGGATTGATATGTTGGCTCTTTTATTTTTACTTACAGTACAATAACTTTTACCATTTTAATTTGTTTTAATAGTATATTGACAGTATTGTTTTCTTTCAAAAATCCACTTAATTTTCTTTACCCTAATATTAAAATGGTGATTGACAAAAACAAACTACATTGTCACCAGAAGAGCAATACAAAATGTACAAGTGATATATTAAAATCATCTTTCCAGCTTGAATTTCAATGATGCATTGGGGCAACGATTTTGTGAGAAACATTTTCACCCTTAAATAAAGATTTTCTTAATTCCTTACCTGTGTGCTAATTAGATATCACCTTGTTTTCACATTAAACAGACTTCCACGTGGCGTTAATGTTTCCTGGTGTCAACCTGTATTATTTCAGTAGACATTGAAATGAGGATGCATCTTGCTGCCTTTCCAATGAAGCAAGTTTAATTTAGTAATAGGTGAAAAACCATCCTTACAAAGGTGTTAATCAGAGACTTGGCTTTGTGGACACTTTTCAGAGAACAAATTTGTTAGCATAAAAATAAAGCCAGAAAATGAAGAGCTGTTTAATCACTCAATTGGATTTTTTTGCCAGCATATTTCTTTTTCTCTGTAACCCACTGCTAAATTGTGCTTCCTAGCTGTTTTTATAAAATCACTGAATCAAATCTAACTCTGATTACATCAGAGAAGGCCAGGTACCCTACACCATAAGAGGGGGATTGAAATTTTGACTTGTCTACTTAAAGATCACCAAAATCTGATAACAAAGTCAATTACGTCCCTGGGTGGGATTGAACCACCAACCTTTTGGTTAATAACCATACACACTAACTGATTGCGCCACAGAGACACTTTGCAAAAGTACATACTGACAAAGGCTAATAAGCATTCATCTAAAACGTTTCCTAGAAAAACTTTAAAAAGTCAATAATCTGGAGAGTTTTTGTAAGATGTTTCTTCCATCAACCAACGAAGAAACACATTGGTACTTTCCCATCATGAGTGAGTGCTTCAGGATCTATTGCACTTACATGTGCAGCAGAGTACAGCAATGGAAGCATGCTGGGCACATAACCCAGAGGTAGGCAGATTGAAACTATCCTCTGCTATATGCATTTTTTTTGTCAATTAAAGTAATCCAAAACTGGGATTGATATGTTGGCTCTTTTATTTTTACTTACAGTACAATAACTTTTACCATTTTAATTTGTTTTAATAGTATATTGACAGTATTGTTTTCTTTCAAAAATCCACTTAATTTTCTTTACCCTAATATTAAAATGGTGATTGACAAAAACAAACTACATTGTCACCAGAAGAGCAATACAAAATGTACAAGTGATATATTAAAATCATCTTTCCAGCTTGAATTTCAATGATGCATTGGGGCAACGATTTTGTGAGAAACATTTTCACCCTTAAATAAAGATTTTCTTAATTCCTTACCTGTGTGCTAATTAGATATCACCTTGTTTTCACATTAAACAGACTTCCACATGAGAAAGCAGCAAGGATGCAGTGGCGTTAATGTTTCCTGGTGTCAACCTGTATTATTTCAGTAGACATTGAAATGAGGATGCATCTTGCTGCCTTTCCAATGAAGCAAGTTTAATTTAGTAATAGGTTAAAAACCATCCTTACAAAGGTGTTAATCAGAGACTTGGCTTTGTGGACACTTTTCAGAGAACAAATTTGTTAGCATAAAAATAAAGCCAGAAAATTAAGAGCTGTTTAATCACTCAATTGGATTTTTTTTGCCAGCATATTTCTTTTTCTCTGCAACCCACTGCTAAATTGTGCTTCCTAGCTGTTTTTATAAAATCACTGAATCAAATCTAACTCTGATTACATCAGAGAAGGCCAGGTACCCTACACCAGAACAGGGGGTTTGAAATTTTTACTTGTCTACTTAAAGATCACCAAAATCTGATAACAAGGTCAATTACGTCCCTGGGTGGGATTGAACCACCAACCTTTTGGTTATTAGCCGTGCACACTAACTGATTGCGCCACAAAGACACTTTGCAAAAGTATATACTGACAAAGGCTAATAAGCATTCATCTAAAACGTTTCCTAGAAAAACTTTAAAAAGTCAATAATCTGGAGAGTTTTTGTAAAATGTTTCTTCCATCAACCAACGAAGAAACACATTGGTACTTTCCCATGATGAGTGAGTGCTTCAGGATCTCTTGCACTTACATGTGCAGCAGAGTACAGCAATGGAAGCATGCTGGGCCCATAACCCAGCGGTAGGCAGATTGAAACTATCCTCTGCTATATGCATTTTTTTTTTGTTAATTAAAGTAATCCAAAACTGGGATTGATATTTTGGCTCTTTTATTTTTACTTAAAGTACAATAACTTTTACCATTTTAATTTGTTTTAATAGTATATTGACAGTATTGTTTTCTTTCAAAAATCCACTTAATATTCTTTACCCTATTATTAAAATGGTAATTGACAAAAACAAACTACATTGTCACCAGAAGAGCAATACAAAATGTACAAGTGATATATTAAAATCATCTTTCCAGCTTGAATTTCAATGATGCATTGGGGCAACGATTTTGTGAGAAACATCTTCACCCTTAAATAAAGATTTTCTTAATTCCTTACCTGTGTGCTAATTAGATATCACCTTGTTTTCACATTAAACAGACTTCCACATGAGAAAGCAGCAAGGATACAGTGGCGTTAATGTTTCCTGGTGTCAACCTGTATTATTTCAGTAGACATTGAATTGAGGATGCATCTTGCTGCCTTTCCAATGAAGCAAGTTTAATTTAGTAATAGGTGAAAAACCATCCCTACAAAGGTGTTAATCAGAGACTTGGCTTTGTGGACACTTTTCAGAGAACAAATGTGTTAGCATAAAAATAAAGCCAGAAAATGAAGAGCTGTTTAATCACTCAATTGGATTTTTTTTGCCAGCATATTTCTTTTTCTCTGCAACCCACTGCTAAATTGTGCTTCCTAGCTAATTTTATAAAATCACTGAATCAAATCTAACTCTGATTACATCAGAGAAGGCCAGGTACCCTACACCATAACAGGGGGTTTGAAATTTTGACTTGTCTACTTAAAGATCACCAAAATCTGATAACAAAGTCAATTACGTCCCTGGGTGGGATTGAACCACCAACCTTTTGGTTAATAACCATACACACTAACTGATTGCGCCACAGAGACACTTTGCAAAAGTACATACTGACAAAGGCTAATAAGCATTCATCTAAAACGTTTCCTAGAAAAACTTTAAAAAGTCAATAATCTGGAGAGTTTTTGTAAGATGTTTCTTCCATCAACCAACGAAGAAACACATTGGTACTTTCCCATCATGAGTGAGTGCTTCAGGATCTATTGCACTTACATGTGCAGCAGAGTACAGCAATGGAAGCATGCTGGGCACATAACCCAGAGGTAGGCAGATTGAAACTATCCTCTGCTATATGCATTTTTTTTGTCAATTAAAGTAATCCAAAACTGGGATTGATATGTTGGCTCTTTTATTTTTACTTACAGTACAATAACTTTTACCATTTTAATTTGTTTTAATAGTATATTGACAGTATTGTTTTCTTTCAAAAATCCACTTAATTTTCTTTACCCTAATATTAAAATGGTGATTGACAAAAACAAACTACATTGTCACCAGAAGAGCAATACAAAATGTACAAGTGATATATTAAAATCATCTTTCCAGCTTGAATTTCAATGATGCATTGGGGCAACGATTTTGTGAGAAACATTTTCACCCTTAAATAAAGATTTTCTTAATTCCTTACCTGTGTGCTAATTAGATATCACCTTGTTTTCACATTAAACAGACTTCCACATGAGAAAGCAGCAAGGATGCAGTGGCGTTAATGTTTCCTGGTGTCAACCTGTATTATTTCAGTAGACATTGAAATGAGGATGCATCTTGCTGCCTTTCCAATGAAGCAAGTTTAATTTAGTAATAGGTTAAAAACCATCCTTACAAAGGTGTTAATCAGAGACTTGGCTTTGTGGACACTTTTCAGAGAACAAATTTGTTAGCATAAAAATAAAGCCAGAAAATTAAGAGCTGTTTAATCACTCAATTGGATTTTTTTTGCCAGCATATTTCTTTTTCTCTGCAACCCACTGCTAAATTGTGCTTCCTAGCTGTTTTTATAAAATCACTGAATCAAATCTAACTCTGATTACATCAGAGAAGGCCAGGTACCCTACACCAGAACAGGGGGTTTGAAATTTTTACTTGTCTACTTAAAGATCACCAAAATCTGATGACAAGGTCAATTACGTCCCTGGGTGGGATTGAACCACCAACCTTTTGGTTATTAACCGTGCACACTAACTGATTGCGCCACAAAGACACTTTGCAAAAGTATATACTGACAAAGGCTAATAAGCATTCATCTAAAACGTTTCCTAGAAAAACTTTAAAAAGTCAATAATCTGGAGAGTTTTTGTAAAATGTTTCTTCCATCAACCAACGAAGAAACACATTGGTACTTTCCCATGATGAGTGAGTGCTTCAGGATCTCTTGCACTTACATGTGCAGCAGAGTACAGCAATGGAAGCATGCTGGGCCCATAACCCAGCGGTAGGCAGATTGAAACTATCCTCTGCTATATGCATTTTTTTTTTGTTAATTAAAGTAATCCAAAACTGGGATTGATATTTTGGCTCTTTTATTTTTACTTAAAGTACAATAACTTTTACCATTTTAATTTGTTTTAATAGTATATTGACAGTATTGTTTTCTTTCAAAAATCCACTTAATATTCTTTACCCTATTATTAAAATGGTAATTGACAAAAACAAACTACATTGTCACCAGAAGAGCAATACAAAATGTACAAGTGATATATTAAAATCATCTTTCCAGCTTGAATTTCAATGATGCATTGGGGCAACGATTTTGTGAGAAACATCTTCACCCTTAAATAAAGATTTTCTTAATTCCTTACCTGTGTGCTAATTAGATATCACCTTGTTTTCACATTAAACAGACTTCCACATGAGAAAGCAGCAAGGATACAGTGGCGTTAATGTTTCCTGGTGTCAACCTGTATTATTTCAGTAGACATTGAATTGAGGATGCATCTTGCTGCCTTTCCAATGAAGCAAGTTTAATTTAGTAATAGGTGAAAAACCATCCCTACAAAGGTGTTAATCAGAGACTTGGCTTTGTGGACACTTTTCAGAGAACAAATTTGTTAGCATAAAAATAAAGCCAGAAAATGAAGAGCTGTTTAATCACTCAATTGGATTTTTTTTGCCAGCATATTTCTTTTTCTCTGCAACCCACTGCTAAATTGTGCTTCCTAGCTGTTTTTATAAAATCACTGAATCAAATCTAACTCTGATTACATCAGAGAAGGCCAGGTACCCTACACCAGAACAGGGGGTTTGAAATTTTTACTTGTCTACTTAAAGATCACCAAAATCTGATGACAAGGTCAATTACGTCCCTGGGTGGGATTGAACCACCAACCTTTTGGTTATTAACCGTGCACACTAACTGATTGCGCCACAAAGACACTTTGCAAAAGTATATACTGACAAAGGCTAATAAGCATTCATCTAAAACGTTTCCTAGAAAAACTTTAAAAAGTCAATAATCTGGAGAGTTTTTGTAAAATGTTTCTTCCATCAACCAACGAAGAAACACATTGGTACTTTCCCATGATGAGTGAGTGCTTCAGGATCTCTTGCACTTACATGTGCAGCAGAGTACAGCAATGGAAGCATGCTGGGCCCATAACCCAGCGGTAGGCAGATTGAAACTATCCTCTGCTATATGCATTTTTTTTTTGTTAATTAAAGTAATCCAAAACTGGGATTGATATTTTGGCTCTTTTATTTTTACTTAAAGTACAATAACTTTTACCATTTTAATTTGTTTTAATAGTATATTGACAGTATTGTTTTCTTTCAAAAATCCACTTAATATTCTTTACCCTATTATTAAAATGGTAATTGACAAAAACAAACTACATTGTCACCAGAAGAGCAATACAAAATGTACAAGTGATATATTAAAATCATCTTTCCAGCTTGAATTTCAATGATGCATTGGGGCAACGATTTTGTGAGAAACATCTTCACCCTTAAATAAAGATTTTCTTAATTCCTTACCTGTGTGCTAATTAGATATCACCTTGTTTTCACATTAAACAGACTTCCACATGAGAAAGCAGCAAGGATACAGTGGCGTTAATGTTTCCTGGTGTCAACCTGTATTATTTCAGTAGACATTGAATTGAGGATGCATCTTGCTGCCTTTCCAATGAAGCAAGTTTAATTTAGTAATAGGTGAAAAACCATCCCTACAAAGGTGTTAATCAGAGACTTGGCTTTGTGGACACTTTTCAGAGAACAAATTTGTTAGCATAAAAATAAAGCCAGAAAATGAAGAGCTGTTTAATCACTCAATTGGATTTTTTTTGCCAGCATATTTCTTTTTCTCTGCAACCCACTGCTAAATTGTGCTTCCTAGCTAATTTTATAAAATCACTGAATCAAATCTAACTCTGATTACATCAGAGAAGGCCAGGTACCCTACACCATAACAGGGGGTTTGAAATTTTGACTTGTCTACTTAAAGATCACCAAAATCTGATAACAAGGTCAATTACGTCCCTGGTTGGGATTGAACCACCAACCTTTTGGTTAGTAGCCGGACACACTAACCGATTGCGCCACAGAGACACTTTGCAAAAAGTACATACTGACAAAGTCTAATAAGCATACATCTAGAACGTTTCCTAGAAAAACTTTAAAAAGTCAATAATCTGGAGAGTTTTTGTAAGATGTTTCTTCCATCAACCAATGAAGAAACACATTGGTACTTTCCCATGATGAGTGAGTGCTTCAGGATCTCTTGCACTTACATGTGCAGCAGAGTACTGCAATGGAAGCATGCTGGGCCCATAACCCAGAGGTAGGCAGATTGAAACTATCCTTTGCTATATGCATTTTTTTTTTGTTAATTTAAGTAATCAAAACTGGGATTGATATTTTTGCTCTTTTATTTTTACTTAAAGTACAATAACTTTTACCATTTTAATTTGTTTTAATAGTATATTGACAGTATAGTTTTCTTTAAAAAATCCACTTAATTTTCTTTACCCTATTATTAAAAGGGTAATTGACAAAAACAAACTACATTGTCACCAGAAGAGCAATACAAAATGTACAAGTGATATATTAAAATCATCTTTCCAGCTTGAATTTCAATGATGCATTGGGGCAACGATTTTGTGAGAAACATCTTCACCCTTAAATAAAGATTTTCTTAATTCCTTACCTGTGTGCTAATTAGATATCACCTTGTTTTCACATTAAACAGACTTCTACATGAGAAAGCAGCAAGGATGCAGTGGCGTTAATGTTTCCTGGTGTCAACCTGTATTATTTCAGTAGACATTGAAATGAGGATGCATCTTGCTGCCTTTCCAATGAAGCAAGTTTAATTTAGTAATAGGTGAAAAACCATCCCTACAAAGGTGTTAATCAGAGACTTGGCTTTGTGGACACTTTTCAGAGAACAAATTTGTTAGCATAAAAATAAAGCCAGAAAATGAAGAGCTGTTTAATCACTCAATTGGATTTTTTTTTTGCCAGCATATTTCTTTTTCTCTGCAACCCACTGCTAAATTGTGCTTCCTAGCTGTTTTTATAAAATCAATGAATCAAATCTAACTCTGATTACATCAGAGAAGGCCAGGTACCCTACACCATAACAAGGGGTTTGAAATTTTGACTTGTCTACTTAAAGATCACCAAAATCTGATAACAAGGTCAATTACGTCCCTGGTTGGGATTGAACCACCAACCTTTTGGTTAGTAGCCGGACACACTAACTGATTGCGCCACAGAGACACTTTGCAAAAAGAACGTACTGACAAAGGCTAATAAGCATACATCTAGAACGTTTCCTAGAAAAACTTTAAAAAGTCAATAATCTGGAGAGTTTTTGTAAGATGTTTCTTCCATCAACCAACAAAGAAATACATTGGTACTTTCCCATGATGACTGAGTGCTTCAGGATCTCTTGCACTTACATGTGCAGCAGAGTACTGCAATGGAAGCATGCTGGGCCCATAACCCAGAGGTAGGCAGATTGAAACTATCCTTTGCTATATGCATTTTTTTTGTTAATTTAAGTAATCAAAACTGGGATTGATATTTTTGCTCTTTTATTTTTACTTAAAGTACAATAACTTTTACCATTTTAATTTGTTTTAATAGTATATTGACAGTATAGTTTTCTTTAAAAAATCCACTTAATTTTCTTTACCCTATTATTAAAAGGGTAATTGACAAAAACAAACTACATTGTCACCAGAAGAGCAATACAAAATGTACAAGTGATATATTAAAATCATCTTTCCAGCTTGAATTTCAATGATGCATTGGGGCAACGATTTTGTGAGAAACATCTTCACCCTTAAATAAAGATTTTCTTAATTCCTTACCTGTGTGCTAATTAGATATCACCTTGTTTTCACATTAAACAGACTTCTATATGAGAAAGCAGCAAGGATGCAGTGGCGTTAATGTTTCCTGGTGTCAACCTGTATTATTTCAGTAGACATTGAAATGAGGATGCATCTTGCTGCCTTTCCAATGAAGCAAGTTT
Organism: Pseudophryne corroboree; assembly: GCF_028390025.1. Taxonomy (NCBI): domain Eukaryota; kingdom Metazoa; phylum Chordata; class Amphibia; order Anura; family Myobatrachidae; genus Pseudophryne; species Pseudophryne corroboree. Next base: position 160,313,375 of record NC_086451.1, on the reverse strand, counting down.
AATTTAGTAATAGGTGAAAAACCATCCCTACAAAGGTGTTAATCAGAGACTTGGCTTTGTGGACACTTTTCAGAGAACAAATTTGTTAGCATAAAAATAAAGCCAGAAAATGAAGAGCTGTTTAATCACTCAATTGGGTTTTTTTTTGCCAGCATATTTCTTTTTCTCTGCAACCCACTGCTAAATTGTGCTTCCTAGCTGTTTTTATAAAATCAATGAATCAAATCTAACTCTGATTACATCAGAGAAGGCCAGGTACCCTACACCATAACAGGAGGTTTGAAATTTTGACTTGTCTACTTAAAGATCACCAAAATCTGATAACAAGGTCAATTACGTCCCTGGGTGGGATTGAACCACCAACCTTTTGGTTAGTAGCAGGACACATTAACCGATTGCGCCACAGAGACACTTTGCAAAAAGACCATACTGACAAAGGCTAATAAGCATACATCTAGAACGTTTCCTAGAAAAACTTTAAAAAGTCAATAATCTGGAGAGTTTTTGTAAGATGTTTCTTCCATCAACCAACGAAGAAACAAATTGGTACTTTCCCATGATGACTGAGTGCTTCAGGATCTCTTGCACTTACATGTGCAGCAGTGTACTGCAATGGAAGCATGCTGGGCCCATAACCCAGAGGTAGGCAGATTGAAACTATCCTTTGCTATATGCATTTTTTTTGTTAATTTAAGTAATCAAAACTGGGATTGATATTTTTGCTCTTTTATTTTTACTTAAAGTACAATAACTTTTACCATTTTAATTTGTTTTAATAGTATATTGACAGTATAGTTTTCTTTAAAAAATCCACTTAATTTTCTTTACCCTATTATTAAAAGGGTAATTGACAAAAACAAACTACATTGTCACCAGAAGAGCAATACAAAATGTACAAGTGATATATTAAAATCATCTTTCCAGCTTGAATTTCAATGATGCATTGGGGCAACAATTTTGTGAGAAACATCTTCACCCTTAAATACAGATTTTCTTAATTCCTTACCTGTGTGCTAATTAGATATCACCTTGTTTTCACATTAAACAGACTTCTACATGAGAAAGCAGCAAGGATGCAGTGGCGTTAATGTTTCCTGGTGTCAACCTGTATTATTTCAGTAGACATTGAAATGAGGATGCATCTTGCTGCCTTTCCAATGAAGCAAGTTTAATTTAGTAATAGGTGAAAAACCATCCCTACAAAGGTGTTAATCAGAGACTTGGCTTTGTGGACACTTTTCAGAGAACAAATTTGTTAGCATAAAAATAAAGCCAGAAAATGAAGAGCTGTTTAATCACTCAATTGGATTTTTTTTTTGCCAGCATATTTCTTTTTCTCTGCAACCCACTGCTAAATTGTGCTTCCTAGCTTTTTTTATAAAATCAATGAATCAAATCTAACTCTGATTACATCAGAGAAGGCCAGGTACCCTACACCATAACAGGGGGTTTGAAATTTTGACTTGTCTACTTAAAGATCACCAAAATCTGATAACAAGGTCAATTACGTCCCTGGTTGGGATTGAACCACCAACCTTTTGGTTAGTAGCCGGACACACTAACTGATTGCGCCACAGAGACACTTTGCAAAAAGTCCATACTGACAAAGGCTAATAAGCATACATCTAGAACGTTTCCTAGAAAAACTTTAAAAAGTCAATAATCTGGAGAGTTTTTGTAAGATGTTTCTTCCATCAACCAACAAAGAAACACATTGGTACTTTCCCATGATGACTGAGTGCTTCAGGATCTCTTGCACTTACATGTGCAGCAGAGTACTGCAATGGAAGCATGCTGGGCCCATAACCCAGAGGTAGGCAGATTGAAACTATCCTTTGCTATATGCATTTTTTTTTGTTAATTTAAGTAATCAAAACTGGGATTGATATTTTTGCTTTTTTATTTTTACTTAAAGTACAATAACTTTTACCATTTTAATTTGTTTTAATAGTATATTGACAGTATAGTTTTCTTTAAAAAATCCACTTAATTTTCTTTACCCTATTATTAAAAGGGTAATTGACAAAAACAAACTACATTGTCACCAGAAGAGCAATACAAAATGTACAAGTGATATATTAAAATCATCTTTCCAGCTTGAATTTCAATGATGCATTGGGGCAACGATTTTGTGAGAAACATCTTCACCCTTAAATAAAGATTTTCTTAATTCCTTACCTGTGTGCTAATTAGATATCACCTTGTTTTCACATTAAACAGACTTCCACATGAGAAAGCAGCAAGGATGCAGTGGCGTTAATGTTTCCTGGTGTCAACCTGTATTATTTCAGTAGACATTGAAATGAGGATGCATCTTGCTGCCTTTCCAATGAAGCAAGTTTAATTTAGTAATAGGTGAAAAACCATCCCTACAAAGGTGTTAATCAGAGACTTGGCTTTGTGGACATTTTTCAGAGAACAAATTTGTTAGCATAAAAATAAAGCCAGAAAATGAAGAGCTGTTTAATCACTCAATTGGATTTTTTTTTGCCAGCATATTTCTTTTTCTCTGCAACCCACTGCTAAATTGTGCTTCCTAGCTGTTTTTATAAAATCAATGAATCAAATCTAACTCTGATTACATCAGAGAAGGCCAGGTACCCTACACCATAACAGGGGGTTTGAAATTTTGACTTGTCTACTTAAAGATCACCAAAATCTGATAACAAGGTCAATTACGTCCCTGGGTGGGATTGAACCACCAACCTTTTGGTTAGTAGCCGGACACACTAACCGATTTCGCCACAGAGACCCTTTGCAAAAAGAACTTACTGACAAAGGCTAATAAGCATACATCTAGAACGTTTCCTAGAAAAACTTTAAAAAGTCAATAATCTGGAGAGTTTTTGTAAGATGTTTCTTCCATCAACCAACGAAGAAACACATTGGTACTTTCCCATGATGACTGAGTGCTTCAGGATCTCTTGCACTTACATGTGCAGCAGTGTACTGCAATGGAAGCATGCTGGGCCCATAACCCAGAGGTAGGCAGATTGAAACTATCCTTTGCTATATCCATTTTTTTTGTTAATTTAAGTAATCAAAACTGGGATTGATATTTTTGCTCTTTTATTTTTACTTAAAGTACAATAACTTTTACCATTTTAATTTGTTTTAATAGTATATTGACAGTATAGTTTTCTTTAAAAAATCCACTTAATTTTCTTTACCCTATTATTAAAAGGGTAATTGACAAAAACAAACTACATTGTCACCAGAAGAGCAATACAAAATGTACAAGTGATATATTAAAATCATCTTTCCAGCTTGAATTTCAATGATGCATTGGGGCAACGATTTTGTGAGAAACATCTTCACCCTTAAATAAAGATTTTCTTAATTCCTTACCTGTGTGCTAATTAGATATCACCTTGTTTTCACATTAAACAGACTTCTACATGAGAAAGCAGCAAGGATGCAGTGGCGTTAATGTTTCCTGGTGTCAACCTGTATTATTTCAGTAGACATTGAAATGAGGATGCATCTTGCTGCCTTTCCAATGAAGCAAGTTTAATTTAGTAATAGGTGAAAAACCATCCCTACAAAGGTGTTAATCAGAGACTTGGCTTTGTGGACACTTTTCAGAGAACAAATTTGTTAGCATAAAAATAAAGCCAGAAAATGAAGAGCTGTTTAATCACTCAATTGGATTTTTTTTTGCCAGCATATTTCTTTTTCTCTGCAACCCACTGCTAAATTGTGCTTCCTAGCTGTTTTTATAAAATCAATGACTCAAATCTAACTCTGATTACATCAGAGAAGGCCAGGTACCCTACACCATAACAGGGGGTTTGAAATTTTGACTTGTCTACTTAAAGATCACCAAAATCTGATAACAAGGTCAATTACGTCCCTGGTTGGGATTGAACCACCAACCTTTTGGTTAGTAGCCGGACACACTAACTGATTGCGCCACAGAGACACTTTGCAAAAAGTACATACTGACAAAGGCTAATAAGCATACATCTAGAACGTTTCCTAGAAAAACTTTAAAAAGTCAATAATCTGGAGAGTTTTTGTAAGATGTTTCTTCCATCAACCAACAAAGAAACACATTGGTACTTTCCCATGATGACTGAGTGCTTCAGGATCTCTTGCACTTACATGTGCAGCAGAGTACTGCAATGGAAGCATGCTGGGCCCATAACCCAGAGGTAGGCAGATTGAAACTATCCTTTGCTATATGCATTTTTTTTGTTAATTTAAGTAATCAAAACTGGGATTGATATTTTTGCTCTTTTATTTTTACTTAAAGTACAATAACTTTTACCATTTTAATTTGTTTTAATAGTATATTGACAGTATAGTTTTCTTTAAAAAATCCACTTAATTTTCTTTACCCTATTATTAAAAGGGTAATTGACAAAAACAAACTACATTGTCACCAGAAGAGCAATACAAAATGTACAAGTGATATATTAAAATCATCTTTCCAGCTTGAATTTCAATGATGCATTGGGGCAACGATTTTGTGAGAAACATCTTCACCCTTAAATAAAGATTTTCTTAATTCCTTACCTGTGTGCTAATTAGATATCACCTTGTTTTCACATTAAACAGACTTCTATATGAGAAAGCAGCAAGGATGCAGTGGCGTTAATGTTTCCTGGTGTCAACCTGTATTATTTCAGTAGACATTGAAATGAGGATGCATCTTGCTGCCTTTCCAATGAAGCAAGTTTAATTTAGTAATAGGTGAAAAACCATCCCTACAAAGGTGTTAATCAGAGACTTGGCTTTGTGGACACTTTTCAGAGAACAAATTTGTTAGCATAAAAATAAAGCCAGAAAATGAAGAGCTGTTTAATCACTCAATTGGGTTTTTTTTTGCCAGCATATTTCTTTTTCTCTGCAACCCACTGCTAAATTGTGCTTCCTAGCTGTTTTTATAAAATCAATGAATCAAATCTAACTCTGATTACATCAGAGAAGGCCAGGTACCCTACACCATAACAGGTGGTTTGAAATTTTGACTTGTCTACTTAAAGATCACCAAAATCTGATAACAAGGTCAATTACGTCCCTGGGTGGGATTGAACCACCAACCTTTTGGTTAGTAACCATACACACTAACCGATTGCGCCACAGAGACACTTTATAAAAAGTACGTACTGACAAAGGCTAATAAGCATACATCTAGAACGTTTCCTAGAAAAACTTTAAAAAGTCAATAATCTGGAGAGTTTTTGTAAGATGTTTCTTCCATCAACCAACGAAGAAACACATTGGTACTTTCCTATGATGAGTGAGTGCTTCAGGATCTCTTGCACTTACATGTGCAGCAGAGTACTGCAATGGAAGCATGCTGGGCCCATAACCCAGAGGTAGGCAGATTGAAACTATCCTTTGCTATATGCATTTTTTTTGTTAATTTAAGTAAACAAAACTGGGATTGATATTTTTGCTCTTTTATTTTTACTTAAAGTACAATAACTTTTACCATTTTAATTTGTTTTAATAGTATATTGACAGTATTGTTTTCTTTCAAAAATCCACTTAATTTTCTTTACCCTATTATTTAAATGGTAATTGACAAAAACAAACTACATTGTCACCAGAAGAGCAATACAAAATGTACAAGTGATATATTAAAATCATCTTTCCAGCTTGAATTTCAATGATGCATTGGGGCAACGATTTTGTGAGAAACATCTTCACCCTTAAATAAAGATTTTCTTAATTCCTTACCTGTGTGCTAATTAGATATCACCTTGTTTTCACATTAAACAGACTTCCACATGAGAAAGCAGCAAGGATGCAGTGGCGTTAATGTTTCCTGGTGTCAACCCGTATTATTTCAGTAGACATTGAAATGAGGATGCATCTTGCTGCCTTTCCAATGAAGCAAATTTAATTTAGTATTAGGTGAAAAACCATCCCTACAAAGGTGTTAATCAGAGACTTGGCTTTGTGGACACTTTTCAGAGAACAAATTTGTTAGCATAAAAATAAAGCCAGAAAATTAAGAGCTGTTTAATCACTCAATTGGATTTTTTTGCCAGCATATTTCTTTTTCTCTGCAACCCACTGCTAAATTGTGCTTCCTAGCTGTTTTTATAAAATCACTGAATCAAATCTGATTACATCAGAGAAGGCCAGGTACCCTACACCATAAGAGGGGGTTTGAAATGTTGACTTGTCTACTTAAAGATCACCAAAATCTGATCACAAGGTCAATTACGTCCCTGGGTGGGATTGAACCACCAACCTTTTGGTTTATAGCCGTTCACACTAACTGATTGCGCCACAGAGACATTTTGCAAAAGTATATACTGACAAAGGCTAATAAGCATTCATCTAAAACGTTTCCTAGAAAAACTTTAAAAAGTCAATAATCTGGAGAGTTTTTGTAAGATGTTTCTTCCATCCACCAACGAAGAAACACATTGGTACTTTCCCATGATGAGTGAGTGCTTCAGGATCTCTTGCACTTACATGTGCAGCAAAGTACTGCAATGGAAGCATGCTGGGCCCATAACCCAGAGGTAGGCAGATTAAAACTATCCTCTGCTATATGCATATTTTTTTGTTAATTAAAGTAATCCAAAACTGGGATTGATATTTTTGCTCTTTTATTTTTCATTAAAGTACAATAACTTTTACCATTTTAATTTGTTTTAATAGTATATTGAAAGTATTATTTTCTTTAAAAAATCCACTTAATTTTCTTTACCCTATTATTAAAATGGTAATTGACAAAAACAAACTACATTGTCACCAGAAGAGCAATACAAAATGTACAAGTGATATATTAAAATCATCTTTCCAGCTTGAATTTCAATGATGCATTGGGGCAACGATTTTGTGAGAAACATCTTCACCCTTAAATAAAGATTTTCTTAATTCCTTACCTGTGTGCTAATTAGATATCACCTTGTTTTCACATTAAACAGACTTCTACATGAGAAAGCAGCAAGGATGCAGTGGCGGTAATGTTTCCTGGTGTCAACCTGTATTATTTCAGTAGACATTGAAATGAAGATGCATCTTGCTGCCTTTCCAATGAAGCAAGTTTAATTTAGTAATAGGTGAAAAACCATCCCTACAAAGGTGTTAATCAGAGACTTGGCTTTGTGGACACTTTTCAGAGAACAAATTTGTTAGCATAAAAATAAAGCCAGAAAATGAAGAGCTGTTTAATCACTCAATTGGATTTTTTTTGCCAGCATATTTCTTTTTCTCTGCAACCCACTGCTAAATTGTGCTTCCTAGCTGTTTTTATTAAATCACTGAATCAAATCTAACTCTGATTACATCAGAAAAGGCCAGGTACCCTACACCATAACAGGGGGTTTGAAATTTTGACTTGTCTACTTAAAGATCACCAAAATCTGATAACAAGGTCAATTACGTCCCTGGGTGGGATTGAACCACCAACCTTTTGGTTAGTAGCCGGACACACTAACCGATTGCGCCACAGAGACACTTCGCAAAAAGTACATACTGACAAAGGCTATTAAGCATACATCTAGAACGTTTCCTAGAAAAACTTTAAAAAGTCAATAATCTGGAGAATTTTTGTAAAATGTTTCTTCCATCAACCAACGAAGAAACACATTGGTACTTTCCCATGATGAGTGAGTGCTTCAGGATCTCTTGCACTTACATGTGCAGCAGAGTACTGCAATGGAAGCATGCTGGGCCCATAACCCGGAGGTAGGCAGATTGAAACTATCCTTTGCTATATGCATTTTTTTTGTTAATTTAAGTAATCAAAACTGGGATTGATATTTTTGCTCTTTTATTTTTACTTGAAGTACAATAACTTTTACCATTTTAATTTGTTTGAATAGTATATTGACAGTATAGTTTTCTTTAAAAAATCAACTTAATTTTCTTTACCCTATTATTAAAAGGGTAATTGACAAAAACAAACTACATTGTCACCAGAAGAGCAATACAAAATGTACAAGTGATATATTAAAATCATCTTTCCAGCTTGAATTTCAATGATGCATTGGGGCAACGATTTTGTGAGAAACATCTTCACCCTTAAATAAAGATTTTCTTAATTCCTTACCTGTGTGCTAATTAGATATCACCTTGTTTTCACATTAAACAGACTTCCACATGAGAAAGCAGCAAGGATGCAGTGGCGTTAATGTTTCCTGGTGTCAACCCGTATTATTTCAGTAGACATTGAAATGAGGATGCATCTTGCTGCCTTTCCAATGAAGCAAATTTAATTTAGTATTAGGTGAAAAACCATCCCTACAAAGGTGTTAATCAGAGACTTGGCTTTGTGGACACTTTTCAGAGAACAAATTTGTTAGCATAAAAATAAAGCCAGAAAATTAAGAGCTGTTTAATCACTCAATTGGATTTTTTTGCCAGCATATTTCTTTTTCTCTGCAACCCACTGCTAAATTGTGCTTCCTAGCTGTTTTTATAAAATCACTGAATCAAATCTAACTCTGATTACATCAGAGAAGGCCAGGTACCCTACACCATAAGAGGGGGTTTGAAATGTTGACTTGTCTACTTAAAGATCACCAAAATCTGATCACAAGGTCAATTACGTCCCTGGGTGGGATTGAACCACCAACCTTTTGGTTTATAGCCGTTCACACTAACTGATTGCGCCACAGAGACATTTTGCAAAAGTATATACTGACAAAGGCTAATAAGCATTCATCTAAAACGTTTCCTAGAAAAACTTTAAAAAGTCAATAATCTGGAGAGTTTTTGTAAGATGTTTCTTCCATCCACCAACGAAGAAACACATTGGTACTTTCCCATGATGAGTGAGTGCTTCAGGATCTCTTGCACTTACATGTGCAGCAAAGTACTGCAATGGAAGCATGCTGGGCCCATAACCCAGAGGTAGGCAGATTAAAACTATCCTCTGCTATATGCATATTTTTTTGATAATTAAAGTAATCCAAAACTGGGATTGATATTTTTGCTCTTTTATTTTTCATTAAAGTACAATAACTTTTACCATTTTAATTTGTTTTAATAGTATATTGAAAGTATTATTTTCTTTAAAAAATCCACTTAATTTTCTTTACCCTATTATTAAAATGGTAATTGACAAAAACAAACTACATTGTCACCAGAAGAGCAATACAAAATGTACAAGTGATATATTAAAATCATCTTTCCAGCTTGAATTTCAATGATGCATTGGGGCAACGATTTTGTGAGAAACATCTTCACCCTTAAATAAAGATTTTCTTAATTCCTTACCTGTGTGCTAATTAGATATCACCTTGTTTTCACATTAAACAGACTTCTACATGAGAAAGCAGCAAGGATGCAGTGGCGGTAATGTTTCCTGGTGTCAACCTGTATTATTTCAGTAGACATTGAAATGAGGATGCATCTTGCTGCCTTTCCAATGAAGCAAGTTTAATTTAGTAATAGGTGAAAAACCATCCCTACAAAGGTGTTAATCAGAGACTTGGCTTTGTGGACACTTTTCAGAGAACAAATTTGTTAGCATAAAAATAAAGCCAGAAAATGAAGAGCTGTTTAATCACTCAATTGGATTTTTTTTGCCAGCATATTTCTTTTACTCTGCAACCCACTGCTAAATTGTGCTTCCTAGCTGTTTTTATTAAATCACTGAATCAAATCTAACTCTGATTACATCAGAAAAGGCCAGGTACCCTACACCATAACAGGGGGTTTGAAATTTTGACTTGTCTACTTAAAGATCACCAAAATCTGATAACAAGGTCAATTACGTCCCTGGGTGGGATTGAACCACCAACCTTTTGGTTAGTAGCCGGACACACTAACCGATTGCGCCACAGAGACACTTTGCAAAAAGTACATACTGACAATGGCTAATAAGCATACATCTAGAACGTTTCCTAGAAAAACTTTAAAAAGTCAATAATCTGGAGAGTTTTTGTAAGATGTTTCTTCCATCAACCAACGAAGAAACACATTGGTACTTTCCCATGATGAGTGAGTGCTTCAGGATCTCTTGCACTTACATGTGCAGCAGAGTACTGCAATGGAAGCATGCTGGGCCCATAACCCAGAGGTAGGCAGATTGAAACTATCCTTTGCTATATGCATTTTTTTTGTTAATTTAAGTAATCAAAACTGGGATTGATATTTTTGCTCTTTTATTTTTACTTAAAGTACAATAACTTTTACCATTTTAATTTGTTTTAATAGTATATTGACAGTATAGTTTTCTTTAAAAAATCCACTTAATTTTCTTTACCCTATTATTAAAAGGGTAATTGACAAAAACAAACTACATTGTCACCAGAAGAGCAATACAAAATGTACAAGTGATATATTAAAATCATCTTTCCAGCTTGAATTTCAATGATGCATTGGGGCAACGATTTTGTGAGAAACATCTTCACCCTTAAATAAAGATTTTCTTAATTCCTTACCTGTGTGCTAATTAGATATCACCTTGTTTTCACATTAAACAGACTTCCACATGAGAAAGCAGCAAGGATGCAGTGGCGATAATGTTTCCTGGTGTCAACCTGTATTATTTCAGTAGACATTGAAATGAGGATGCATCTTGCTGCCTTTCCAATGAAGCAAGTTTAATTTAGTAATAGGTGAAAAACCATCCCTACAAAGGTGTTAATCAGAGACTTGGCTTTGTGGACACTTTTCAGAGAACAAATTTGTTAGCATAAAAATAAAGCCAGAAAATGAAGAGCTGTTTAATCACTCAATTGGATTTTTTTTGCCAGCATATTTCTTTTACTCTGCAACCCACTGCTAAATTGTGCTTCCTAGCTGTTTTTATTAAATCACTGAATCAAATCTAACTCTGATTACATCAGAAAAGGCCAGGTACCCTACACCATAACAGGGGGTTTGAAATTTTGACTTGTCTACTTAAAGATCACCAAAATCTGATAACAAGGTCAATTACGTCCCTGGGTGGGATTGAACCACCAACCTTTTGGTTAGTAGCCGGACACACTAACCGATTGCGCCACAGAGACACTTTGCAAAAAGTACATACTGACAATGGCTAATAAGCATACATCTAGAACGTTTCCTAGAAAAACTTTAAAAAGTCAATAATCTGGAGAGTTTTTGTAAGATGTTTCTTCCATCAACCAACGAAGAAACACATTGGTACTTTCCCATGATGAGTGAGTGCTTCAGGATCTCTTGCACTTACATGTGCAGCAGAGTACTGCAATGGAAGCATGCTGGGCCCATAACCCAGAGGTAGGCAGATTGAAACTATCCTTTGCTATATGCATTTTTTTTGTTAATTTAAGTAATCAAAACTGGGATTGATATTTTTGCTCTTTTATTTTTACTTAAAGTACAATAACTTTTACCATTTTAATTTGTTTTAATAGTATATTGACAGTATAGTTTTCTTTAAAAAATCCACTTAATTTTCTTTACCCTATTATTAAAAGGGTAATTGACAAAAACAAACTACATTGTCACCAGAAGAGCAATACAAAATGTACAAGTGATATATTAAAATCATCTTTCCAGCTTGAATTTCAATGATGCATTGGGGCAACGATTTTGTGAGAAACATCTTCACCCTTAAATAAAGATTTTCTTAATTCCTTACCTGTGTGCTAATTAGATATCACCTTGTTTTCACATTAAACAGACTTCCACATGAGAAAGCAGCAAGGATGCAGTGGCGATAATGTTTCCTGGTGTCAACCTGTATTATTTCAGTAGACATTGAAATGAGGATGCATCTTGCTGCCTTTCCAATGAAGCAAGTTTAATTTAGTAATAGGTGAAAAACCATCCTTACAAAGGTGTTAATCAGAGACTTGGCTTTGTGGACACTTTTCAGAGAACAAATTTGTTAGCATAAAAATAAAGCCAGAAAATGAAGAGCTGTTTAATCACTCAATTGGATTTTTTTGCCAGCATATTTCTTTTTCTCTGCAACCCACTGCTAAATTGTGCTTCCTAGCTGTTTTTATAAAATCACTGAATCAAATCTAACTCTGATTACATCAGAGAAGGCCAGGTACCCTACACCATAAGAGGGGGTTTGAAATTTTGACTTGTCTACTTAAAGATCACCAAAATCTGATAACAAGGTCAATTACGTCCCTGGGTGGGATTGAACCACCAACCTTTTGGTTTATAGCCGTTCACACTAACTGATTGCGCCACAGAGACACTTTGCAAAAGTATATACTGACAAAGGCTAATAAGCATTCATCTAAAACGTTTCCTAGAAAAACTTTAAAAAGTCAATAATCTGGAGAGTTTTTGTAAGATGTTTCTTCCATCCACCAACGAAGAAACACATTGGTACTTTCCCATGATGAGTGAGTGCTTCAGGATCTCTTGCACTTACATGTGCAGCAAAGTACTGCAATGGAAGCATGCTGGGCCCATAACCCAGAGGTAGGCAGATTAAAACTATCCTCTGCTATATGCATATTTTTTTGTTAATTAAAGTAATCCAAAACTGGGATTGATATTTTTGCTCTTTTATTTTTCATTAAAGTACAATAACTTTTACCATTTTAATTTGTTTTAATAGTATATTGAAAGTATTATTTTCTTTAAAAAATCCACTTAATTTTCTTTACCCTATTATTAAAATGGTAATTGACAAAAACAAACTACATTGTCACCAGAAGAGCAATACAAAATGTACAAGTGATATATTAAAATCATCTTTCCAGCTTGAATTTCAATGATGCATTGGGGCAACGATTTTGTGAGAAACATCTTCACCCTTAAATAAAGATTTTCTTAATTCCTTACCTGTGTGCTAATTAGATATCACCTTGTTTTCACATTAAACAGACTTCCACATGAGAAAGCAGCAAGGATGCAGTGGCGATAATGTTTCCTGGTGTCAACCTGTATTATTTCAGTAGACATTGAAATGAGGATGCATCTTGCTGCCTTTCCAATGAAGCAAGTTTAATTTAGTAATAGGTGAAAAACCATCCTTACAAAGGTGTTAATCAGAGACTTGGCTTTGTGGATACTTTTCAGAGAACAAATTTGTTAGCATAAAAATAAAGCCAGAAAATGAAGAGCTGTTTAATCACTCAATTGGATTTGATTTTTTTGCCAGCATATTTCTTTTTCTCTGCAACCCACTGCTAAATTGTGCTTCCTAGCTGTTTTTATAAAATCACTGAATCAAATCTAACTCTGATTACATCAGAGAAGGCCAGGTACCCTACACCATAAGAGGGGGTTTGAAATTTTGACTTGTCTACTTAAAGATCACCAAAATCTGATAACAAGGTCAATTACGTCCCTGGGTGGGATTGAACCACCAACCTTTTGGTTAATAGCCATACACACTAACTGATTGCGCCACAGAGACACTTTGCAAAAGTACATACTGACAAAGGCTAATAAGCATTCATCTAAAACGTTTCCTAGAAAAACTTTAAAAAGTCAATAATCTGGAGAGTTTTTGTAAGATGTTTCTTCCATCAACCAACGAAGAAACACATTGGTACTTTCCCATGATGAGTGAGTGTTTCAGGATCTACTGCACTTACATGTGCAGCAGAGTACAGCAATGGAAGCATGCTGGGCACATAACCCAGAGGTAAGCAGATTGAAACTATCCTCTGCTATATGCATTTTTTTTTGTTAATTAAAGTAATCCAAAACTGGGATTGATATTTTGGCTCTTTTATTTTTACTTAAAGTACAATAACTTTTACCATTTTAATTTGTTTTAATAGTATATTGACAGTATTGTTTTCTTTCAAAAATCCACTTAATTTTCTTTACCCTATTATTAAAATGGTAATTGACAAAAACAAACTACATTGTCACCAGAAGAGCAATACAAAATGTACAAGTGATATATTAAAATCATCTTTCCAGCTTGAATTTCAATGATGCATTGGGGCAACGATTTTGTGAGAAACATCTTCACCCTTAAATAAAGATTTTCTTAATTCCTTACCTGTGTGCTAATTAGATATCACCTTGTTTTCACATTAAACAGACTTCTACATGAGAAAGCAGCAAGGATGCAGTGGCGGTAATGTTTCCTGGTGTCAACCTGTATTATTTCAGTAGACATTGAAATGAAGATGCATCTTGCTGCCTTTCCAATGAAGCAAGTTTAATTTAGTAATAGGTGAAAAACCATCCCTACAAAGGTGTTAATCAGAGACTTGGCTTTGTGGACACTTTTCAGAGAACAAATTTGTTAGCATAAAAATAAAGCCAGAAAATGAAGAGCTGTTTAATCACTCAATTGGATTTTTTTTGCCAGCATATTTCTTTTACTCTGCAACCCACTGCTAAATTTTGCTTCTTAGCTGTTTTTATTAAATCACTGAATCAAATCTAACTCTGATTACATCAGAAAAGGCCAGGTACCCTACACCATAACAGGGGGTTTGAAATTTTGACTTGTCTACTTAAAGATCACCAAAATCTGATAACAAGGTCAATTACGTCCCTGGGTGGGATTGAACCACCAACCTTTTGGTTAGTAGCCGGACACACTAACCGATTGCGCCACAGAGACACTTTGCAAAAAGTACATACTGACAAAGGCTAATAAGCATACATCTAGAACGTTTCCTAGAAAAACTTTAAAAAGTCAATAATCTGGAGAGTTTTTGTAAGATGTTTCTTCCATCAACCAACGAAGAAACACATTGGTACTTTCCCATGATGAGTGAGTGCTTCAGGATCTCTTGCACTTACATGTGCAGCAGAGTACTGCAATGGAAGCATGCTGGGCCCATAACCCAGAGGTAGGCAGATTGAAACTATCCTTTGCTATATGCATTTTTTTTGTTAATTTAAGTAATCAAAACTGGGATTGATATTTTTGCTCTTTTATTTTTACTTAAAGTACAATAACTTTTACCATTTTAATTTGTTTTAATAGTATATTGACAGTATAGTTTTCTTTAAAAAATCCACTTAATTTTCTTTACCCTATTATTAAAAGGGTAATTGACAAAAACAAACTACATTGTCACCAGAAGAGCAATACAAAATGTACAAGTGATATATTAAAATCATCTTTCCAGCTTGAATTTCAATGATGCATTGGGGCAACGATTTTGTGAGAAACATCTTCACCCTTAAATAAAGATTTTCTTAATTCCTTACCTGTGTGCTAATTAGATATCACCTTGTTTTCACATTAAACAGACTTCTACATGAGAAAGCAGCAAGGATGCAGTGGCGGTAATGTTTCCTGGTGTCAACCTGTATTATTTCAGTAGACATTGAAATGAGGATGCATCTTGCTGCCTTTCCAATGAAGCAAGTTTAATTTAGTAATAGGTGAAAAACCATCCCTACAAAGGTGTTAATCAGAGACTTGGCTTTGTGGACACTTTTCAGAGAACAAATTTGTTAGCATAAAAATAAAGCCAGAAAATGAAGAGCTGTTTAATCACTCAATTGGATTTTTTTTGCCAGCATATTTCTTTTACTCTGCAACCCACTGCTAAATTGTGCTTCCTAGCTGTTTTTATTAAATCACTGAATCAAATCTAACTCTGATTACATCAGAAAAGGCCAGGTACCCTACACCATAACAGGGGGTTTGAAATTTTGACTTGTCTACTTAAAGATCACCAAAATCTGATAACAAGGTCAATTACGTCCCTGGGTGGGATTGAACCACCAACCTTTTGGTTAGTAGCCGGACACACTAACCGATTGCGCCACAGAGACACTTTGCAAAAAGTACATACTGACAATGGCTAATAAGCATACATCTAGAACGTTTCCTAGAAAAACTTTAAAAAGTCAATAATCTGGAGAGTTTTTGTAAGATGTTTCTTCCATCAACCAACGAAGAAACACATTGGTACTTTCCCATGATGAGTGAGTGCTTCAGGATCTCTTGCACTTACATGTGCAGCAGAGTACTGCAATGGAAGCATGCTGGGCCCATAACCCAGAGGTAGGCAGATTGAAACTATCCTTTGCTATATGCATTTTTTTTGTTAATTTAAGTAATCAAAACTGGGATTGATATTTTTGCTCTTTTATTTTTACTTAAAGTACAATAACTTTTACCATTTTAATTTGTTTTAATAGTATATTGACAGTATAGTTTTCTTTAAAAAATCCACTTAATTTTCTTTACCCTATTATTAAAAGGGTAATTGACAAAAACAAACTACATTGTCACCAGAAGAGCAATACAAAATGTACAAGTGATATATTAAAATCATCTTTCCAGCTTGAATTTCAATGATGCATTGGGGCAACGATTTTGTGAGAAACATCTTCACCCTTAAATAAAGATTTTCTTAATTCCTTACCTGTGTGCTAATTAGATATCACCTTGTTTTCACATTAAACAGACTTCCACATGAGAAAGCAGCAAGGATGCAGTGGCGATAATGTTTCCTGGTGTCAACCTGTATTATTTCAGTAGACATTGAAATGAGGATGCATCTTGCTGCCTTTCCAATGAAGCAAGTTTAATTTAGTAATAGGTGAAAAACCATCCCTACAAAGGTGTTAATCAGAGACTTGGCTTTGTGGACACTTTTCAGAGAACAAATTTGTTAGCATAAAAATAAAGCCAGAAAATGAAGAGCTGTTTAATCACTCAATTGGATTTTTTTTGCCAGCATATTTCTTTTACTCTGCAACCCACTGCTAAATTGTGCTTCCTAGCTGTTTTTATTAAATCACTGAATCAAATCTAACTCTGATTACATCAGAAAAGGCCAGGTACCCTACACCATAACAGGGGGTTTGAAATTTTGACTTGTCTACTTAAAGATCACCAAAATCTGATAACAAGGTCAATTACGTCCCTGGGTGGGATTGAACCACCAACCTTTTGGTTAGTAGCCGGACACACTAACCGATTGCGCCACAGAGACACTTTGCAAAAAGTACATACTGACAATGGCTAATAAGCATACATCTAGAACGTTTCCTAGAAAAACTTTAAAAAGTCAATAATCTGGAGAGTTTTTGTAAGATGTTTCTTCCATCAACCAACGAAGAAACACATTGGTACTTTCCCATGATGAGTGAGTGCTTCAGGATCTCTTGCACTTACATGTGCAGCAGAGTACTGCAATGGAAGCATGCTGGGCCCATAACCCAGAGGTAGGCAGATTGAAACTATCCTTTGCTATATGCATTTTTTTTGTTAATTTAAGTAATCAAAACTGGGATTGATATTTTTGCTCTTTTATTTTTACTTAAAGTACAATAACTTTTACCATTTTAATTTGTTTTAATAGTATATTGACAGTATAGTTTTCTTTCAAAAATCCACTTAATTTTCTTTACCCTATTATTAAAAGGGTAATTGACAAAAACAAACTACATTGTCACCAGAAGAGCAATACAAAATGTACAAGTGATATATTAAAATCATCTTTCCAGCTTGAATTTCAATGATGCATTGGGGCAACGATTTTGTGAGAAACATCTTCACCCTTAAATAAAGATTTTCTTAATTCCTTACCTGTGTGCTAATTAGATATCACCTTGTTTTCACATTAAACAGACTTCCACATGAGAAAGCAGCAAGGATGCAGTGGCGATAATGTTTCCTGGTGTCAACCTGTATTATTTCAGTAGACATTGAAATGAGGATGCATCTTGCTGCCTTTCCAATGAAGCAAGTTTAATTTAGTAATAGGTGAAAAACCATCCTTACAAAGGTGTTAATCAGAGACTTGGCTTTGTGGACACTTTTCAGAGAACAAATTTGTTAGCATAAAAATAAAGCCAGAAAATGAAGAGCTGTTTAATCACTCAATTGGATTTTTTTGCCAGCATATTTCTTTTTCTCTGCAACCCACTGCTAAATTGTGCTTCCTAGCTGTTTTTATAAAATCACTGAATCAAATCTAACTCTGATTACATCAGAGAAGGCCAGGTACCCTACACCATAAGAGGGGGTTTGAAATTTTGACTTGTCTACTTAAAGATCACCAAAATCTGATAACAAGGTCAATTACGTCCCTGGGTGGGATTGAACCACCAACCTTTTGGTTAATAGCCATACACACTAACTGATTGTGCCACAGAGACACTTTGCAAAATTACATACTGACAAAGGCTAATAAGCATTCATCTAAAACGTTTCCTAGAAAAACTTTAAAAAGTCAATAATCTGGAGAGTTTTTGTAAGATGTTTCTTCCATCAACCAACGAAGAAACACATTGGTACTTTCCCATGATGAGTGAGTGCTTCAGGATCTACTGCACTTACATGTGCAGCAGAGTACAGCAATGGAAGCATGCTGGGCACATAACCCAGAGGTAAGCAGATTGAAACTATCCTCTGCTATATGCATTTTTTTTTGTTAATTAAAGTAATCCAAAACTGGGATTGATATTTTGGCTCTTTTATTTTTACTTAAAGTACAACAACTTTTACCATTTTAATTTGTTTTAATAGTATATTGACAGTATTGTTTTCTTTCAAAAATCCACTTAATTTTCTTTACCCTATTATTAAAATGGTAATTGACAAAAACAAACTACATTGTCACCAGAAGAGCAATACAAAATGTACAAGTGATATATTAAAATCATCTTTCCAGCTTGAATTTCAATGATGCATTGGGGCAACGATTTTGTGAGAAACATCTTCACCCTTAAATAAAGATTTTCTTAATTCCTTACCTGTGTGCTAATTAGATATCACCTTGTTTTCACATTAAACAGACTTCTACATGAGAAAGCAGCAAGGATGCAGTGGCGGTAATGTTTCCTGGTGTCAACCTGTATTATTTAAGTAGACATTGAAATGAAGATGCATCTTGCTGCCTTTCCAATGAAGCAAGTTTAATTTAGTAATAGGTGAAAAACCATCCCTACAAAGGTGTTAATCAGAGACTTGGCTTTGTGGACACTTTTCAGAGAACAAATTTGTTAGCATAAAAATAAAGCCAGAAAATGAAGAGCTGTTTAATCACTCAATTGGATTTTTTTTGCCAGCATATTTCTTTTTTCTCTGCAACCCACTGCTAAATTGTGCTTCCTAGCTGTTTTTATTAAATCACTGAATCAAATCTAACTCTGATTACATCAGAAAAGGCCAGGTACCCTACACCATAACAGGGGGTTTGAAATTTTGACTTGTCTACTTAAAGATCACCAAAATCTGATAACAAGGTCAATTACGTCCCTGGGTGGGATTGAACCACCAACCTTTTGGTTAGTAGCCGGACACACTAACCGATTGCGCCACAGAGACACTTCGCAAAAAGTACATACTGACAAAGGCTAATAAGCATACATCTAGAACGTTTCCTAGAAAAACTTTAAAAAGTCAATAATCTGGAGAGTTTTTGTAAGATGTTTCTTCCATCAACTAACGAAGAAACACATTGGTACTTTCCTATGATGAGTGAGTGCTTCAGGATCTCTTGCACTTACATGTGCAGCAGAGTACTGCAATGGAAGCATGCTGGGCCCATAACCCAGAGGTAGGCAGATTGAAACTATCCTTTGCTATATGCATTTTTTTTGTTAATTTAAGTAATCAAAACTGGGATTGATATTTTTGCTCTTTTATTTTTACTTAAAGTACAATAACTTTTACCATTTTAATTTGTTTTAATAGTATATTGACAGTATTGTTTTCTTTCAAAAATCCACTTAATTTTCTTTACCCTATTATTAAAATGGTAATTGACAAAAACAAACTACATTGTCACCAGAAGAGCAATACAAAATGTACAAGTGATATATTAAAATCATCTTTCCAGCTTGAATTTCAATGATGCATTGGGGCAACGATTTTGTGAGAAACATCTTCACCCTTAAATAAAGATTTTCTTAATTCCTTACCTGTGTGCTAATTAGATATCACCTTGTTTTCACATTAAACAGACTTCCACATGAGAAAGCAGCAAGGATGCAGTGGCGTTAATGTTTCCTGGTGTCAACCCGTATTATTTCAGTAGACATTGAAATGAGGATGCATCTTGCTGCCTTTCCAATTAAGCAAATTTAATTTAGTAATAGGTGAAAAACCATCCTTACAAAGGTGTTAATCAGAGACTTGGCTTTGTGGACACTTTTCAGAGAACAAATTTGTTAGCATAAAAATAAAGCCAGAAAATTAAGAGCTGTTTAATCACTCAATTGGATTTTTTTGCCAGCATATTTCTTTTTCTCTGCAACCCACTGCTAAATTGTGCTTCCTAGCTGTTTTTATAAAATCACTGAATCAAATCTAACTCTGATTACATCAGAGAAGGCCAGGTACCCTACACCATAAGAGGGGGCTTGAAATGTTGACTTGTCTACTTAAAGATCACCAAAATCTGATCACAAGGTCAATTACGTCCCTGGGTGGGATTGAACCACCAACCTTTTGGTTTATAGCCGTTTACACTAACTGATTGCGCCACAGAGACACTTTGCAAAAGTATATACTGACAAAGGCTAATAAGCATTCATCTAAAACGTTTCCTAGAAAAACTTTAAAAAGTCAATAATCTGGAGAGTTTTTGTAAGATGTTTCTTCCATCCACCAACGAAGAAACACATTGGTACTTTCCCATGATGAGTGAGTGCTTCAGGATCTCTTGCACTTACATGTGCAGCAAAGTACTGCAATGGAAGCATGCTGGGCCCATAACCCAGAGGTAGGCAGATTAAAACTATCCTCTGCTATATGAATATTTTTTTGTTAATTAAAGTAATCCAAAACTGGGATTGATATTTTTGCTCTTTTATTTTTCATTAAAGTACAATAACTTTTACCATTTTAATTTGTTTTAATAGTATATTGAAAGTATTATTTTCTTTAAAAAATCCACTTAATTTTCTTTACCCTATTATTAAAATGGTAATTGACAAAAACAAACTACATTGTCACCAGAAGAGCAATACAAAATGTACAAGTGATATATTAAAATCATCTTTCCAGCTTGAATTTCAATGATGCATTGGGGCAACGATTTTGTGAGAAACATCTTCACCCTTAAATAAAGATTTTCTTAATTCCTTACCTGTGTGCTAATTAGATATCACCTTGTTTTCACATTAAACAGACTTCCACATGAGAAAGCAGCAAGGATGCAGTGGCGATAATGTTTCCTGGTGTCAACCTGTATTATTTCAGTAGACATTGAAATGAGGATGCATCTTGCTGCCTTTCCAATGAAGCAAGTTTAATTTAGTAATAGGTGAAAAACCATCCTTACAAAGGTGTTAATCAGAGACTTGGCTTTGTGGATACTTTTCAGAGAACAAATTTGTTAGCATAAAAATAAAGCCAGAAAATGAAGAGCTGTTTAATCACTCAATTGGATTTTTTTGCCAGCATATTTCTTTTTCTCTGCAACCCACTGCTAAATTGTGCTTCCTAGCTGTTTTTATAAAATCACTGAATCAAATCTAACTCTGATTACATCAGAGAAGGCCAGGTACCCTACACCATAAGAGGGGGTTTGAAATTTTGACTTGTCTACTTAAAGATCACCAAAATCTGATAACAAGGTCAATTACGTCCCTGGGTGGGATTGAACCACCAACCTTTTGGTTAATAGCCATACCCACTAACTGATTGCGCCACAGAGACACTTTGCAAACGTACATACTGACAAAGGCTAATAAGCATTCATCTAAAACGTTTCCTAGAAAAACTTTAAAAAGTCAATAATCTGGAGAGTTTTTGTAAGATGTTTCTTCCATCAACCAACGAAGAAACACATTGGTACTTTCCCATGATGAGTGAGTGTTTCAGGATCTACTGCACTTACATGTGCAGCAGAGTACAGCAATGGAAGCATGCTGGGCACATAACCCAGAGGTAAGCAGATTGAAACTATCCTCTGCTATATGCATTTTTTTTTGTTAATTAAAGTAATCCAAAACTGGGATTGATATTTTGGCTCTTTTATTTTTACTTAAAGTACAATAACTTTTACCATTTTAATTTGTTTTAATAGTATATTGACAGTATTGTTTTCTTTCAAAAATCCACTTAATTTTCTTTACCCTATTATTAAAATGGTAATTGACAAAAACAAACTACATTGTCACCAGAAGAGCAATACAAAATGTACAAGTGATATATTAAAATCATCTTTCCAGCTTGAATTTCAATGATGCATTGGGGCAACGATTTTGTGAGAAACATCTTCACCCTTAAATAAAGATTTTCTTAATTCCTTACCTGTGTGCTAATTAGATATCACCTTGTTTTCACATTAAACAGACTTCCACATGAGAAAGCAGCAAGGATGCAGTGGCGATAATGTTTCCTGGTGTCAACCTGTATTATTTCAGTAGACATTGAAATGAGGATGCATCTTGCTGCCTTTCCAATGAAGCAAGTTTAATTTAGTAATAGGTGAAAAACCATCCTTACAAAGGTGTTAATCAGAGACTTGGCTTTGTGGACACTTTTCAGAGAACAAATTTGTTAGCATAAAAATAAAGCCAGAAAATGAAGAGCTGTTTAATCACTCAATTGGATTTTTTTGCCAGCATATTTCTTTTTCTCTGCAACCCACTGCTAAATTGTGCTTCCTAGCTGTTTTTATAAAATCACTGAATCAAATCTAACTCTGATTACATCAGAGAAGGCCAGGTACCCTACACCATAAGAGGGGGTTTGAAATTTTGACTTGTCTACTTAAAGATCACCAAAATCTGATAACAAGGTCAATTACGTCCCTGGGTGGGATTGAACCACCAACCTTTTGGTTAATAGCCATACACACTAACTGATTGCGCCACAGAGACACTTTGCAAAAGTACATACTGACAAAGGCTAATAAGCATTCATCTAAAACGTTTCCTAGAAAAACTTTAAAAAGTCAATAATCTGGAGAGTTTTTGTAAGATGTTTCTTCCATCAACCAACGAAGAAACACATTGGTACTTTCCCATGATGAGTGAGTGCTTCAGGATCTACTGCACTTACATGTGCAGCAGAGTACAGCAATGGAAGCATGCTGGGCACATAACCCAGAGGTAAGCAGATTGAAACTATTCTCTGCTATATGCATTTTTTTTTTGTTAATTAAAGTAATCCAAAACTGGGATTGATATTTTGGCTCTTTTATTTTTACTTAAAGTACAATAACTTTTACCATTTTAATTTGTTTTAATAGTATATTGACAGTATTGTTTTCTTTCAAAAATCCACTTAATTTTCTTTACCCTATTATTAAAATGGTAATTGACAAAAACAAACTACATTGTCACCAGAAGAGCAATACAAAATGTACAAGTGATATATTAAAATCATCTTTCCAGCTTGAATTTCAATGATGCATTGGGGCAACGATTTTGTGAGAAACATCTTCACCCTTAAATAAAGATTTTCTTAATTCCTTACCTGTGTGCTAATTAGATATCACCTTGTTTTCACATTAAACAGACTTCTACATGAGAAAGCAGCAAGGATGCAGTGGCGGTAATGTTTCCTGGTGTCTACCTGTATTATTTCAGTAGACATTGAAATGAAGATGCATCTTGCTGCCTTTCCAATGAAGCAAGTTTAATTTAGTAATAGGTGAAAAACCATCCCTACAAAGGTGTTAATCAGAGACTTGGCTTTGTGGACACTTTTCAGAGAACAAATTTGTTAGCATAAAAATAAAGCCAGAAAATGAAGAACTGTTTAATCACTCAATTGGATTTTTTTTGCCAGCATATTTCTTTTTCTCTGCAACCCACTGCTAAATTGTGCTTCCTAGCTGTTTTTATTAAATCACTGAATCAAATCTAACTCTGATTACATCAGAACAGGCCAGGTACCCTACACCATAACAGGGGGTTTGAAATTTTGACTTGTCTACTTAAAGATCACCAAAATCTGATAACAAGGTCAATTACGTCCCTGGGTGGGATTGAACCACCAACCTTTTGGTTAGTAGCCGGACACACTAACCGATTGCGCCACAGAGACACTTCGCGAAAAGTATATACTGACAAAGGCTAATAAGCATACATCTAGAACGTTTCCTAGAAAAACTTTAAAAAGTCAATAATCTGGAGAATTATTGTAAAATGTTTCTTCCATCAACCAACGAAGAAACACATTGGTACTTTCCCATGATGAGTGAGTGCTTCAGGATCTCTTGCACTTACATGTGCAGCAGAGTACTGCAACGGAAGCATGCTGGGCCCATAACCCGGAGGTAGGCAGATTGAAACTATCCTTTGCTATATGCATTTTTTTTGTTAATTTAAGTAATCAAAACTGGGATTGATATTTTTGCTCTTTTATTTTTACTTGAAGTACAATAACTTTTACCATTTTAATTTGTTTGAATAGTATATTGACAGTATAGTTTTCTTTAAAAAATCAACTTAATTTTCTTTACCCTAATATTAAAAGGGTAATTGACAAAAACAAACTACATTGTCACCAGAAGAGCAATACAAAATGTACAAGTGATATATTAAAATCATCTTTCCAGCTTGAATTTCAATGATGCATTGGGGCAACGATTTTGTGAGAAACATCTTCACCCTTAAATAAAGATTTTCTTAATTCCTTACCTGTGTGCTAATTAGATATCACCTTGTTTTCACATTAAACAGACTTCCACATGAGAAAGCAGCAAGGATGCAGTGGCGTTAATGTTTCCTGGTGTCAACCTGTATTATTTCAGTAGAAATTGAAATGAGGATGCATCTTGCTGCCTTTCCAATGAAGCAAGTTTAATTTAGTAATAGGTGAAAAACCATCCCTACAAAGGTGTTAATCAGAGACTTGGCTTTGTGGACACTTTTCAGAGAACAAATTTGTTAGCATAAAAATAAAGCCAGAAAATGAAGAGCTGTTTAATCACTCAATTGGATTTTTTTCCCAGCATATTTCTTTTTCTCTGCAACCCATTGCTAAATTGTGCTTCCTATCTGTTTTTATAAAATCACTGAATCAAATCTAACTCTGATTACATCAGAGAAGGCCAGGTACCCTACACCATAACAGGGGGTTTGAAATTTTGACTTGTCTACTTAAAGATCACCAAAATCTGATAACAAGGTCAATTACGTCCCTGGGTGGGATTGAACCACCAACCAGACACACTAACCGATTGCGCCACAGAGACACTTTGTAAAAAGTACGTACTGACAAAGGCTAATAAGCATACATCTAGAACGTTTCCTAGAAAAACTTTAAAAAGTCAATAATCTGGAGAGTTTTTGTAATATGTTTCTTCCATCAACCAACGAAGAAACACATTGGTACTTTCCTATGATGAGTGAGTGCTTCAGGATCTCTTGCACTTACATGTGCAGCAGAGTACTGCAATGGAAGCATGCTGGGCCCATAACCCAGAGGTAGGCAGATTGAAACTATCCTTTGCTATATGCATTTTTTTTTTTAATTTAAGTAATCAAAACTGGGATTGATATTTTTGCTCTTTTATTTTTACTTAAAGTACAATAACTTTTACCATTTTAATTTGTTTTAATAGTATATTGACAGTATTGTTTTCTTTCAAAAATCCACTTAATTTTCTTTACCCTATTATTAAAATGGTAATTGACAAAAACAAACTACATTGTCACCAGAAGAGCAATACAAAATGTACAAGTGATATATTAAAATCATCTTTCCAGCTTGAATTTCAATGATGCATTGGGGCAACGATTTTGTGAGAAACATCTTCACCCTTAAATAAAGATTTTCTTAATTCCTTACCTGTGTGCTAATTAGATATCACCTTGTTTTCACATTAAACAGACTTCCACATGAGAAAGCAGCAAGGATGCAGTGGCGTTAATGTTTCCTGGTGTCAACCCGTATTATTTCAGTAGACATTGAAATGAGGATGCATCTTGCTGCCTTTCCAATGAAGCAAATTTAATTTAGTAATAGGTGAAAAACCATCCCTACAAAGGTGTTAATCAGAGACTTGGCTTTGTGGACACTTTTCAGAGAACAAATTTGTTAGCATAAAAATAAAGCCAGAAAATTAAGAGCTGTTTAATCACTCAATTGGATTTTTTTGCCAGCATATTTCTTTTTCTCTGCAACCCACTGCTAAATTGTGCTTCCTAGCTGTTTTTATAAAATCACTGAATCAAATCTAACTCTGATTACATCAGAGAAGGCCAGGTACCCTACACCATAAGAGGGGGTTTGAAATGTTGACTTGTCTACTTAAAGATCACCAAAATCTGATCACAAGGTCAATTACATCCCTGGGTGGGATTGAACCACCAACCTTTTGGTTTATAGCCGTTCACACTAACTGATTGCGCCACAGAGACACTTTGCAAAAGTATATACTGACAAAGGCTAATAAGCATTCATCTAAAACGTTTCCTAGAAAAACTTTAAAAAGTCAATAATCTGGAGAGTTTTTGTAAGATGTTTCTTCCATCCACCAACGAAGAAACACATTGGTACTTTCCCATGATGAGTGAGTGCTTCAGGATCTCTTGCACTTACATGTGCAGCAAAGTACTGCAATGGAAGCATGCTGGGCCCATAACCCAGAGGTAGGCAGATTAAAACTATCCTCTGCTATATGCATATTTTTTTGTTAATTAAAGTAATCCAAAACTGGGATTGATATTTTTGCTCTTTTATTTTTCATTAAAGTACAATAACTTTTACCATTTTAATTTGTTTTAATAGTATATTGAAAGTATTATTTTCTTTAAAAAATCCACTTAATTTTCTTTACCCTATTATTAAAATGGTAATTGACAAAAACAAACTACATTGTCACCAGAAGAGCAATACAAAATGTACAAGTGATATATTAAAATCATCTTTCCAGCTTGAATTTCAATGATGCATTGGGGCAACGATTTTGTGAGAAACATCTTCACCCTTAAATAAAGATTTTCTTAATTCCTTACCTGTGTGCTAATTAGATATCACCTTGTTTTCACATTAAACAGACTTCCACATGAGAAAGCAGCAAGGATGCAGTGGCGATAATGTTTCCTGGTGTCAACCTGTATTATTTCAGTAGACATTGAAATGAGGATGCATCTTGCTGCCTTTCCAATGAAGCAAGTTTAATTTAGTAATAGGTGAAAAACCATCCTTACAAAGGTGTTAATCAGAGACTTGGCTTTGTGGACACTTTTCAGAGAACAAATTTGTTAGCATAAAAATAAAGCCAGAAAATGAAGAGCTGTTTAATCACTCAATTGGATTTTTTTGCCAGCATATTTCTTTTTCTCTGCAACCCACTGCTAAATTGTGCTTCCTAGCTGTTTTTATAAAATCACTGAATCAAATCTAACTCTGATTACATCAGAGAAGGCCAGGTACCCTACACCATAAGAGGGGGTTTGAAATTTTGACTTGTCTACTTAAAGATCACCAAAATCTGATAACAAGGTCAATTACGTCCCTGGGTGGGATTGAACCACCAACCTTTTGGTTAATAGCCATACACACTAACTGATTGCGCCACAGAGACACTTTGCAAAAGTATATACTGACAAAGGCTAATAAGCATTCATCTAAAACGTTTACTAGAAAAACTTTAAAAAGTCAATAATCTGGAGAGTTTTTGTAAGATGTTTCTTCCATCAACCAACGAAGAAACACATTGGTACTTTCCCATGATGAGTGAGTGCTTCAGGATCTCTTGCACTTACATGTGCAGCAGAGTACTGCAATGGAAGCATGCTGGGCCCATAACCCAGAGGTAGGCAGATTGAAACTATCCTTTGCTATATGCATTTTTTTTTGTTAATTTAAGTAATCAAAACTGGGATTGATATTTTTGCTCTTTTATTTTTACTTAAAGTACAATAACTTTTACCATTTTAATTTGTTTTAATAGTATATTGACAGTATAGTTTTCTTTAAAAAATCCACTTAATTTTCTTTACCCTATTATTAAAAGGGTAATTGACAAAAACAAACTACATTGTCACCAGAAGAGCAATACAAAATGTACAAGTGATATATTAAAATCATCTTTCCAGCTTGAATTTCAATGATGCATTGGGGCAACGATTTTGTGAGAAACATCTTCACCCTTAAATAAAGATTTTCTTAATTCCTTACCTGTGTGCTAATTAGATATCACCTTGTTTTCACATTAAACAGACTTCTACATGAGAAAGCAGCAAGGATGCAGTGGCGTTAATGTTTCCTGGTGTCAACCTGTATTATTTCAGTAGACATTGAAATGAGGATGCATCTTGCTGCCTTTCCAATGAAGCAAGTTTAATTTAGTTATAGGTGAAAAACCATCCCTACAAAGGTGTTAATCAGAGACTTGGCTTTGTGGACACTTTTTAGAGAACAAATTTGTTAGCATAAAAATAAAGGCAGAAAATGAAGAGCTGTTTAATCACTCTATTGGATTTTTCTGCCAGCATATTTTTTTTCTCTGCAACCCATTGCTAAATTGTGCTTCCTAGCTGTTTTTTATAAAATCACTGAATCAAATCTAACTCTGATTACATCAGAGAAGGCCAGGTACCCTACACCATAAGAGGGGGTTTAAAATTTTGACTTGTCTACTTAAATATCACCAAAACCTGATCACGAGGTCAATTATGTCCCTGGGTGGGATTAAACCACCAACCTTTTGGTTAGTAGCCGGACACACTAACCGATTGCGCCACAGTGACACTTTGCGAAAAGTACATACTGACAAAGGCTAATAAGCATTCATCTAGAACATTTCCTAGAAAAACTTTAAAAAGTCAATAATCTGGAGAGTTTTTGTAAGAATTTTCTTAAATCAACCAACGAAGAAACAAATTGGTACTTTCCCATGATGAGTGAGTGCTTCAGGATCTCTTGCACTTACATGTGCAGCAGAGTACTGCAATGGAAGCATGCTGGGCCCATTACCCAGAGGTAGGCAGATTGAAACTATCCTCTGCTATATGCATTTTTTTTGTTAATTAAAGTAATCCAAAACTGGTATTGATATGTTAGCTATTTTATGTTTACTTAAAGTACAATAACTTTTACCATTTTAATTTGTTTTAATAGTATATTGACAGTATTGTTTTCTTTCAAAAATCCACTTAATTTTCTTTACCCTATTATTAAAATGGTAATTGACAAAAACAAACTACATTGTCACCAGAAGAGCAATACAAAATGTACAAGTGATATATTAAAATCATCTTTCCAGCTTGAATTTCAATGATGCATTGGGGCAACGATTTTGTGAGAAACATCTTCACCCTTAAATAAAGATTTTCTTAATTCCTTACCTGTGTGCTAATTAGATATCACCTTGTTTTCACATTAAACAGACTTCCACATGAGAAAGCAGCAAGGATGCAGTGGCGTTAATGTTTCCTGGTGTCAACCTGTATTATTTCAGTAGAAATTGAAATGAGGATGCATCTTGCTGCCTTTCCAATGAAGCAAGTTTAATTTAGTAATAGGTGAAAAACCATCCCTACAAAGGTGTTAATCAGAGACTTGGCTTTGTGGACACTTTTCAGAGAACAAATTTGTTAGCATAAAAATAAAGCCAGAAAATGAAGAGCTGTTTAATCACTCAATTGGATTTTTTTTCCAGCATATTTCTTTTTCTCTGCAACCCACTGCTAAATTGTGCTTCCTAGCTGTTTTTATAAAATCACTGAATCAAATCTAACTCTGATTACATCAGAGAAGGCCAGGTACCCTACACCATAACAGGGGGTTTTAAATTTTGACTTGTCTACTTAAAGATCACCAAAATCTGATAACAAGATCAATTACGTCCCTGGGTGGGATTGAACCACCAACCTTTTGGTTAGTAGCCAGACACACTAACCGATTGCGCCACAGAGACACTTTGTAAAAAGTACGTACTGACAAAGGCTAATAAGCATACATCTAGAACGTTTCCTAGAAAAACTTTAAAAAGTCAATAATCTGGAGAGTTTTTGTAAGATGTTTCTTCCATCAACCAACGAAGAAACACATTGGTACTTTCCCATGATGAGTGAGTGCTTCAGGATCTCTTGCACTTACATGTGCAGCAGAGTACTGCAATGGAAGCATGCTGGGCCCATAACCCAGAGGTAGGCAGATTGAAACTATCCTTTGCTATATGCATTTTTTTTTGTTAATTTAAGTAATCAAAACTGGGATTGATATTTTTGCTCTTTTATTTTTACTTAAAGTACAATAACTTTTACCATTTTAATTTGTTTTAATAGTATATTGACAGTATAGTTTTCTTTAAAAAATCCACTTAATTTTCTTTACCCTATTATTAAAAGGGTAATTGACAAAAACAAACTACATTGTCACCAGAAGAGCAATACAAAATGTACAAGTGATATATTAAAATCATCTTTCCAGCTTGAATTTCAATGATGCATTGGGGCAACGATTTTGTGAGAAACATCTTCACCCTTAAATAAAGATTTTCTTAATTCCTTACCTGTGTGCTAATTAGATATCACCTTGTTTTCACATTAAACAGACTTCTACATGAGAAAGCAGCAAGGATGCAGTGGCGTTAATGTTTCCTGGTGTCAACCTGTATTATTTCAGTAGACATTGAAATGAGGATGCATCTTACTGCCTTTCCAATGAAGCAAGTTTAATTTAGTAATAGGTGAAAAACCATCCCTACAAAGGTGTTAATCAGAGACTTGGCTTTGTGGACACTTTTCAGAGAACAAATTTGTTAGCATAAAAATAAAGCCAGAAAATGAAGAGCTGTTTAATCACTCAATTGGATTTTTTTTGGAAGCAAATTTCTTTTTCTCTGCAACCCACTGCTAAATTGTGCTTCCTAGCTGTTTTTATAAAATCACTGAATCAAATCTAACTCTGATTACATCAGAGAAGGACAGGTACCCTACACCATAAGAGGGGGTTTGAAATTTTGACTTGTCTACTTAAAGATCACCAAAATCTGATAACAAGTTCAATTACTTCCCTGGGTGGGATTGAACCACCAACCTTTTGGTTAGTAGGCAGACACACTACCCGATTGCGCCACAGAGACACTTTGCAAAAAGTATATACTGACAAAGGCTAATAAGCATACATCTAGAACGTTTCCTAGAAAAACTTTAAAAAGTTAATAAGCTGGAGAGTTTTTGTAAGATGTTTCTTCCATCAACCAACGAAGAAACACATTGGTACTTTCCCATGATGAGTGAGTGCTTCAGGATCTCTTGCACTTACATGTGCAGCAGAGTACTGCAATGGAAGCATGCTGGGCCCATAACCCAGAGGTAGGCAGATTGAAACTATCCTTTGCTATATGCATTTTTTTTGTTAATTTAAGTAATCAAAACTGGGATTGATATTTTTGCTCTTTTATTTTTACTTAAAGTACAATAACTTTTACCATTTTAATTTGTTTTAATAGTATATTGACAGTATAGTTTTCTTTAAAAAATCCACTTAATTTTCTTTACCCTATTATTAAAAGGGTAATTGACAAAAACAAACTACATTGTCACCAGAAGAGCAATACAAAATGTACAAGTGATATATTAAAATCATCTTTCCAGCTTGAATTTCAATGATGCATTGGGGCAACGATTTTGTGAGAAACATCTTCACCCTTAAATAAAGATTTTCTTAATTCCTTACCTGTGTGCTAATTAGATATCACCTTGTTTTCACATTAAACAGACTTCTACATGAGAAAGCAGCAAGGATGCAGTGGCGTTAATGTTTCCTGGTGTCAACCTGTATTATTTCAGTAGACATTGAAATGAGGATGCATCTTGCTGCCTTTCCAATGAAGCAAGTTTAATTTAGTTATAGGTGAAAAACCATCCCTACAAAGGTGTTAATCAGAGACTTGGCTATGTGGATACTTTTTAGAGAACAAATTTGTTAGCATAAAAATAAAGGCAGAAAATGAAGAGCTGTTTAATCACTCAATTGGATTTTTCTGCCAGCATATTTTTTTTCTCTGCAACCCATTGCTAAATTGTGCTTCCTAGCTGTTTTTTATAAAATCACTGAATCAAATCTAACTCTGATTACATCAGAGAAGGCCAGGTACCCTACACCATAAGAGGGGGTTGGAAATTTTGACTTGTCTACTTAAATATCACCAAAACCTGATCACAAGGTCAATTATGTCCCTGGGTGGGATTGAACCACCAACCTTTTGGTTAGTAGCCAGACACACTAACCGATTGCGCCACAGAGACACTTTGCAAAAAGTACATACTGACAAAGGCTAATAAGCATTCATCTAGAACGTTTCCTAGAAAAACTTTAAAAAGTCAATAATCTGGAGAGTTTTTGTAAGAATTTTCTTAAATCAACCAACGAAGAAACAAATTGGTACTTTCCCATGATGAGTGAGTGCTTCAGGATCTCTTGCACTTACATGTGCAGCAGAGTACTGCAATGGAAGCATGCTGGGCCCATTACCCAGAGGTAGGCAGATTGAAACTATCCTCTGCTATATGCATTTTTTTTGTTAATTAAAGTAATCCAAAACTGGTATTGATATGTTAGCTATTTTATGTTTACTTAAAGTACAATAACTTTTACCATTTTAATTTGTTTTAATAGTATATTGACAGTATTGTTTTCTTTCAAAAATCCACTTAATTTTCTTTACCCTATTATTAAAATGGTAATTGACAAAAACAAACTACATTGTCACCAGAAGAGCAATACAAAATGTACAAGTGATATATTAAAATCATCTTTCCAGCTTGAATTTCAATGATGCATTGGGGCAACGATTTTGTGAGAAACATCTTCACCCTTAAATAAAGATTTTCTTAATTCCTTACCTGTGTGCTAATTAGATATCACCTTGTTTTCACATTAAACAGACTTCCACATGAGAAAGCAGCAAGGATGCAGTGGCGTTAATGTTTCCTGGTGTCAACCTGTATTATTTCAGTAGAAATTGAAATGAGGATGCATCTTGCTGCCTTTCCAATGAAGCAAGTTTAATTTAGTAATAGGTGAAAAACCATCCCTACAAAGGTGTTAATCAGAGACTTGGCTTTGTGGACACTTTTCAGAGAACAAATTTGTTAGCATAAAAATAAAGCCAGAAAATGAAGAGCTGTTTAATCACTCAATTGGATTTTTTTCCCAGCATATTTCTTTTTCTCTGCAACCCACTGCTAAATTGTGCTTCCTAGCTGTTTTTATAAAATCACTGAATCAAATCTAACTACATCAGAGAAGGCCAGGTACCCTACACCATAACAGGGGGTTTGAAATTTTGACTTGTCTACTTAAAGATCACCAAAATCTGATAACAAGGTCAATTACGTCCCTGGGTGGGATTGAACCACCAACCTTTTGGTTAGTAGCCAGACACACTAACCGATTGCGCCACAGAGACACTTTGTAAAAAGTACGTACTGACAAAGGCTAATAAGCATACATCTAGAACGTTTCCTAGAAAAACTTTAAAAAGTCAATAATCTGGAGAGTTTTTGTAAGATGTTTCTTCCATCAACCAACGAAGAAACACATGGGTACTTTCCCATGATGAGTGAGTGCTTCAGGATTTCTTGCACTTACATGTGCAGCAGAGTACTGCAATGGAAGCATGCTGGGCCCATAACCCAGAGGTAGGCAGATTGAAACTATCCTTTGCTATATGCATTTTTTTTTGTTAATTTAAGTAATCAAAACTGGGATTGATATTTTTGCTCTTTTATTTTTACTTAAAGTACAATAACTTTTACCATTTTAATTTGTTTTAATAGTATATTGACAGTATAGTTTTCCTTAAAAAATCCACTTAATTTTCTTTACCCTATTATTAAAAGGGTAATTGACAAAAACAAAC
Organism: Pseudophryne corroboree; assembly: GCF_028390025.1. Taxonomy (NCBI): domain Eukaryota; kingdom Metazoa; phylum Chordata; class Amphibia; order Anura; family Myobatrachidae; genus Pseudophryne; species Pseudophryne corroboree. The sequence goes on along the minus strand of NC_086451.1, from coordinate 160,279,797 downwards.
TACATTGTCACCAGAAGAGCAATACAAAATGTACAAGTGATATATTAAAATCATCTTTCCAGCTTGAATTTCAATGATGCATTGGGGCAACGATTTTGTGAGAAACATCTTCACCCTTAAATAAAGATTTTCTTAATTCCTTACCTGTGTGCTAATTAGATATCACCTTGTTTTCACATTAAACAGACTTCTACATGAGAAAGCAGCAAGGATGCAGTGGCGTTAATGTTTCCTGGTGTCAACCTGTATTATTTCAGTAGACATTGAAATGAGGATGCATCTTACTGCCTTTCCAATGAAGCAAGTTTAATTTAGTAATAGGTGAAAAACCATCCCTACAAAGGTGTTAATCAGAGACTTGGCTTTGTGGACACTTTTCAGAGAACAAATTTGTTAGCATAAAAATAAAGCCAGAAAATGAAGAGCTGTTTAATCACTCAATTGGATTTTTTTTGCCAGCAAATTTCTTTTTCTCTGCAACCCACTGCTAAATTGTGCTTCCTAGCTGTTTTTATAAAATCACTGAATCAAATCTAACTCCATCAGAGAAGGCCAGGTACCCTACACCATAAGAGGGGGTTTGAAATTTTGACTTGTCTACTTAAAGATCACCAAAATCTGATAACAAGTTCAATTACTTCCCTGGGTGGGATTGAACCACCAACCTTTTGGTTAGTAGCCAGACACACTACCCGATTGCGCCACAGAGACACTTTGCAAAAAGTATATACTGACAAAGGCTAATAAGCATACATCTAGAACGTTTCCTAGAAAAACTTTAAAAAGTCAATAATCTGGAGAGTTTTTGTAAGAATTTTCTTAACTCAACCAACGAAGAAACACATTGGTACTTTCCCATGATGAGATGAGTGCTTCAGGATCTCTTGCACTTACATGTGCAGCAGAGTACTGCAATGGAAGCATGCTGGGCCCATTACCCTGAGGTAGGCAGATTGAAACTATCCTCTGCTATATGCATTTTTTTTGTTAATTAAAGTAATCCAAAACTGGGATTGATATGTTAGCTATTTTATGTTTACTTAAAGTACAATAACTTTTACCATTTTAATTTGTTTTAATAGTATATTGACAGTATTGTTTTCTTTCAAAAATCCACTTAATTTTCTTTACCCTATTATTAAAATGGTAATTGACAAAAACAAACTACATTGTCACCAGAAGAGCAATACAAAATGTACAAGTGATATATTAAAATCATCTTTCCAGCTTGAATTTCAATGATGCATTGGGGCAACGATTTTGTGAGAAACATCTTCACCCTTAAATAAAGATTTTCTTAATTCCTTACCTGTGTGCTAATTTGATATCACCTTGTTTTCACATTAAACAGACTTCCACATGAGAAAGCAGCAAGGATGCATTGGCGTTAATGTTTCCTGGTGTCAACCTGTATTATTTCAGTAGACATTGAAATGAGGATGCATCTTGCTGCCTTTCCAATGAAGCAAGTTTAATTTAGTAATAGGTGAAAAACCATCCTTACAAAGGTGTTCATCAGAGACTTGGCTTTGTGGACACTTTTCAGAGAACAAATTTGTTAGCATAAAAATAAAGCCAGAAAATGAAGAGCTGTTTAATCACTCAATTGGATTTTTTTGCCAGCATATTTCTTTTTCTCTGCAACCCACTGCTAAATTGTGCTTCCTAGCTGTTTTTATAAAATCACTGAATCAAATCTAACTCTGATTACATCAGAGAAGGCCAGGTACCCTACACCATAAGAGGGGATTTGAAATTTTGACTTGTCTACTTAAAGATCACCAAAATCTGATCACAAGGTCAATTACGTCCCTGGGTGGAATTGAACCACCAACCTTCTGTTTTATAGCCGTACACACTAACTGATTGCACCACAGAGACACTTTGCAAAAGTACATACTGACAAAGGCTAATAAGCATTCATCTAAAACATTTCCTAGAAAAACTTTAAAAAGTCAATAATCTGGAGAGTTTTTGTAAGATGTTTCTTCCATCCACCAACGAAGAAACACATTGGTACTTTCCCATGATGAGTGAGTGCTTCAGGATCTCTTGCACTTACATGTGCAGCAGAGTACTGCAATGGAAGCATGCTGGGCCCATAACCCAGAGGTAGGCAGATTAAAACTATCCTCTGCTATATGCATTTTTTTTGTTAATTAAAGTAATCCAAAACTGGGATTGATATTTTTGCTCTTTTATTTTTCATTAAAGTACAATAACTTTTACCATTTTAATTTGTTTTAATAGTATATTGAAAGAATTGTTTTCTTTTAAAAATCCACTTAATTTTCTTTACCCTATTATTAAAATGGTAATTGACAAAAACAAACTACATTGTCACCAGAAGAGCAATACAAAATGTACAAGTGATATATTAAAATCATCTTTCCAGCTTGAATTTCAATGATGCATTGGGGCAACGATTTTGTGAGAAACATTTTCACCCTTAAATAAAGATTTTCTTAATTCCTTACCTGTGTGCTAATTAGATATCACCTTGTTTTCACATTAAACAGACTTCCACATGAGAAAGCAGCAAGGATGCAGTGGCGTTAATGTTTCCTGGTGTCAACCTGTATTATTTCAGTAGACATTGAAATGAGGATGCATCTTGCTGCCTTTCCAATGAAGCAAGTTTAATTTAGTAATAGGTGAAAAACCATCCTTACAAAGGTGTTAATCAGAGACTTGGCTTTGTGGACACTTTTCAGAGAACAAATTTGTTAGCATAAAAATAAAGCCAGAAAATGAAGAGCTGTTTAATCACTCAATTGGATTTTTTTGCCAGCATATTTCTTTTTCTCTGCAACCCACTGCTAAATTGTGCTTCCTAGCTGTTTTTATAAAATCACTGAATCAAATCTAACTCTGATTACATCAGAGAAGGCCAGGTACCCTACACCATAAGAGGGGGTTTGATATTTTGACTTGTCTACTTTAAGATCACCAAAATCTGATAACAAGGTCAATTACACCCCTGGTTGGGATTGAACCACCAACCTTTTGGTTAATAGCCATACACACTAACTGATTGCGCCACAGAGACACTTTGCAAAAGTCCATACTGACAAAGGCTAATAAGCATTCATCTAAAACGTTTCCTAGAAAAACTTTAAAAAGTCAATAATCTGGAGAGTTTTTGTAAGATGTTTCTTCCATCAACCAAAGAAGAAACACATTGGTACTTTCCCATGATGAGTGAGTGCTTCAGGATCTCTTGCACTTACATGTGCAGCAGAGTACTGCAATGGAAGCATACTGGGCCCATAACCCAGAGGTAGGCAGATTGAAACTATCCTTTGCTATATGCATTTTTTTTTTGTTAATTTAAGTAATCAAAACTGGGATTGATATTTTTGCTCTTTTATTTTTACTTAAAGTACAATAACTTTTACCATTTTAATTTGTTTTAATAGTATATTGACAGTATAGTTTTCTTTAAAAAATCCACTTAATTTTCTTTACCCTATTATTAAAAGGGTAATTGACAAAAACAAACTACATTGTCACCAGAAGAGCAATACAAAATGTACAAGTGATATATTAAAATCATCTTTCCAGCTTGAATTTCAATGATGCATTGGGGCAACGATTTTGTGAGAAACATCTTCACCCTTAAATAAAGATTTTCTTAATTCCTTACCTGTGTGCTAATTAGATATCACCTTGTTTTCACATTAAACAGACTTCTACATGAGAAAGCAGCAAGGATGCAGTGGCGTTAATGTTTCCTGGTGTCAACCTGTATTATTTCAGTAGACATTGAAATGAGGATGCATCTTGCTGCCTTTCCAATGAAGCAAGTTTAATTTAGTAATAGGTGAAAAACCATCCTTACAAAGGTGTTAATCAGAGACTTGGCTTTGTGGACACTTTTCAGAGAACAAATTTGTTAGCATAAAAATAAAGCCAGAAAATGAAGAGCTGTTTAATCACTCAATTGGATTTTTTTGCCAGCATATTTCTTTTTCTCTGCAACCCACTGCTAAATTGTGCTTCCTAGCTGTTTTTATAAAATCACTGAATCAAATCTAACTCTGATTACATCAGAGAAGGCCAGGTACCCTACACCATAAGAGGGGGTTTGATATTTTGACTTGTCTACTTTAAGATCACCAAAATCTGATAACAAGGTCAATTACACCCCTGGTTGGGATTGAACCACCAACCTTTTGGTTAATAGCCATACACACTAACTGATTGCGCCACAGAGACACTTTGCAAAAGTCCATACTGACAAAGGCTAATAAGCATTCATCTAAAACGTTTCCTAGAAAAACTTTAAAAAGTCAATAATCTGGAGAGTTTTTGTAAGATGTTTCTTCCATCAACCAAAGAAGAAACACATTGGTACTTTCCCATGATGAGTGAGTGCTTCAGGATCTCTTGCACTTACATGTGCAGCAGAGTACTGCAATGGAAGCATACTGGGCCCATAACCCAGAGGTAGGCAGATTGAAACTATCCTTTGCTATATGCATTTTTTTTTTGTTAATTTAAGTAATCAAAACTGGGATTGATATTTTTGCTCTTTTATTTTTACTTAAAGTACAATAACTTTTACCATTTTAATTTGTTTTAATAGTATATTGACTATAGTTTTCTTTAAAAAATCCACTTAATTTTCTTTACCCTATTATTAAAAGGGTAATTGACAAAAACAAACTACATTGTCACCAGAAGAGCAATACAAAATGTACAAGTGATATATTAAAATCATCTTTCCAGCTTGAATTTCAATGATGCATTGGGGCAACGATTTTGTGAGAAACATCTTCACCCTTAAATAAAGATTTTCTTAATTCCTTACCTGTGTGCTAATTAGATATCACCTTGTTTTCACATTAAACAGACTTCTACATGAGAAAGCAGCAAGGATGCAGTGGCGTTAATGTTTCCTGGTGTCAACCTGTATTATTTCAGTAGACATTGAAATGAGGATGCATCTTGCTGCCTTTCCAATGAAGCAAGTTTAATTTAGTAATAGGTGAAAAACCATCCTTACAAAGGTGTTAATCAGAGACTTGGCTTTGTGGACACTTTTCAGAGAACAAATTTGTTAGCATAAAAATAAAGCCAGAAAATGAAGAGCTGTTTAATCACTCAATTGGATTTTTTTGCCAGCATATTTCTTTTTCTCTGCAACCCACTGCTAAATTGTGCTTCCTAGCTGTTTTTATAAAATCACTGAATCAAATCTAACTCTGATTACATCAGAGAAGGCCAGGTACCCTACACCATAAGAGGGGGTTTGATATTTTGACTTGTCTACTTTAAGATCACCAAAATCTGATAACAAGGTCAATTACGCCCCTGGGTGGGATTGAACCACCAACCTTTTGGTTAATAGCCATACACACTAACTGATTGCGCCACAGAGACACTTTGCAAAAGTCCATACTGACAAAGGCTAATAAGCATTCATCTAAAACGTTTCCTAGAAAAACTTTAAAAAGTCAATAATCTGGAGAGTTTTTGTAAGATGTTTCTTCCATCAACCAAAGAAGAAACACATTGGTACTTTCCCATGATGAGTGAGTGCTTCAGGATCTCTTGCACTTACATGTGCAGCAGAGTACTGCAATGGAAGCATACTGGGCCCATAACCCAGAGGTAGGCAGATTGAAACTATCCTTTGCTATATGCATTTTTTTTTTGTTAATTTAAGTAATCAAAACTGGGATTGATATTTTTGCTCTTTTATTTTTACTTAAAGTACAATAACTTTTACCATTTTAATTTGTTTTAATAGTATATTGACAGTATAGTTTTCTTTAAAAAATCCACTTAATTTTCTTTACCCTATTATTAAAAGGGTAATTGACAAAAACAAACTACATTGTCACCAGAAGAGCAATACAAAATGTACAAGTGATATATTAAAATCATCTTTCCAGCTTGAATTTCAATGATGCATTGGGGCAACGATTTTGTGAGAAACATCTTCACCCTTAAATAAAGATTTTCTTAATTCCTTACCTGTGTGCTAATTAGATATCACCTTGTTTTCACATTAAACAGACTTCTACATGAGAAAGCAGCAAGGATGCAGTGGCGTTAATGTTTCCTGGTGTCAACCTGTATTATTTCAGTAGACATTGAAATGAGGATGCATCTTGCTGCCTTTCCAATGAAGCAAGTTTAATTTAGTAATAGGTGAAAAACCATCCCTACAAAGGTGTTAATCAGAGACTTGGCTTTGTGGATACTTTTCAGAGAACAAATTTGTTAGCATAAAAATAAAGCCAGAAAATGAAGAGCTGTTTAATCACTCAATTGGACTTTTTTGCCAGCATATTTCTTTTTCTCTGCAACCCACTGCTAAATTGTGCTTCCTAGCTGTTTTTATTATATCACTGAATCAAATCTAACTCTGATTACATCAGAAAAGGCCAAGTACCCTACACCATAACAGGGGGTTTGAAATTTTGACTTGTCTACTTAAAGATCACCAAAATCTGATCACAAGGTCAATTACGTCCCTGGGTGCGATTGAACCACTAACCTTTTGGTTAGTAGCCGGACACACTAACCCATTGCGCCACAGAGATACTTCACAAAAAGGCCCTACTGACAAAGGCTAATAAGCATACATCTAGAACGTTTCCTAGAAAAACTTTAAAAAGTCAATAATCTGGAGAGTTTTTGTAAAATGTTTCTTCCATCAACCAACGAAGAAACACATTGGTACTTTCCCATGATGAGTGAGTGCTTCAGGATCTCTTGCACTTACATGTGCAGCAGAGTACTGCAATGGAAGCATGCTGGGCCCATAACCCAGAGGTAGGCAGATTGAAACTATCCTTTGCTATATGCATTTTTTTTGTTAATTTAAGTAATCAAAACTGGGATTGATATTTTTGCTCTTTTATTTTTACTTGAAGTACAATAACTTTTACCATTTTAATTTGTTTAAATCCACTTAATTTTCTTTACCCTATTATTAAAAGGGTAATTGACAAAAACAAACTACATTGTCACCAGAAGAGCAATACAAAATGTACAAGTGATATATTAAAATCATCTTTCCAGCTTGAATTTCAATGATGCATTGGGGCAACGATTTTGTGAGAAACATCTTCACCCTTAAATAAAGATTTTCTTAATTCCTTACCTGTGTGCTAATTAGATATCACCTTGTTTTCACATTAAACAGACTTCCACATGAGAAAGCAGCAAGGATGCAGTGGCGTTAATGTTTCCTGGTGTCAACCCGTATTATTTCAGTAGACATTGAAATGAGGATGCATCTTGCTGCCTTTCCAATGAAGCAAATTTAATTTAGTAATAGGTGAAAAACCATCCCTACAAAGGTGTTAATCAGAGACTTGGCTTTGTGGACACTTTTCAGAGAACAAATTTGTTAGCATAAAAATAAAGCCAGAAAATGAAGAGCTGTTTAATCACTCAATTGCATTTTTTTGCCAGCATATTTCTTTTTCTCTGCAACCCACTGCTAAATTGTGCTTCCTAGCTGTTTTTATAAAATCACTGAATCAAATCTAACTCTGATTACATCAGAGAAGGCCAGGTACCCTACACCATAAGAGGGGGTTTGAAATTTTGACTTGTCTACTTAAAGATCACCAAAATCTGATAACAAGGTCAATTACGTCCCTGGGTGGGATTGAACCACCAACCTTTTGGTTAATAGCCATACACACTAACTGATTGCGCCACAGAGACACTTTGCAAAAGTACATACTGACAAAGGCTAATAAGCATTCATCTAAAACGTTTCCTAGAAAAACTTTAAAAAGTCAATAATCTGGAGAGTTTTTGTAAGATGTTTCTTCCATCAACCAACGAAGAAACACATTGGTACTTTCCCATGATGAGTGAGTGCTTCAGGATCTACTGCACTTACATGTGCAGCAGAGTACAGCAATGGAAGCATGCTGGGCACATAACCCAGAGGTAAGCAGATTGAAACTATTCTCTGCTATATGCATTTTTTTTTTGTTAATTAAAGTAATCCAAAACTGGGATTGATATTTTGGCTCTTTTATTTTTACTTAAAGTACAATAACTTTTACCATTTTAATTTGTTTTAATAGTATATTGACAGTATTGTTTTCTTTCAAAAATCCACTTAATTTTCTTTACCCTATTATTAAAATGGTAATTGACAAAAACAAACTACATTGTCACCAGAAGAGCAATACAAAATGTACAAGTGATATATTAAAATCATCTTTCCAGCTTGAATTTCAATGATGCATTGGGGCAACGATTTTGTGAGAAACATCTTCACCCTTAAATAAAGATTTTCTTAATTCCTTACCTGTGTGCTAATTAGATATCACCTTGTTTTCACATTAAACAGACTTCTACATGAGAAAGCAGCAAGGATGCAGTGGCGGTAATGTTTCCTGGTGTCAACCTGTATTATTTCAGTAGACATTGAAATGAAGATGCATCTTGCTGCCTTTCCAATGAAGCAAGTTAAATTTAGTAATAGGTGAAAAACCATCCCTACAAAGGTGTTAATCAGAGACTTGGCTTTGTGGACACTTTTCAGAGAACAAATTTGTTAGCATAAAAATAAAGCCAGAAAATGAAGAGCTGTTTAATCACTCAATTGGATTTTTTTTGCCAGCATATTTCTTTTTCTCTGCAACCCACTGCTAAATTGTGCTTCCTAGCTGTTTTTATTAAATCACTGAATCAAATCTAACTCTGATTACATCAGAAAAGGCCAGGTACCCTACACCATAACAGGGGGTTTGAAATTTTGACTTGTCTACTTAAAGATCACCAAAATCTGATCACAAGGTCAATTACGTCCCTGGGTGGGATTGAACCACCAACCTTTTGGTTTATAGCCGTTCACACTAACTGATTGCGCCACAGAGACACTTTGCAAAAGTATATACTGACAAAGGCTAATAAGCATTCATCTAAAACGTTTCCTAGAAAAACTTTAAAAAGTCAATAATCTGGAGAGTTTTTGTAAGATGTTTCTTCCATCCACCAACGAAGAAACACATTGGTACTTTCCCATGATGAGTGAGTGCTTCAGGATCTCTTGCACTTACATGTGCAGCAAAGTACTGCAATGGAAGCATGCTGGGCCCATAACCCAGACGTAGGCAGATTAAAACTATCCTCTGCTATATGCATATTTTTTTGTTAATTAAAGTAATCCAAAACTGGGATTGATATTTTTGCTCTTTTATTTTTCATTAAAGTACAATAACTTTTACCATTTTAATTTGTTTTAATAGTATATTGAAAGTATTATTTTCTTTAAAAAATCCACTTAATTTTCTTTACCCTATTATTAAAATGGTAATTGACAAAAACAAACTACATTGTCACCAGAAGAGCAATACAAAATGTACAAGTGATATATTAAAATCATCTTTCCAGCTTGAATTTCAATGATGCATTGGGGCAACGATTTTGTGAGAAACATCTTCACCCTTAAATAAAGATTTTCTTAATTCCTTACCTGTGTGCTAATTAGATATCACCTTGTTTTCACATTAAACAGACTTCCACATGAGAAAGCAGCAAGGATGCAGTGGCGATAATGTTTCCTGGTGTCAACCTGTATTATTTCAGTAGACATTGAAATGAGGATGCATCTTGCTGCCTTTCCAATGAAGCAAGTTTAATTTAGTAATAGGTGAAAAACCATCCTTACAAAGGTGTTAATCAGAGACTTGGCTTTGTGGACACTTTTCAGAGAACAAATTTGTTAGCATAAAAATAAAGCCAGAAAATGAAGAGCTGTTTAATCACTCAATTGGATTTTTTTGCCAGCATATTTCTTTTTCTCTGCAACCCACTGCTAAATTGTGCTTCCTAGCTGTTTTTATAAAATCACTGAATCAAATCTAACTCTGATTACATCAGAGAAGGCCAGGTACCCTACACCATAAGAGGGGGTTTGAAATTTTGACTTGTCTACTTAAAGATCACCAAAATCTGATAACAAGGTCAATTACATCCCTGGGTGGGATTGAACCACCAACCTTTTGGTTAATAGCCATACACACTAACTGATTGCGCCACAGAGACACTTTGCAAAAGTATATACTGACAAAGGCTAATAAGCATTCATCTAAAACGTTTACTAGAAAAACTTTAAAAAGTCAATAATCTGGAGAGTTTTTGTAAGATGTTTCTTCCATCAACCAACGAAGAAACACATTGGTACTTTCCCATGATGAGTGAGTGCTTCAGGATCTCTTGCACTTACATGTGCAGCAGAGTACTGCAATGGAAGCATGCTGGGCCCATAACCCAGAGGTAGGCAGATTGAAACTATCCTTTGCTATATGCATTTTTTTTTTGTTAATTTAAGTAATCAAAACTGGGATTGATATTTTTGCTCTTTTATTTTTACTTAAAGTACAATAACTTTTACCATTTTAATTTGTTTTAATAGTATATTGACAGTATAGTTTTCTTTAAAAAATCCACTTAATTTTCTTTACCCTATTATTAAAAGGGTAATTGACAAAAACAAACTACATTGTCACCAGAAGAGCAATACAAAATGTACAAGTGATATATTAAAATCATCTTTCCAGCTTGAATTTCAATGATGCATTGGGGCAACGATTTTGTGAGAAACATCTTCACCCTTAAATAAAGATTTTCTTAATTCCTTACCTGTGTGCTAATTAGATATCACCTTGTTTTCACATTAAACAGACTTCTACATGAGAAAGCAGCAAGGATGCAGTGGCGTTAATGTTTCCTGGTGTCAACCTGTATTATTTCAGTAGACATTGAAATGAGGATGCATCTTGCTGCCTTTCCAATGAAGCAAGTTTAATTTAGTTATAGGTGAAAAACCATCCCTACAAAGGTGTTAATCAGAGACTTGGCTTTGTGGACACTTTTTAGAGAACAAATTTGTTAGCATAAAAATAAAGGCAGAAAATGAAGAGCTGTTTAATCACTCAATTGGATTTTTCTGCCAGCATATTTTTTTTCTCTGCAACCCATTGCTAAATTGTGCTTCCTAGCTGTTTTTTATAAAATCACTGAATCAAATCTAACTCTGATTACATCAGAGAAGGCCAGGTACCCTACACCATAAGAGGGGGTTTGAAATTTTGACTTGTCTACTTAAATATCACCAAAACCTGATCACAAGGTCAATTATGTCCCTGGGTGGGATTAAACCACCAACCTTTTGGTTAGTAGCCGGACACACTAACCGATTGCGCCACAGTGACACTTTGCAAAAAGTACATACTGACAAAGGCTAATAAGCATTCATCTAGAACATTTCCTAGAAAAACTTTAAAAAGTCAATAATCTGGAGAGTTTTTGTAAGAATTTTCTTAAATCAACCAACGAAGAAACAAATTGGTACTTTCCCATGATGAGTGAGTGCTTCAGGATCTCTTGCACTTACATGTGCAGCAGAGTACTGCAATGGAAGCATGCTGGGCCCATTACCCAGAGGTAGGCAGATTGAAACTATCCTCTGCTATATGCATTTTTTTTGTTAATTAAAGTAATCCAAAACTGGTATTGATATGTTAGCTATTTTATGTTTACTTAAAGTACAATAACTTTTACCATTTTAATTTGTTTTAATAGTATATTGACAGTATTGTTTTCTTTCAACAATCCACTTAATTTTCTTTACCCTATTATTAAAATGGTAATTGACAAAAACAAACTACATTGTCACCAGAAGAGCAATACAAAATGTACAAGTGATATATTAAAATCATCTTTCCAGCTTGAATTTCAATGATGCATTGGGGCAACGATTTTGTGAGAAACATCTTCACCCTTAAATAAAGATTTTCTTAATTCCTTACCTGTGTGCTAATTAGATATCACCTTGTTTTCACATTAAACAGACTTCCACATGAGAAAGCAGCAAGGATGCAGTGGCGTTAATGTTTCCTGGTGTCAACCTGTATTATTTCAGTAGAAATTGAAATGAGGATGCATCTTGCTGCCTTTCCAATGAAGCAAGTTTAATTTAGTAATAGGTGAAAAACCATCCCTACAAAGGTGTTAATCAGAGACTTGGCTTTGTGGACACTTTTCAGAGAACAAATTTGTTAGCATAAAAATAAAGCCAGAAAATGAAGAGCTGTTTAATCACTCAATTGGATTTTTTTTCCAGCATATTTCTTTTTCTCTGCAACCCACTGCTAAATTGTGCTTCCTAGCTGTTTTTATAAAATCACTGAATCAAATCTAACTCTGATTACATCAGAGAAGGCCAGGTACCCTACACCATAACAGGGGGTTTGAAATTTTGACTTGTCTACTTAAAGATCACCAAAATCTGATAACAAGGTCAATTACGTCCCTGGGTGGGATTGAACCACCAACCTTTTGGTTAGTAGCCAGACACACTAACCGATTGCGCCACAGAGACACTTTGTAAAAAGTACGTACTGACAAAGGCTAATAAGCATACATCTAGAACGTTTCCTAGAAAAACTTTAAAAAGTCAATAATCTGGAGAGTTTTTGTAAGATGTTTCTTCCATCAACCAACGAAGAAACACATTGGTACTTTCCCATGATGAGTGAGTGCTTCAGGATCTCTTGCACTTACATGTGCAGCAGAGTACTGCAATGGAAGCATGCTGGGCCCATAACCCAGAGGTAGGCAGATTGAAACTATCCTTTGCTATATGCATTTTTTTTTGTTAATTTAAGTAATCAAAACTGGGATTGATATTTTTGCTCTTTTATTTTTACTTAAAGTACAATAACTTTTACCATTTTAATTTGTTTTAATAGTATATTGACAGTATAGTTTTCTTTAAAAAATCCACTTAATTTTCTTTACCCTATTATTAAAAGGGTAATTGACAAAAACAAACTACATTGTCACCAGAAGAGCAATACAAAATGTACAAGTGATATATTAAAATCATCTTTCCAGCTTGAATTTCAATGATGCATTGGGGCAACGATTTTGTGAGAAACATCTTCACCCTTAAATAAAGATTTTCTTAATTCCTTACCTGTGTGCTAATTAGATATCACCTTGTTTTCACATTAAACAGACTTCTACATGAGAAAGCAGCAAGGATGCAGTGGCGTTAATGTTTCCTGGTGTCAACCTGTATTATTTCAGTAGACATTGAAATGAGGATGCATCTTACTGCCTTTCCAATGAAGCAAGTTTAATTTAGTAATAGGTGAAAAACCATCCCTACAAAGGTGTTAATCAGAGACTTGGCTTTGTGGACACTTTTCAGAGAACAAATTTGTTAGCATAAAAATAAAGCCAGAAAATGAAGAGCTGTTTAATCACTCAATTGGATTTTTTTTTGCCAGCATATTTCTTTTTCTCTGCAACCCACTGCTAAATTGTGCTTCCTAGCTGTTTTTATAAAATCACTGAATCAAATCTAACTCTGATTACATCAGAGAAGGCCAGGTACCCTACACCATAAAAGGGGGTTTGAAATTTTGACTTGTCTACTTAAAGATCACCAAAATCTGATAACAAGTTCAATTACTTCCCTGGGTGGGATTGAACCACCAACCTTTTGGTTAGTAGCCAGACACACTACCCGATTGCGCCACAGAGACACTTTGCAGAAAGTATATACTGACAAAGGCTAATAAGCATACATCTAGAACGTTTCCTAGAAAAACTTTAAAAAGTTAATAAGCTGGAGAGTTTTTGTAAGATGTTTCTTCCATCAACCAACGAAGAAACACATTGGTACTTTCCCATGATGAGTGAGTGCTTCAGGATCTCTTGCACTTACATGTGCAGCAGAGTACTGCAATGGAAGCATGCTGGGCCCATAACCCAGAGGTAGGCAGATTGAAACTATCCTTTGCTATATGCATTTTTTTTGTTAATTTAAGTAATCAAAACTGGGATTGATATTTTTGCTCTTTTATTTTTCATTAAAGTACAATAACTTTTACCATTTTAATTTGTTTTAATAGTATATTGACAGTATAGTTTTCTTTAAAAAATCCACTTAATTTTCTTTACCCTATTATTAAAAGGGTAATTGACAAAAACAAACTACATTGTCACCAGAAGAGCAATACAAAATGTACAAGTGATATATTAAAATCATCTTTCCAGCTTGAATTTCAATGATGCATTGGGGCAACGATTTTGTGAGAAACATCTTCACCCTTAAATAAAGATTTTCTTAATTTCTTACCTGTGTGCTAATTAGATATCACCTTGTTTTCACATTAAACAGACTTCTACATGAGAAAGCAGCAAGGATGCAGTGGCGTTAATGTTTCCTGGTGTCAACCTGTATTATTTCAGTAGACATTGAAATGAGGATGCATCTTGCTGCCTTTCCAATGAAGCAAGTTTAATCTAGTTATAGGTGAAAAACCATCCCTACAAAGGTGTTAATCAGAGACTTGGCTTTGTGGATACTTTTTAGAGAACAAATTTGTTAGCATAAAAATAAAGGCAGAAAATGAAGAGCTGTTTAATCACTCAATTGGATTTTTCTGCCAGCATATTTTTTTTCTCTGCAACCCATTGCTAAATTGTGCTTCCTAGCTGTTTTTTTATAAAATCACTGAATCAAATCTAACTCTGATTACATCAGAGAAGGCCAGGTACCCTACACCATAAGAGGGGGTTTGAAATTTTGACTTGTCTACTTAAATATCACCAAAACCTGATCACAAGGTCAATTATGTCCCTGGGTGGGATTGAACAACCAACCTTTTGGTTAGTAGCCAGACACACTAACCGATTGCGCCACAGAGACACTTTGCAAAAAGTACATACTGACAAAGGCTAATAAGCATTCATCTAGAACGTTTCCTAGAAAAACTTTAAAAAGTCTATAATCTGGAGAGTTTTTGTAAGAATTTTCTTAACTCAACCAACGAAGAAACACATTGGTACTTTCCCATGATGAGATGAGTGCTTCAGGATCTCTTGCACTTACATGTGCAGCAGAGTACTGCAATGGAAGCATGCTGGGCCCATTACCCTGAGGTAGGCAGATTGAAACTATCCTCTGCTATATGCATTTTTTTTGTTAATTAAAGTAATCCAAAACTGGGATTGATATGTTAGCTATTTTATGTTTACTTAAAGTACAATAACTTTTACCATTTTAATTTGTTTTAATAGTATATTGACAGTATTGTTTTCTTTCAAAAATCCACTTAATTTTCTTTACCCTATTATTAAAATGGTAATTGACAAAAACAAACTACATTGTCACCAGAAGAGCAATACAAAATGTACAAGTGATATATTAAAATCATCTTTCCAGCTTGAATTTCAATGATGCATTGGGGCAACGATTTTGTGAGAAACATCTTCACCCTTAAATAAAGATTTTCTTAATTCCTTACCTGTGTGCTAATTTGATATCACCTTGTTTTCACATTAAACAGACTTCCACATGAGAAAGCAGCAAGGATGCATTGGCGTTAATGTTTCCTGGTGTCAACCTGTATTATTTCAGTAGACATTGAAATGAGGATGCATCTTGCTGCCTTTCCAATGAAGCAAGTTTAATTTAGTAATAGGTGAAAAACCATCCTTACAAAGGTGTTCATCAGAGACTTGGCTTTGTGGACACTTTTCAGAGAACAAATTTGTTAGCATAAAAATAAAGCCAGAAAATGAAGAGCTGTTTAATCACTCAATTGGATTTTTTTGCCAGCATATTTCTTTTTCTCTGCAACCCACTGCTAAATTGTGCTTCCTAGCTGTTTTTATAAAATCACTGAATCAAATCTAACTCTGATTACATCAGAGAAGGCCAGGTACCCTACACCATAAGAGGGGATTTGAAATTTTGACTTGTCTACTTAAAGATCACCAAAATCTGTTCACAAGGTCAATTACGTCCCTGGGTGGGATTGAACCACCAACCTTCTGGTTTATAGCCGTACACACTAACTGATTGCACCACAGAGACACTTTGCAAAAGTACATACTGACAAAGGCTAATAAGCATTCATCTAAAACATTTCCTAGAAAAACTTTAAAAAGTCAATAATCTGGAGAGTTTTTGTAAGATGTTTCTTCCATCCACCAACGAAGAAACACATTGGTACTTTCCCATGATGAGTGAGTGCTTCAGGATCTCTTGCACTTACATGTGCAGCAGAGTACTGCAATGGAAGCATGCTGGGCCCATAACCCAGAGGTAGGCAGATTGAAACTATCCTCTGCTATATGCATTTTTTTTGTTAATTAAAGTAATCCAAAACTGGGATTGATATTTTTGCTCTTTTATTTTTCATTAAAGTACAATAACTTTTACCATTTTAATTTGTTTTAATAGTATATTGACAGTATAGTTTTCTTTAAAAAATCCACTTAATTTTCTTTACCCTATTATTAAAAGGGTAATTGACAAAAACAAACTACATTGTCACCAGAAGAGCAATACAAAATGTACAAGTGATATATTAAAATCATCTTTCCAGCTTGAATTTCAATGATGCATTGGGGCAACGATTTTGTGAGAAACATCTTCACCCTTAAATAAAGATTTTCTTAATTCCTTACCTGTGTGCTAATTAGATATCACCTTGTTTTCACATTAATCAGACTTCTACATGAGAAAGCAGCAAGGATGCAGTGGCGTTAATGTTTCCTGGTGTCAACCTGTATTATTTCAGTAGACATTGAAATGAGGATGCATCTTACTGCCTTTCCAATGAAGCAAGTTTAATTTAGTAATAGGTGAAAAACCATCCCTACAAAGGTGTTAATCAGAGACTTGGCTTTGTGGACACTTTTCAGAGAACAAATTTGTTAGCATAAAAATAAAGCCAGAAAATGAAGAGCTGTTTAATCACTCAATTGGATTTTTTTTGCCAGCATATTTCTTTTTCTCTGCAACCCACTGCTAAATTGTGCTTCCTAGCTGTTTTTATAAAATCACTGAATCAAATCTAACTCTGATTACATCAGAGAAGGCCAGGTACCCTACACCATAAGAGGGGGTTTGAAATTTTGACTTGTCTACTTAAAGATCACCAAAATCTGATAACAAGTTCAATTACTTCCCTGGGTGGGATTGAACCACCAACCTTTTGGTTAGTAGCCAGACACACTACCCGATTGCGCCACAGAGACACTTTGCAAAAAGTATATACTGACAAAGGCTAATAAGCATACATCTAGAACATTTCCTAGAAAAACTTTAAAAAGTTAATAAGCTGGAGAGTTTTTGTAAGATGTTTCTTCCATCAACCAACGAAGAAACACATTGGTACTTTCCCATGATGAGTGAGTGCTTCAGGATCTCTTGCACTTACATGTGCAGCAGAGTACTGCAATGGAAGCATGCTGGGCCCATAACCCAGAGGTAGGCAGATTGAAACTATCCTTTGCTATATGCATTTTTTTTGTTAATTTAAGTAATCAAAACTGGGATTGATATTTTTGCTCTTTTATTTTTCATTAAAGTACAATAACTTTTACCATTTTAATTTGTTTTAATAGTATATTGACAGTATAGTTTTCTTTAAAAAATCCACTTAATTTTCTTTACCCTATTATTAAAAGGGTAATTGACAAAAACAAACTACATTGTCACCAGAAGAGCAATACAAAATGTACAAGTGATATATTAAAATCATCTTTCCAGCTTGAATTTCAATGATGCATTGGGGCAACGATTTTGTGAGAAACATCTTCACCCTTAAATAAAGATTTTCTTAATTTCTTACCTGTGTGCTAATTAGATATCACCTTGTTTTCACATTAAACAGACTTCTACATGAGAAAGCAGCAAGGATGCAGTGGCGTTAATGTTTCCTGGTGTCAACCTGTATTATTTCAGTAGACATTGAAATGAGGATGCATCTTGCTGCCTTTCCAATGAAGCAAGTTTAATCTAGTTATAGGTGAAAAACCATCCCTACAAAGGTGTTAATCAGAGACTTGGCTTTGTGGATACTTTTTAGAGAACAAATTTGTTAGCATAAAAATAAAGGCAGAAAATGAAGAGCTGTTTAATCACTCAATTGGATTTTTCTGCCAGCATATTTTTTTTCTCTGCAACCCATTGCTAAATTGTGCTTCCTAGCTGTTTTTTATAAAATCACTGAATCAAATCTAACTCTGATTACATCAGAGAAGGCCAGGTACCCTACACCATAAGAGGGGGTTTGAAATTTTGACTTGTCTACTTAAATATCACCAAAACCTGATCACAAGGTCAATTATGTCCCTGGGTGGGATTGAACAACCAACCTTTTGGTTAGTAGCCAGACACACTAACCGATTGCGCCACAGAGACACTTTGCAAAAAGTCCATACTGACAAAGGCTAATAAGCATTCATCTAGAACGTTTCCTAGAAAAACTTTAAAAAGTCTATAATCTGGAGAGTTTTTGTAAGAATTTTCTTAACTCAACCAACGAAGAAACACATTGGTACTTTCCCATGATGAGATGAGTGCTTCAGGATCTCTTGCACTTACATGTGCAGCAGAGTACTGCAATGGAAGCATGCTGGGCCCATTACCCTGAGGTAGGCAGATTGAAACTATCCTCTGCTATATGCATTTTTTTTGTTAATTAAAGTAATCCAAAACTGGGATTGATATGTTAGCTATTTTATGTTTACTTAAAGTACAATAACTTTTACCATTTTAATTTGTTTTAATAGTATATTGACAGTATTGTTTTCTTTCAAAAATCCACTTAATTTTCTTTACCCTATTATTAAAATGGTAATTGACAAAAACAAACTACATTGTCACCAGAAGAGCAATACAAAATGTACAAGTGATATATTAAAATCATCTTTCCAGCTTGAATTTCAATGATGCATTGGGGCAACGATTTTGTGAGAAACATCTTCACCCTTAAATAAAGATTTTCTTAATTCCTTACCTGTGTGCTAATTTGATATCACCTTGTTTTCACATTAAACAGACTTCCACATGAGAAAGCAGCAAGGATGCATTGGCGTTAATGTTTCCTGGTGTCAACCTGTATTATTTCAGTAGACATTGAAATGAGGATGCATCTTGCTGCCTTTCCAATGAAGCAAGTTTAATTTAGTAATAGGTGAAAAACCATCCTTACAAAGGTGTTCATCAGAGACTTGGCTTTGTGGACACTTTTCAGAGAACAAATTTGTTAGCATAAAAATAAAGCCAGAAAATTAAGAGCTGTTTAATCACTCAATTGGATTTTTTTGCCAGCATATTTCTTTTTCTCTGCAACCCACTGCTAAATTGTGCTTCCTAGCTGTTTTTATAAAATCACTGAATCAAATCTAACTCTGATTACATCAGAGAAGGCCAGGTACCCTACACCATAAGAGGGGATTTGAAATTTTGACTTGTCTACTTAAAGATCACCAAAATCTGTTCACAAGGTCAATTACGTCCCTGGGTGGGATTGAACCACCAACCTTCTGGTTTATAGCCGTACACACTAACTGATTGCACCACAGAGACACTTTGCAAAAGTACATACTGACAAAGGCTAATAAGCATTCATCTAAAACATTTCCTAGAAAAACTTTAAAAAGTCAATAATCTGGAGAGTTTTTGTTAGATGTTTCTTCCATCCACCAACGAAGAAACACATTGGTACTTTCCCATGATGAGTGAGTGCTTCAGGATCTCTTGCACTTACATGTGCAGCAGAGTACTGCAATGGAAGCATGCTGGGCCCATAACCCAGAGGTAGGCAGATTGAAACTATCCTCTGCTATATGCATTTTTTTTGTTAATTAAAGTAATCCAAAACTGGGATTGATATTTTTGCTCTTTTATTTTTCATTAAAGTACAATAACTTTTACCATTTTAATTTGTTTTAATAGTATATTGAAAGAATTGTTTTCTTTTAAAAATCCACTTAATTTTCTTTACCCTATTATTAAAATGGTAATTGACAAAAACAAACTACATTGTCACCAGAAGAGCAATACAAAATGTACAAGTGATATATTAAAATCATCTTTCCAGCTTGAATTTCAATGATGCATTGGGGCAACGATTTTGTGAGAAACATTTTCACCCTTAAATAAAGATTTTCTTAATTCCTTACCTGTGTGCTAATTAGATATCACCTTGTTTTCACATTAAACAGACTTCCACATGAGAAAGCAGCAAGGATGCAGTGGCGTTAATGTTTCCTGGTGTCAACCTGTATTATTTCAGTAGACATTGAAATGAGGATGCATCTTGCTGCCTTTCCAATGAAGCAAGTTTAATTTAGTAATAGGTGAAAAACCATCCTTACAAAGGTGTTAATCAGAGACTTGGCTTTGTGGACACTTTTCAGAGAACAAATTTGTTAGCATAAAAATAAAGCCAGAAAATGAAGAGCTGTTTAATCACTCAATTGGATTTTTTTGCCAGCATATTTCTTTTTCTCTGCAACCCACTGCTAAATTGTGCTTCCTAGCTGTTTTTATAAAATCACTGAATCAAATCTAACTCTGATTACATCAGAGAAGGCCAGGTACCCTACACCATAAGAGGGGGTTTGATATTTTGACTTGTCTACTTAAAGATCACCAAAATCTGATAACAAGGTCAATTACGTCCCTGGGTGGGATTGAACCACCAACCTTTTGGTTAATAGCCATACACACTAACTGATTGCGCCACAGAGACACTTTGCAAAAGTCCATACTGACAAAGGCTAATAAGCATTCATCTAAAACGTTTCCTAGAAAAACTTTAAAAAGTCAATAATCTGGAGAGTTTTTGTAAGATGTTTCTTCCATCAACCAAAGAAGAAACACATTGGTACTTTCCCATGATGAGTGAGTGCTTCAGGATCTTTTGCACTTACATGTGCAGCAGAGTACTGCAATGGAAGCATACTGGGCCCATAACCCAGAGGTAGGCAGATTGAAACTATCCTTTGCTATATGCATTTTTTTTTTGTTAATTTAAGTAATCAAAACTGGGATTGATATTTTTGCTCTTTTATTTTTACTTAAAGTACAATAACTTTTACCATTTTAATTTGTTTTAATAGTATATTGACAGTATAGTTTTCTTTAAAAAATCCACTTAATTTTCTTTACCCTATTATTAAAAGGGTAATTGACAAAAACAAACTACATTGTCACCAGAAGAGCAATACAAAATGTACAAGTGATATATTAAAATCATCTTTCCAGCTTGAATTTCAATGATGCATTGGGGCAACGATTTTGTGAGAAACATCTTCACCCTTAAATAAAGATTTTCTTAATTCCTTACCTGTGTGCTAATTAGATATCACCTTGTTTTCACATTAAACAGACTTCCACATGAGAAAGCAGCAAGGATGCAGTGGCGTTAATGTTTCCTGGTGTCAACCCGTATTATTTCAGTAGACATTGAAATGAGGATGCATCTTGCTGCCTTTCCAATGAAGCAAATTTAATTTAGTAATAGGTGAAAAACCATCCCTACAAAGGTGTTAATCAGAGACTTGGCTTTGTGGACACTTTTCAGAGAACAAATTTGTTAGCATAAAAATAAAGCCAGAAAATGAAGAGCTGTTTAATCACTCAATTGGATTTTTTTGCCAGCATATTTCTTTTTCTCTGCAACCCACTGCTAAATTGTGCTTCCTAGCTGTTTTTATAAAATCACTGAATCAAATCTAACTCTGATTACATCAGAGAAGGCCAGGTACCCTACACCATAAGAGGGGGTTTGAAATTTTGACTTGTCTACTTAAAGATCACCAAAATCTGATAACAAGGTCAATTACGTCCCTGGGTGGGATTGAACCACCAACCTTTTGGTTAATAGCCATACACACTAACTGATTGCGCCACAGAGACACTTTGCAAAAGTACATACTGACAAAGGCTAATAAGCATTCATCTAAAACGTTTCCTAGAAAAACTTTAAAAAGTCAATAATCTGGAGAGTTTTTGTAAGATGTTTCTTCCATCAACCAACGAAGAAACACATTGGTACTTTCCCATGATGAGTGAGTGCTTCAGGATCTACTGCACTTACATGTGCAGCAGAGTACAGCAATGGAAGCATGCTGGGCACATAACCCAGAGGTAAGCAGATTGAAACTATTCTCTGCTATATGCATTTTTTTTTGTTAATTAAAGTAATCCAAAACTGGGATTGATATTTTGGCTCTTTTATTTTTACTTAAAGTACAATAACTTTTACCATTTTAATTTGTTTTAATAGTATATTGACAGTATTGTTTTCTTTCAAAAATCCACTTAATTTTCTTTACCCTATTATTAAAATGGTAATTGACAAAAACAAACTACATTGTCACCAGAAGAGCAATACAAAATGTACAAGTGATATATTAAAATCATCTTTCCAGCTTGAATTTCAATGATGCATTGGGGCAACGATTTTGTGAGAAACATCTTCACCCTTAAATAAAGATTTTCTTAATTCCTTACCTGTGTGCTAATTAGATATCACCTTGTTTTCACATTAAACAGACTTCTACATGAGAAAGCAGCAAGGATGCAGTGGCGGTAATGTTTCCTGGTGTCAACCTGTATTATTTCAGTAGACATTGAAATGAAGATGCATCTTGCTGCCTTTCCAATGAAGCAAGTTTAATTTAGTAATAGGTGAAAAACCATCCCTACAAAGGTGTTAATCAGAGACTTGGCTTTGTGGACACTTTTCAGAGAACAAATTTGTTAGCATAAAAATAAAGCCAGAAAATGAAGAGCTGTTTAATCACTCAATTGGATTTTTTTGCCAGCATATTTCTTTTTCTCTGCAACCCACTGCTAAATTGTGCTTCCTAGCTGTTTTTATTAAATCACTGAATCAAATCTAACTCTGATTACATCAGAAAAGGCCAGGTACCCTACACCATAACAGGGGGTTTGAAATTTTGACTTGTCTACTTAAAGATCACCAAAATCTGATAACAAGGTCAATTACGTCCCTGGGTGGGATTGAACCACCAACCTTTTGGTTAGTAGCCGGACACACTAACCGATTGCGCCACAGAGACACTTCGCAAAAAGTACATACTGACAAAGGCTAATAAGCATACATCTAGAACGTTTCCTAGAAAAACTTTAAAAAGTCAATAATCTGGAGAATTATTGTAAAATGTTTCTTCCATCAACCAACGAAGAAACACATTGGTACTTTCCCATGATGAGTGAGTGCTTCAGGATCTCTTGCACTTACATGTGCAGCAGAGTACTGCAACGGAAGCATGCTGGGCCCATAACCCGGAGGTAGGCAGATTGAAACTATCCTTTGCTATATGCATTTTTTTTGTTAATTTAAGTAATCAAAACTGGGATTGATATTTTTGCTCTTTTATTTTTATTTGAAGTACAATAACTTTTACCATTTTAATTTGTTTGAATAGTATATTGACAGTATAGTTTTCTTTAAAAAATCAACTTAATTTTCTTTACCCTAATATTAAAAGGGTAATTGACAAAAACAAACTACATTGTCACCAGAAGAGCAATACAAAATGTACAAGTGATATATTAAAATCATCTTTCCAGCTTGAATTTCAATGATGCATTGGGGCAACGATTTTGTGAGAAACATCTTCACCCTTAAATAAAGATTTTCTTAATTCCTTACCTGTGTGCTAATTAGATATCACCTTGTTTTCACATTAAACAGACTTCCACATGAGAAAGCAGCAAGGATGCAGTGGCGTTAATGTTTCCTGGTGTCAACCTGTATTATTTCAGTAGAAATTGAAATGAGGATGCATCTTGCTGCCTTTCCAATGAAGCAAGTTTAATTTAGTAATAGGTGAAAAACCATCCCTACAAAGGTGTTAATCAGAGACTTGGCTTTGTGGACACTTTTCAGAGAACAAATTTGTTAGCATAAAAATAAAGCCAGAAAATGAAGAGCTGTTTAATCACTCAATTGGATTTTTTACCCAGAATATTTCTTTTTCTCTGCAACCCACTGCTAAATTGTGCTTCCTATCTGTTTTTATAAAATCACTGAATCAAATCTAACTCTGATTACATCAGAGAAGGCCAGGTACCCTACACCATAACAGGGGGTTTGAAATTTTGACTTGTCTACTTAAAGATCACCAAAATCTGATAACAAGGTCAATTACGTCCCTGGGTGGGATTGAACCACCAACCAGACACACTAACCGATTGCGCCACAGAGACACTTTGTAAAAAGTACGTACTGACAAAGGCTAATAAGCATACATCTAGAACGTTTCCTAGAAAAACTTTAAAAAGTCAATAATCTGGAGAGTTTTTGTAAGATGTTTCTTCCATCAACCAACGAAGAAACACATTGGTACTTTCCTATGATGAGTGAGTGCTTCAGGATCTCTTGCACTTACATGTGCAGCAGAGTACTGCAATGGAAGCATGCTGGGCCCATAACCCAGAGGTAGGCAGATTGAAACTATCCTTTGCTATAAGCATTTTTTTTGTTAATTTAAGTAATCAAAACTGGGATTGATATTTTTGCTCTTTTATTTTTACTTAAAGTACAATAACTTTTACCATTTTAATTTGTTTTAATAGTATATTGACAGTATTGTTTTCTTTCAAAAATCCACTTAATTTTCTTTACCCTATTATTAAAATGGTAATTGACAAAAACAAACTACATTGTCACCAGAAGAGCAATACAAAATGTACAAGTGATATATTAAAATCATCTTTCCAGCTTGAATTTCAATGATGCATTGGGGCAACGATTTTGTGAGAAACATCTTCACCCTTAAATAAAGATTTTATTAATTCCTTACCTGTGTGCTAATTAGATATCACCTTGTTTTCACATTAAACAGACTTCCACATGAGAAAGCAGCAAGGATGCAGTGGCGTTAATGTTTCCTGGTGTCAACCCGTATTATTTCAGTAGACATTGAAATGAGGATGCATCTTGCTGCCTTTCCAATGAAGCAAATTTAATTTAGTAATAGGTGAAAAACCATCCCTACAAAGGTGTTAATCAGAGACTTGGCTTTGTGGACACTTTTCAGAGAACAAATTTGTTAGCATAAAAATAAAGCCAGAAAATTAAGAGCTGTTTAATCACTCAATTGGATTTTTTTGCCAGCATATTTCTTTTTCTCTGCAACCCACTGCTAAATTGTGCTTCCTAGCTGTTTTTATAAAATCACTGAATCAAATCTAACTCTGATTACATCAGAGAAGGCCAGGTACCCTACACCATAAGAGGGGGTTTGAAATGTTGACTTGTCTACTTAAAGATCACCAAAATCTGATCACAAGGTCAATTACGTCTCTGGGTGGGATTGAACCACCAACCTTTTGGTTTATAGCCGTTCACACTAACTGATTGCACCACAGAGACACTTTGCAAAAGCATATACTGACAAAGGCTAATAAGCATTCATCTAAAACGTTTCCTAGAAAAACTTTAAAAAGTCAATAATCTGGAGAGTTTTTGTAAGATGTTTCTTCCATCCACCAACGAAGAAACACATTGGTACTTTCCCATGATGAGTGAGTGCTTCAGGATCTCTTGCACTTACATGTGCAGCAAAGTACTGCAATGGAAGCATGCTGGGCCCATAACCCAGAGGTAGGCAGATTAAAACTATCCTCTGCTATATGCATATTTTTTTGTTAATTAAAGTAATCCAAAACTGGGATTGATATTTTTGCTCTTTTATTTTTCATTAAAGTACAATAACTTTTACCATTTTAATTTGTTTTAATAGTATATTGAAAGTATTATTTTCTTTAAAAAATCCACTTAATTTTCTTTACCCTAATATTAAAATGGTAATTGACAAAAACAAACTACATTGTCACCAGAAGAGCAATACAAAATGTACAAGTGATATATTAAAATCATCTTTCCAGCTTGAATTTCAATGATGCATTGGGGCAACGATTTTGTGAGAAACATCTTCACCCTTAAATAAAGATTTTCTTAATTCCTTACCTGTGTGCTAATTAGATATCACCTTGTTTTCACATTAAACAGACTTCTACATGAGAAAGCAGCAAGGATGCAGTGGCGTTAATGTTTCCTGGTGTCAACCTGTATTATTTCAGTAGACATTGAAATGAGGATGCATCTTGCTGCCTTTCCAATGAAGCAAGTTTAATTTAGTTATAGGTGAAAAACCATCCCTACAAAGGTGTTAATCAGAGACTTGGCTTTGTGGACACTTTTTAGAGAACAAATTTGTTAGCATAAAAATAAAGGCAGAAAATGAAGAGCTGTTTAATCACTCAATTGGATTTTTCTGCCAGCATATTTTTTTTCTCTGCAACCCATTGCTAAATTGTGCTTCCTAGCTGTTTTTTATAAAATCACTGAATCAAATCTAACTCTGATTACATCAGAGAAGGCCAGGTACCCTACACCATAAGAGGGGGTTTGAAATTTTGACTTTTCTACTTAAATATCACCAAAACCTGATCACAAGGTCAATTATGTCCCTGGGTGGGATTAAACCACCAACCTTTTGGTTAGTAGCCGGACACACTAACCGATTGCGCCACAGTGACACTTTGCAAAAAGTACATACTGACAAAGGCTAATAAGCATTCATCTAGAACATTTCCTAGAAAAACTTTAAAAAGTCAATAATCTGGAGAGTTTTTGTAAGAATTGTCTTAAATCAACCAACGAAGAAACAAATTGGTACTTTCCCATGATGAGTGAGTGCTTCAGGATCTCTTGCACTTACATGTGCAGCAGAGTACTGCAATGGAAGCATGCTGGGCCCATTACCCAGAGGTAGGCAGATTGAAACTATCCTCTGCTATATGCATTTTTTTTGTTAATTAAAGTAATCCAAAACTGGTATTGATATGTTAGCTATTTTATGTTTACTTAAAGTACAATAACTTTTACCATTTTAATTTGTTTTAATAGTATATTGACAGTATTGTTTTCTTTCAAAAATCCACTTAATTTTCTTTACCCTATTATTAAAATGGTAATTGACAAAAACAAACTACATTGTCACCAGAAGAGCAATACAAAATGTACAAGTGATATATTAAAATCATCTTTCCAGCTTGAATTTCAATGATGCATTGGGGCAACGATTTTGTGAGAAACATCTTCACCCTTAAATAAAGATTTTCTTAATTCCTTACCTGTGTGCTAATTAGATATCACCTTGTTTTCACATTAAACAGACTTCCACATGAGAAAGCAGCAAGGATGCAGTGGCGTTAATGTTTCCTGGTGTCAACCTGTATTATTTCAGTAGAAATTGAAATGAGGATGCATCTTGCTGCCTTTCCAATGAAGCAAGTTTAATTTAGTAATAGGTGAAAAACCATCCCTACAAAGGTGTTAATCAGAGACTTGGCTTTGTGGACACTTTTCAGAGAACAAATTTGTTAGCATAAAAATAAAGCCAGAAAATGAAGAGCTGTTTAATCACTCAATTGGATTTTTTTTCCAGCATATTTCTTTTTCTCTGCAACCCACTGCTAAATTGTGCTTCCTAGCTGTTTTTATAAAATCACTGAATCAAATCTAACTCTGATTACATCAGAGAAGGCCAGGTACCCTACACCATAACAGGGGGTTTGAAATTTTGACTTGTCTACTTAAAGATCACCAAAATCTGATAACAAGGTCAATTACGTCCCTGGGTGGGATTGAACCACCAACCTTTTGGTTAGTAGCCAGACACACTACCCGATTGCGCCACAGAGACACTTTGTAAAAAGTACGTACTGACAAAGGCTAATAAGCATACATCTAGAACGTTTCCTAGAAAAACTTTAAAAAGTCAATAATCTGGAGAGTTTTTGTAAGATGTTTCTTCCATCAACCAACGAAGAAACACATTGGTACTTTCCCATGATGAGTGAGTGCTTCAGGATCTCTTGCACTTACATGTGCAGCAGAGTACTGCAATGGAAGCATGCTGGGCCCATAACCCAGAGGTAGGCAGATTGAAACTATCCTTTGCTATATGCATTTTTTTTTGTTAATTTAAGTAATCAAAACTGGGATTGATATTTTTGCTCTTTTATTTTTACTTAAAGTACAATAGCTTTTACCATTTTAATTTGTTTTAATAGTATATTGACAGTATAGTTTTCTTTAAAAAATCCACTTAATTTTCTTTACCCTATTATTAAAAGGGTAATTGACAAAAACAAACTACATTGTCACCAGAAGAGCAATACAAAATGTACAAGTGATATATTAAAATCATCTTTCCAGCTTGAATTTCAATGATGCATTGGGGCAACGATTTTGTGAGAAACATCTTCACCCTTAAATAAAGATTTTCTTAATTCCTTACCTGTGTGCTAATTAGATATCACCTTGTTTTCACATTAAACAGACTTCTACATGAGAAAGCAGCAAGGATGCAGTGGCGTTAATGTTTCCTGGTGTCAACCTGTATTATTTCAGTAGACATTGAAATGAGGATGCATCTTACTGCCTTTCCAATGAAGCAAGTTTAATTTAGTAATAGGTGAAAAACAATCCCTACAAAGGTGTTAATCAGAGACTTGGCTTTGTGGACACTTTTCAGAGAACAAATTTGTTAGCATAAAAATAAAGCCAGAAAATGAAGAGCTGTTTAATCACTCAATTGGATTTTTTTTGCCAGCATATTTCTTTTTCTCTGCAACCCACTGCTAAATTGTGCTTCCTAGCTGTTTTTATAAAATCACTGAATCAAATCTAACTCTGATTACATCAGAGAAGGCCAGGTACCCTACACCATAAGAGGGGGTTTGAAATTTTGACTTGTCTACTTAAAGATCACCAAAATCTGATAACAAGTTCAATTACTTCCCTGGGTGGGATTGAACCACCAAACTTTTGGTTAGTAGCCAGACACACTACCCGATTGCGCCACAGAGACACTTTGCAAAAAGTATATACTGACAAAGGCTAATAAGCATACATCTAGAACGTTTCCTAGAAAAACTTTAAAAAGTTAATAAGCTGGAGAGTTTTTGTAAGATGTTTCTTCCATCAACCAACGAAGAAACACATTGGTACTTTCCCATGATGAGTGAGTGCTTCAGGATCTCTTGCACTTACATGTGCAGCAGAGTACTGCAATGGAAGCATGCTGGGCCCATAACCCAGAGGTAGGCAGATTGAAACTATCCTTTGCTATATGCATTTTTTTTGTTAATTTAAGTAATCAAAACTGGGATTGATATTTTTGCTCTTTTATTTTTACTTAAAGTACAATAACTTTTACCATTTTAATTTGTTTTAATAGTATATTGACAGTATAGTTTTCTTTAAAAAATCCACTTAATTTTCTTTACCCTATTATTAAAAGGGTAATTGACAAAAACAAACTACATTGTCACCAGAAGAGCAATACAAAATGTACAAGTGATATATTAAAATCATCTTTCCAGCTTGAATTTCAATGATGCATTGGGGCAACGATTTTGTGAGAAACATCTTCACCCTTAAATAAAGATTTTCTTAATTCCTTACCTGTGTGCTAATTAGATATCACCTTGTTTTCACATTAAACAGACTTCTACATGAGAAAGCAGCAAGGATGCAGTGGCGTTAATGTTTCCTGGTGTCAACCTGTATTATTTCAGTAGACATTGAAATGAGGATGCATCTTGCTGCCTTTCCAATGAAGCAAGTTTAATTTAGTTATAGGTGAAAAACCATCCCTACAAAGGTGTTAATCAGAGACTTGGCTTTGTGGATACTTTTTAGAGAACAAATTTGTTAGCATAAAAATAAAGGCAGAAAATGAAGAGCTGTTTAATCACTCAATTGGATTTTTCTGCCAGCATATTTTTTTTCTCTGCAACCCATTGCTAAATTGTGCTTCCTAGCTGTTTTTTATAAAATCACTGAATCAAATCTAACTCTGATTACATCAGAGAAGGCCAGGTACCCTACACCATAAGAGGGGTTTGAAATTTTGACTTGTCTACTTAAATATCACCAAAACCTGATCACAAGGTCAATTATGTCCCTGGGTGGGATTGAACCACCAACCTTTTGGTTAGTAGCCAGACACACTAACCGATTGCGCCACAGAGACACTTTGCGAAAAGTACATACTGACAAAGGCTAATAAGCATTCATCTAGAACGTTTCCTAGAAAAACTTTAAAAAGTCAATAATCTGGAGAGTTTTTGTAAGAATTTTCTTAACTCAACCAACGAAGAAACACATTGGTACTTTCCCATGATGAGATGAGTGCTTCAGGATCTCTTGCACTTACATGTGCAGCAGAGTACTGCAATGGAAGCATGCTGGGCCCATTACCCTGAGGTAGGCAGATTGAAACTATCCTCTGCTATATGCATTTTTTTTGTTAATTAAAGTAATCCAAAACTGGGATTGATATGTTAGCTATTTTATGTTTACTTAAAGTACAATAACTTTTACCATTTTAATTTGTTTTAATAGTATATTGACAGTATTGTTTTCTTTCAAAAATCCACTTAATTTTCTTTACCCTATTATTAAAATGGTAATTGACAAAAACAAACTACATTGTCACCAGAAGAGCAATACAAAATGTACAAGTGATATATTAAAATCATCTTTCCAGCTTGAATTTCAATGATGCATTGGGGCAACGATTTTGTGAGAAACATCTTCACCCTTAAATAAAGATTTTCTTAATTCCTTACCTGTGTGCTAATTTGATATCACCTTGTTTTCACATTAAACAGACTTCCACATGAGAAAGCAGCAAGGATGCATTGGCGTTAATGTTTCCTGGTGTCAACCTGTATTATTTCAGTAGACATTGAAATGAGGATGCATCTTGCTGCCTTTCCAATGAAGCAAGTTTAATTTAGTAATAGGTGAAAAACCATCCTTACAAAGGTGTTCATCAGAGACTTGGCTTTGTGGACACTTTTCAGAGAACAAATTTGTTAGCATAAAAATAAAGCCAGAAAATGAAGAGCTGTTTAATCACTCAATTGGATTTTTTTGCCAGCATATTTCTTTTTCTCTGCAACCCACTGCTAAATTGTGCTTCCTAGCTGTTTTTATAAAATCACTGAATCAAATCTAACTCTGATTACATCAGAGAAGGCCAGGTACCCTACACCATAAGAGGGGATTTGAAATTTTGACTTGTCTACTTAAAGATCACCAAAATCTGATTACAAGGTCAATTACGTCCCTGGGTGTGATTGAACCACCAACCTTCTGGTTTATAGCCGTACACACTAACTGATTGCACCACAGAGACACTTTGCAAAAGTACATACTGACAAAGGCTAATAAGCATTCATCTAAAACATTTCCTAGAAAAACTTTAAAAAGTCAATAATCTGGAGAGTTTTTGTAAGATGTTTCTTCCATCCACCAACGAAGAAACACATTGGTACTTTCCCATGATGAGTGAGTGCTTCAGGATCTCTTGCACTTACATGTGCAGCAGAGTACTGCAATGGAAGCATGCTGGGCCCATAACCCAGAGGTAGGCAGATTGAAACTATCCTCTGCTATATGCATTTTTTTTGTTAATTAAAGTAATCCAAAACTGGGATTGATATTTTTGCTCTTTTATTTTTCATTAAAGTACAATAACTTTTACCATTTTAATTTGTTTTAATAGTATATTGAAAGAATTGTTTTCTTTTAAAAATCCACTTAATTTTCTTTACCCTATTATTAAAATGGTAATTGACAAAAACAAACTACATTGTCACCAGAAGAGCAATACAAAATGTACAAGTGATATATTAAAATCATCTTTCCAGCTTGAATTTCAATGATGCATTGGGGCAACGATTTTGTGAGAAACATCTTCACCCTTAAATAAAGATTTTCTTAATTCCTTACCTGTGTGCTAATTAGATATCACCTTGTTTTCACATTAAACAGACTTCTACATGAGAAAGCAGCAAGGATGCAGTGGCGTTAATGTTTCCTGGTGTCAACCTGTATTATTTCAGTAGACATTGAAATGAGGATGCATCTTGCTGCCTTTTCAATGAAGCAAGTTTAATTTAGTAATAGGTGAAAAACCATCCCTACAAAGGTGTTAATCAGAGACTTGGCTTTGTGGACACTTTTCAGAGAACAAATTTGTTAGCATAAAAATAAAGCCAGAAAATGAAGAGCTGTTTAATCACTCAATTGGATTTTTTTTGCCAGCATATTTCTTTTTCTCTGCAACCCACTGCTAAATTGTGCTTCCTAGCTGTTTTTATTATATCACTGAATCAAATCTAACTCTGATTACATCAGAAAAGGCCAAGTACCCTACACCATAACAGGGGGTTTGAAATTTTGACTTGTCTACTTAAAGATCACCAAAATCTGATCACAAGGTCAATTACGTCCCTGGGTGGGATTGAACCACCAACCTTTTGGTTAGTAGCCGGACACACTAACCCATTGCGCCACAGAGATACTTCACAAAAAGTCCCTACTGACAAAGGCTAATAAGCATACATCTAGAACGTTTCCTAGAAAAACTTTAAAAAGTCAATAATCTGGAGAGTTTTTGTAAAATGTTTCTTCCATCAACCAACGAAGAAACACATTGGTACTTTCCCATGATGAGTGAGTGCTTCAGGATCTCTTGCACTTACATGTGCAGCAGAGTACTGCAATGGAAGCATGCTGGGCCCATAACCCAGAGGTAGGCAGATTGAAACTATCCTTTGCTATATGCATTTTTTTTGTTAATTTAAGTAATCAAAACTGGGATTGATATTTTTGCTCTTTTATTTTTACTTGAAGTACAATAACTTTTACCATTTTAATTTGTTTAAATCCACTTAATTTTCTTTACCCTATTATTAAAAGGGTAATTGACAAAAACAAACTACATTGTCACCAGAAGAGCAATACAAAATGTACAAGTGATATATTAAAATCATCTTTCCAGCTTGAATTTCAATGATGCATTGGGGCAACGATTTTGTGAGAAACATCTTCACCCTTAAATAAAGATTTTCTTAATTCCTTACCTGTGTGCTAATTAGATATCACCTTGTTTTCACATTAAACAGACTTCCACATGAGAAAGCAGCAAGGATGCAGTGGCGTTAATGTTTCCTGGTGTCAACCCGTATTATTTCAGTAGACATTGAAATGAGGATGCATCTTGCTGCCTTTCCAATGAAGCAAATTTAATTTAGTAATAGGTGAAAAACCATCCCTACAAAGGTGTTAATCAGAGACTTGGCTTTGTGGACACTTTTCAGAGAACAAATTTGTTAGCATAAAAATAAAGCCAGAAAATGAAGAGCTGTTTAATCACTCAATTGGATTTTTTTGCCAGCATATTTCTTTTTCTCTGCAACCCACTGCTAAATTGTGCTTCCTAGCTGTTTTTATAAAATCACTGAATCAAATCTAACTCTGATTACATCAGAGAAGGCCAGGTACCCTACACCATAAGAGGGGGTTTGAAATTTTGACTTGTCTACTTAAAGATCACCAAAATCTGATAACAAGGTCAATTACGTCCCTGGGTGGGATTGAACCACCAACCTTTTGGTTTATAGCCGTACACACTAACTGATTGCGCCACAGAGACACTTTGCAAAAGTACGTACTGACAAAGGCTAATAAGCATTCATCTAAAACGTTTCCTAGAAAAACTTTAAAAAGTCAATAATCTGGAGAGTTTTTGTAAGATGTTTCTCCCATCCACCAACGAAGAAACACATTGGTACTTTCCCATGATGAGTGAGTGCTTCAGGATCTATTGCACTTACATGTGCAGCAGAGTACAGCAATGGAAGCATGCTGGGCACATAACCCAGAGGTAGGCAGATTGAAACTATCCTCTGCTATATGCATTTTTTTTTGTTAATTAAAGTAATCCAAAACTGGGATTGATATGTTGGCTCTTTTATTTTTACTTACAGTACAATAACTTTTACCATTTTAATTTGTTTTAATAGTATATTGACAGTATTGTTTTCTTTCAAAAATCCACTTAATTTTCTTTACCCTATTATTAAAATGGTAATTGACAAAAACAAACTACATTGTCACCAGAAGAGCAATACAAAATGTACAAGTGATATATTAAAATCATCTTTCCAGCTTGAATTTCAATGATGCATTGGGGCAACGATTTTGTGAGAAACATTTTCACCCTTAAATAAAGATTTTCGTAATTCCTTACCTGTGTGCTAATTAGATATCACCTTGTTTTCACATTAAACAGACTTCCACATGAGAAAGCAGCAAGGATGCAGTGGCGTTAATGTTTCCTGGTGTCAACCTGTATTATTTCAGTAGACATTGAAATGAGGATGCATCTTGCTGCCTTTCCAATGAAGCAAGTTTAATTTAGTAATAGGTTAAAAACCATCCCTACAAAGGTGTTAATCAGAGACTTGGCTTTGTGGACACTTTTCAAAGAACAAATTTGTTAGCATAAAAATAAAGCCAGAAAATGAAGAGCTGTTTAATCACTCAATTGGATTTTTTTTGCCAGCATATTTCTTTTTCTCTGCAACCCACTGCTAAATTGTGCTTCCTAGCTGTTTTTATAAAATCACTGAATCAAATCTAACTCTGATTACATCAGAGAAGGCCAGGTACCCTACACCATAACAGGGGGTTTGAAATTTTGACTTGTCTACTTAAAGATCACCAAAATCTGTAAACAAGGTCAATTACGTCCCTGGTTGGGATTGAACCACTAACCTTTTGGTTAGTAGCCGGACACACTAACCGATTGCGCCACAGAGACACTTTGCAAAAAGTATGTACTGACAAAGTCTAATAAGCATACATCTAGAACGTTTCCTAGAAAAACTTTAAAAAGTCAATAATCTGGAGAGTTTTTGTAAGATGTTTCTTCCATCAACCAATGAAGAAACACATTGGTACTTTCCCATGATGAGTGAGTGCTTCAGGATCTCTTGCACTTACATGTGCAGCAGAGTACTGCAATGGAAGCATGCTGGGCCCATAACCCAGAGGTAGGCAGATTGAAACTATCCTTTGCTATATGCATTTTTTTTTGTTAATTTAAGTAATCAAAACTGGGATTGATATTTTTGCTCTTTTATTTTTACTTAAAGTACAATAACTTTTACCATTTTAATTTGTTTTAATAGTATATTGACAGTATAGTTTTCTTTAAAAAATCCACTTCATTTTCTTTACCCTATTATTAAAAGGGTAATTGACAAAAACAAACTACATTGTCACCAGAAGAGCAATACAAAATGTACAAGTGATATATTAAAATCATCTTTCCAGCTTGAATTTCAATGATGCATTGGGGCAACGATTTTGTGAGAAACATCTTCACCCTTAAATAAAGATTTTCTTAATTCCTTACCTGTGTGCTAATTAGATATCACCTTGTTTTCACATTAAACAGACTTCTACATGAGAAAGCAGCAAGGATGCAGTGGCGTTAATGTTTCCTGGTGTCAACCTGTATTATTTCAGTAGACATTGAAATGAGGATGCATCTTGCTGCCTTTCCAATGAAGCAAGTTTAATTTAGTAATAGGTGAAAAACCATCCCTACAAAGGTGTTAATCAGAGACTTGGCTTTGTGGACACTTTTCAGAGAACAAATTTGTTAGCATAAAAATAAAGCCAGAAAATGAAGAGCTGTTTAATCACTCAATTGGATTTTTTTTGCCAGCATATTTCTTTTTCTCTGCAACCCACTGCTAAATTGTGCTTCCTAGCTGTTTTTATTAAATCACTGAATCAAATCTAACTCTGATTACATCAGAAAAGGCCAGGTACCCTACACCATAACAGGGGGTTTGAAATTTTGACTTGTCTACTTAAAGATCACCAAAATCTGATAACAAGGTCAATTACGTCCCTGGGTGGGATTGAACCACCAACCTTTTGGTTAGTAGCCGGACACACTAACCGATTGCGCCACAGAGACACTTCGCAAAAAGTACCTACTGACAAAGGCTAATAAGCATACATCTAAAACTTTTCCTAGAAAAACTTTAAAAAGTCAATAATCTGGAGAGTTTTTTTAAGATGTTTCTTCCATCAACCAACGAAGAAACACATTGGTACTTTCCCATGATGAGTGAGTGCTTTAGGATCTCTTGCACTTACATGTGCAGCAGAGTACTGCAATGGAAGCATGCTGGGCCCATTACCCAGAGGTAGGCAGATTGAAACTATCCTCTGCTATATGCATTTTTTTTGTTAATTAAAGTAATCCAAAACTGGGATTGATATGTTAGCTCTTTTATGTTTTCTTAAAGTACAATAACTTTTACCATTTTAATTTGTTTTAATAGTATATTGACAGTATTGTTTTCTTTCAAAAATCTACTTAATTTTTTTTACCCTATTATTAAAATGGTAATTGACAAAAACAAACTACATTTGTTTGGGAGAAAAATGCAAAGGTACAAGACAGCTTTTCCTTGCCAATATCTCTCTTTTGCAAAGAGCTACGCATTGGAAAATTCAGGGCTATACCGTGTAGATGAAGCACTAACAGGAGGCTTTAAAATTTTCTTTCTAGTGTCCTTCGTTTGGGAGAAAAATCCAATGGTACAAGACAGCTTTTCCTTGCCAATATCTCTCTTTTGCAAAGAGCTGCGCATTGGAAAATTCAGGGCTATGCCGTGTAGATGATGGCCTAACAGGAGGCTTTAAAATTTTCTTTCTAGTGTCCTTCGTTTGGGAGAAAAATGCAAAGGTACAAGACAGCTTTTCCTTGCCAATATCTCTCTTTTGCAAAGAGCTGCGCATTGGAAAATTCAGGGCTATGCCGTGTAGATGATGGCCTAACAGGAGGCTTTAAAATTCCAAACGAAGGACACTAGAAAGAAAATTTTAAAGCCTCCTGTTAGGCCATCATCTACACGGCATAGCCCTGAATTTTCCAATGCGCAGCTCTTTGCGATTACAATCCAACCTGAATCAGGCTCTATTACCTATCACAATGCAGTGCAGGTAGTACAAAATGGGGTTAATATAGGAGAAAAACCCCCAGAGCTGTGCTCCTTAACTGTCCCTGGTGGCTAGTGGAGCGGCTGCCCAGTAATCAGTGTCCACGCCAGTGCGCACACGGCCCGCCCCCTACAGCCACGCTGGATCTCGGTATAGTGTGGGCACAGAAGCCCCTTACCTCCCTTTCATCAGCGGCCTCGTGATCCCGGAGGGCGGTGTGTGTGTGACTGACCTTAGGAAGAAACCGGAGCCTCCGCTGCAGTGACCCAGCAACCAGGGCACGGGAGTATACTGCGCCGCTGGGAGTGATGGAGCTGCAGTAAAGATGTCTATTAGACCTAGCCTGCTGCAGCCCTTGGAGATTCTTATAAAAAAAGTTCTTCTTTTCTTGTCAAAATTAATAGCTAAGAATAGGCTGCCTGAGGCAGCCCCCTGTTAAGTGGCCTGCTACTGAAGGCACCAACTACAAACTGAGCTCCCTGTTCATGGAAGCGAGGTTATAGAGCAGGGGGCGCTGAGCATCTTGGGAACAGTCAAAAGCTTTGAGCCTGTTGGTGCCTCAGATCAAGATCCTACTCTACACCCCAATGTGAATCCTTGTGGAGTCCAGTGTACCCCACAGAAGAAATGAATGTGTCACACCCATTGGCAGCAACATTAGAATAGCTGCTGATGGGCACAATTGAGAAAGGAAGGGGGGAAAACATTTGAATCCAGCACATATATGTAATTTGAATATGTAATTTGTACCTTCCTACTTTAAAATGTAATGGATGAACCTCACCCTGTGAGAACTATCTTTATGATCAAGAGATCTCATATGCAAGATAAGTATGTGTTGGCAGAGGCGCTCACTGGGCAGAGATGCTGATCGCATCTCTGGCATGTGCCGGTGCACTGCGGCACCAGCACACACACACACTTCAGACCTGATCTCCTGTTGTGTGAATATGCACAGCAGAGATCAGGTCTGAATTAGGCCCTATATACAGCTGTCAGTAAGGCAGGGATCTGCTGCTGCCAGTGAGGCAGGGATCTGCTGCTGCCAGTGAGGCAGGGATCTGCTGCTGCCAGTGAGGCAGGGATGTGCTGCTGTCAGTGAAGCAGTGATCTGCTGCTGTCAGTGAGGCAGTGATCTGCTGCTGTCAGTAAGGCAGGGATGTGCTGCAATAAGTGAGGCAGGGATGTGCTGCTGTCAGTGAAGCAGGGATGTGCTGCTGTCAGCAAGGCAGTGATCTGCTGCCCACTATCTCCCTATCACCCCTGCCTGAGTCACACACTTTCCCTGTCACCTCTGCCCCAGTTACCCACTATCTCCCAGTCACCGCTGCCTCAGTTAACCACTATACCTGCGACCCCTGCCTCAGTCACCCACTATACCAGTCACCCCTGCTTTAGTCACCCACTATCTCTGTCACCCCGGCCTCAGTCACCCACTATCTCCCACTCATACATGCTTCAGTCACCCACTATCTCCCAGTCATCCCTGCCTCAGTCACCTACTGACACCAGTGCAGACATTTCTGCTGCGGCCTCTCCACTCTCCAGCGTGAACGTCCTGACGACTGAGGAAATCCGCTTCCCAGTTTAGGACTCCGGGAATGAACACTGCCGATATTGCTGGCAGATGACGTTCTACCCAACTGAGGATTTTTGATACTTCCAGCTTTGCTATGCAATTTCGAGTGCCGCCTTGATGATTTGTGTACACTACCGTGGTGGCGTTGTCCGATTGTACTTGAACAGGCCTGTTCTGTACTAGAGGCAGGGCCAGTGTCAATGAATTGAACACTGCCTGCAATTCCAGAATGTTTATCGGGAGGAGAGATTCCTCCCTGGTCCACCGATGGTGAAGGGTCGTCATCACGGCCATGACCTTGGTGAATTTCCGAGGTGCCGTGGCCAAACCAGAAGGCAGGACCTGAAATCCAAAAACTAACCAGGCACAACACTGCTTAGCTTCCAACATCAGATGAGATTGGACATATCCAGTGTGATGCGGCTGTAGATGATTTTTGCTGTTTCTAACTTCTACTTCTAACTACTGGTACATCAATGAATAAGTTTCAAAATAGAATGCATCAAGAGAACGATGTTGGTAGTATAAAACTACCTACAGCACCTGGTATTCCCAGGTGGTCTCACATCCAAGAACAAACCAGGCCTAAAATCAGGTGATATTGGGCATATACAGTGTGGTGTGGTTGTAGATGAGCTTAGTGGTTTCTGTTAGAGTTCTTCTACTTCTAACTACTCGTACATAAATGAGTAAGCGGACGATTTATTAAACCTGGTGAAATGATAATTTGCATGGTGATAAAGTACCAGCCAATCAGCTCCTAATTGCCATGTCACAGGCTGGGTTTGAAAAATGACAGTTAGGAGCTGACTGGCTGGTACTTTATCACCTTGCACTTTATCAGTTCACCAGGCTTAATAGATCTGCCCCAATGTTTCAAAATGGAATGCATCAAGAGAACGGTGTTAGTATTGTAAAAATACACACAGCTCCTGGTATTTCCTGGTGGTCTCCCATCCAAGTACTAAAACCAGGACCAACACTGCTCAGCTTCCATGATCAGGAGAGATTGGGCAAATCCAGTGTGCTGTGGCTGTAGATGAGCTGGTGGTTTTTATTACAGCTCTTCTACTTCTAACTTCTGGTACATAAAAGAATACATGTAAAAATTGAATGTACCAAGAAAATGGTGTTGGTAGTTTAAAAACACCTAAAGAATCTGATACTACCAAGCAGTCTCCCATCCATGTATTAACAAAGTCCAATACTGCTTTGCTTCAAAAATCAAATGAGATTGGGCATATCCAGTGTGGTGTGGCTTTAGATAAGCTTTGTGGTTTCTGTTAGAGCTCTTCTACTTCTAACTAATGGTACATTAATGAATATGTATAAGGTTGTAGTTTATCCAATATGCCTTTACTACCTTACCTTTCAACCCCCCCTCCCCTCTTCTCCTTATAGCTTCCTTAGTTCTCTCCTCCTCATGTGTGCGTTATTTGTTTTCTCATACGTCCTAGATGATGCTGGGGTCACATTAAGAACCTTGGGGTATAGACTGGATCCACAGGAGACATGGGCACTTTAAGACTTTCAAAGGGTGTGAACTGTCTCCTCCCTCTATGCCCCTCCTCCAGACTCCAGTTTTAGTATTGTGCGCAGTGATACTGGATGCACTACAGGGGAGCTCTACTGAGTTTCTCTGAAAAGACTTGTTAGTTTTTTTTATTTTCAGGGAGGCTGCTGGCAACAGTCTCCCTGCTTCGTGGGACTTAGGGGAGAGAAGTATGACCAACTTCTAGTGAGTTCAATAGCTCTGCTTCAGGCTGACAGGACACCATTAGCTCCTGAGGGTGATGATCGCTGGGTACGCCTAGATGCACACTCCCGCAGCCTGCCGTCACCCCCTTACAGAGCCAGAAGACAGGTGAGTAGCAGAAGAACAGAAGACTTCTTCTCCAGTGATGGCATTCTGAGGTACAGAGCAGCGAGCGGAACGCTGCGCGCCATGCTCCCACACAAACACAGGCACTGCAGGGTGCAGGGCACGGGGGGGGGCACCCTGGGCAGCATAAATTCCTCACAAAAGGCTGGAAAAAGTGGACATTAGTGCCTGGGCACTGTCCTTACCCCGCTAGCATAATTAATTATTTCTGAGCAGGACAGATACGCGCCATTACAGTAGCGGGGCTTCTTCCTCACCTCACCAGAACATCTTTAGAGCATTACAAGTCTATCACTATAGAGTTTATTATTTCCCAGACTGTGTACTTTTGGCGCTGGATTGTGAGCTGAAAAATCCTCTGTGTCCCTCTGACAGATTTACTGACGGTCTGTCCCCCATAAGCCGATGTGTCTGTGGGTACTTGGTACATGTGTGTCAACATGTCGATGGCTGAATGTTTTTCCCAAGAGGAAACTATATTAGGAATGCAGACATATGATGGTTGCCCTGTTGGCACCACCAATAACTGACTGGGTAAAAGTTTCAGTAATATCAGAGTAAGGTTGGATAAATCTGTGTCCCAGACACAGACGTAGAGAATAGATGTGATGTTCATGGCTATGTTTCTTTTCCCTCAGGCCCCGCGGGGTCGCAAAAATGTTATTTTGCCCAGTTACTACACACTGAT
This sequence comes from Pseudophryne corroboree, assembly GCF_028390025.1. Taxonomy (NCBI): domain Eukaryota; kingdom Metazoa; phylum Chordata; class Amphibia; order Anura; family Myobatrachidae; genus Pseudophryne; species Pseudophryne corroboree. The sequence continues at coordinate 160,238,917 of NC_086451.1, read as the reverse complement.
ACTGACACGGATACTGATTCCTATGTCGACCATAATGTTTCCTGATTAGATCCAATATTGGCAAGGAGCATTCAGTACATGATTGTGGATATTAAGGACATATTAAAATCACTGAAGACCCTGCTGTTCCTGACAAAGGGGTCTATATGTATGTATATATAGATATATAATGAAAGCTGATGTAACGTTCCTCCATCTCTGTTTGAGAAAGTCTGGGCCAGCTCGACAAGATGGTTTCAAATCCCCAAAAGGATTCTGGTTGTTTATTCATTTCCCGCCGCGGACAGAATAAAGTGGGAGTCACCCCCTGTTCTGCACGGGGCCCTGTCACAAATCCAGCGGATCGTATGCAGGAAGCTACATTATTTCTAGTTATGTAACCAAGGGTACATTACTTAGACCTGCCATTACATGTGCATGGGTGAGTAGTAGTATTCAAGAATTGGTCGAATACCTTGTCATCCGATATAGATACCTTGGAGAGATGGGATACTCCTTACGTTGTATCATATCAAGGACACTGCAGCATACTTACGTGAGACTGCAAGGGATATAGGACTCTTGAGTTCACGGGCCAATTTCATGGCAGTCTCGGATAGGAGGGCATTGTGGATTCACCAAGAGAATGCTGATGCTGACTCCAAGAAGAAAGGGAGTCCCTTCCCTATGAAGGTGAAGCGTTGTTTGGTGACTGCCTAGTTAATTTGATCTCGGCAGCTCCCGCAGGTAAGTCAACCTTCTTGCCCTATGTTCCCTCCCAACGGATGAAGACGCATCATTATCTGATGCAGTCATTTCGGCCCAATAGATATGCAAGAAGTTAAGATTCCCCTTTCTTTACAGGTAGAGGAAGGAGAAGAGGGAAGAGGTCTGCATCCTCTTCAAGATCGCAGGAGCAGAGATCATCCTCTGCTTCTGCCAAATCCACCGCATGACGCTGGGGCTCTCTTGCAGGAGCCCGCACCAGTGGGGGCACGTCTAAAACTCTTCAGTCAGTTCTGGATTCATTCGGACATGGACTCGTGTGTTTTACAAATAGTGTCCCAAGGGTACAAACTGGGGTTTCAAGACGTTCCCCCTCACCGATTGTTCAAATCGGCTTTAGTCAGCAGGGAGAAGGTTTTTATTCAAGCCTCTTCGTGGTCCCTAAGCCGGACAGCTCAGTCAGACCAATCTGAAATCTGAAATCCCTCAATTTCTACCTAAGGAAATTAAATTTCAAGATGGAATCTCTCAGTGCAGTGATCTCCAGTCCGGAGGAAGGAGATTTCATGGTTTTGGTAGACATAAAGGATGCCTACTTACATGTTCCCATTTAGCCTCAGCATCAAGCTACCTGAGGTTTGCAATTCAGTATTGTCATTACCAATTTCAGACATTGCCGTTTGGTCTGTCCACGGCTCTGAGGATTTTCACCAGGGTGATCGCAAGCAAGGAGTAACAATTATCCCGTACTTGGATGATCTTTTGATAAAGGCGAAATCCAGGGACCAGTTAGTGCAAAACATTGCACTCTCCCTGACAGTTCTTCAACAACATAGTTGGCTCCTAAACTTGCCAAAATCGCAGTTGGTCCCAATGACGCGGTTGTTGTTTTTGGGAGTGATACTGGACACAGAAGAGGTTTTCTTCCAGTGGAAAGGCTCTGGAGATCCAGAGTCTGGTCAAACAAATTCTGAAACCAGCAAGAGTGTTAATCCATCAATGCATTTGGTTGCTGGGTAAGATGGTTGCGGCCTACGAGCCCATTCAGTTTGGCTGGTTCCATGCCAGAGTGTTCCAGTGGGACCTGTTGGACAAGTGGTCCGGATCCCACCTACACACGCACCGGAGGATAATCCTGTCTTCCAAGACCAGAATCTCACTCCATTGGTGGCTGCACAGTTCTCACCTCCTAGAGGGGCGAAGGTTCGGGATCCAGGACTGGATCCTAGGGACCATGGATGCAACCCTCCGAGGCTGGGGAGCAGTTACACGGGGAAAACGTCCAAGGAAGATGGTCAAGTCGGGAAAGTTGTCTCCACATAAATGTTCTGGAGTTAAGGGCCATTTAATAACTGCAGACACAGTACGCACTGGGACGGGTGCCCAGCATCCTCTACGGAATAAGAGAAAAGGATTTACCTGTAGGTATTAAAATCCTATTTTCTCTAACGTCCTAGAGGATGCTGGGGACTCCGTAAGGAACATGGGGATAGACGGCTCCGCAGGAGACATGGGCACTTTAAGAAAGACTTTAGTTCTGGGTGTGCACTGGCTCCTCCCTCTATGCCCCTCCTCCATACCTCAGTTTGATACTGTGCCCAGTGGAGACTGGGTGCTTTTCAGGAGCTCTCCTGAGCTTTCTGACAGAAAGTATTTTGTTAGGTTTTTAATTTTCAGGGAGCACTGCTGGCAACAGACTCCCTGCATCGAGGGACTGAGGGGAGAGAAGCAGCCCTACTCTCCGAGTTGCAAGGTCCTGCTTCTTAAGCTACTGGACACCATTAGCTCCAAAGGGATTAGCTCCAAAGGGATTGGTACGCAGGATCTCACCCTCGCCGTCCGTCCCAGAGCCGCGCCGACGTCCCGCTCGCAGAGCCGGAAGATAGAAGCCGGGTGAGTATGAGAAGAAAAGAAGACTTCAGAGGCGGCAGAGGACTTCATGATCTTCATTGAGGTAACGCACAGCACTGCAGCTGTGCGCCATTGCTCCCATACACCTCACATACTCCGGTCACTGTAAGGGTGCAGGGCGCAGGGGGGGCGCCCTGGGCTGCAATATAAACCTCTTTTTGGCAGAAATATAACATATATACAGCTGGGCACTGTATATATGTATGAGCCCCCGCCAATTGTACAGTTTAAGCAGGACAGAAGCCCGCCGCCGAGGGGGCGGGGCTTCTCCCTCAGCACTCACCAGCGCCATTTTTTCTCCACAGCACCGCTGAGAGGAAGCTCCCCGGACTCTCCCCTGCTTATACCACGGTAGACAAGAGGGTTGAAAAGAGAGGGGGGGGGGCACATAATTTGGCGCAAATTACTTACAGCAGCGCTACTGTGCAAACATTAAGTTACTGTGCTATTCCTGGGTTATATAGCGCTGGGGTATGTGCTGGCATACTCTCTCTCTGTCTCTCCAAAGGGCAGAGCCGGCCATAGGCATAGGCAAACTAGGCAATTGCCTAGGGCATTTGATATGCCTAGGGGCATCAGCAACTTCTGCTGATTAAAATGATATGCGGCATGCCTATATTCTGTGTGTAGCATTTCATATGCAGATACAGCCACAGTCTCACACAGTATATAGGCGTGCTGCATATCATTTTAATCGGCAGAAGCTGCTTGTGCATCCTAACAACATAGCAATGCAAATAAGATGCATTTTAATAAAAAAAAGGTGCCCCAACGTTAGCATTGAGGCAAGATTTATGAGGACACATAATATCCAAGCAGAGGCAGAGGTCACAGTGTTAGTGGCAGTGTGAGTGCTGTGTGCATGTGAGTGGGTTGATTGTGCAGTAGTGTTCGGTATATGAGTAAGGAGCATTATGTGTGTCATGTAAAAATGCATTAATAATGTGCAACATATGTGTAAGGGGCACTATGTGTGTCATTATGTGTATAAGGGCATTAATAATGTGCGGCATATGTGTAAGGGACATTGGTGGTCATTCCGAGTTGTTCGCTCGGTAATTTTCTTCGCATCGCAGCGATTTTCCGCTAATTGCGCATGCGCAAGGGTGGTCATTCCGAGTTGTTCGCTCGGTAATTTTCTTCGCATCGCAGCGATTTTCCGCTAATTGCGCATGCGCAATGTTCGCTCTGCGACTGCGCAAAGTAAATTTGCTATGCAGTTAGGTATTTTACTCACGGCATTACAAGGTTTTTTCTTTGTTCTGCTGATCGTAGTGTGATTGACAGGAAGTGGGTGTTTCTGGGCGGAAACTGGCCGTTTTATGGGTGTGTGTGAAAAAACGCTGCCGTTTCTGGGTAAAACGCGGGAGTGTCTGAAGAAACGGGGGAGTGTCTGGGCGAACGCTGGGTGTGTTTGTGACGTCAAACCAGGAACGAAACTGACTGAACTGATCACAGTTGTCGAGTAAGTCTGGAGCTACTCAGAAACTGCTAAGAAGTGTCTATTCGCAATTCTGCTAATCTTTCGTTCGCAATTTTGATAAGCTAAGATTCACTCCCAGTAGGCGGCGGCTTAACGTGTGCAATGCTGCTAAAAGCAGCTTGCGAGCTAACAACTCGGAATGAGGGCCATTATGTGTAAAAGGGCATTAATAAAGGTTGTCATAATGTGTAAGACGCATTATGTTTATAAGGACATTAGTGATGTGTCTCATATGTGTAAGGGGCATTACTGTGTGGAATTATGTGTATAAATGCATTACTAATGTGTGGCATTATGTGTATAAGGTGCTCTAATATGTAGCGTTGCGTATAGAAAGGGCATTTACTGTGTCGTCTAATGTGAATAAAGAGCAATAGGGTGTGGTGTAATGTAAATAAGGAGCAATTCAGTGTGATGTAATGTGAATACGGAGCACTACTGTGAGAAGTAACGTTTATAAGGTAAAGTAATACTACTGTGGGATGTAATGTGAATTATGGACACTATCGCGTGATCAAATGTGAATAAAATTGCAGTACTGTGTGGCGGAATTTTAATTGGGGGTACTATTGTGTGGACATGCCCATTGCCAGCAAAAACACACCCCTTTTTGGACTGTGCGCCAAATGTGCGAACTGTTCCTGTTTAAAATATAGGGGGTACAAACACCAAAATAAGTACTGTTATGGGTGAGGGTTGATGGTGCTGGGAAAGAGGTGCAAGGTCAGAGGCGGAACCAGCGGTGGTGCTAGGGGGCACCAGGCAAAATCTTGCCTAGGGCATCATATTGGTTAGGGCCAGCTTTGGCAAAGGGCCTTGTGGGGGAAATGTCTTCAGTAAAAGCATTCCCTGTGTGTGTGGTGTGTCGGTACGCGTGTGTCGACATGTCTGCGGAAGAAGGCTATATTAGAGAGGAGCGGGAGCAAATGAATGTGGTGTCTCCGCCGACACCTGATTGGATGGATATGTGGAATGTTTTAAATGCTAGTGTAAACTCATTGCACAAAAGATTAGACAAGGCTGAAGCTTTGGGACAGTCAGGGTCTCAACCCATGCCTGATCCTATGTCGCAGGGACTGTCAGGGTCTCATAAGTGCCCACTATCCAGATTGTTGACACAGATACCGACACGGATTCTGACTCCAGTGTCGATTACGATGATGCAAAGTTAAAGCCAAAATTGGCAAAATACATTTGATATATGATTATGGCAATAAAAGATGTTTTGCACATCACAGAGGAGCCCCCTATCCCTGACAAGAGGGTACATATGTACAAGGGAAAGAAGCCTGAGGTAACCTTTTCCCCTCACACGAGCTGAACGAGTTATGTGAAAAAGCTTGGGAATCTCCTGCAGATTTCCAAAAGGATTCTTATGGCGTATCCTTTCCCATCAACGGATAGGTTACGATGGGAATCCTCCCCTTGGGTGGACAAAGCATTAACACGCTTATCCAAGAAGTTAGCCCTCCCGTCCCAGGATACGGCTACCCTCAAAGAGTCTGCTGACCGCAAACAGGAGATTACCCTGAAGTCCATTTATACACATTCAGGTACCTTACTCAGACCGGCAATTGCGTCGGCCTGGGTGTGTATGTGTAGTGCTGTAGCGGCATGGACGGATACTCTAGATAAGGATACTATTTTATTGCCCCTGGGGCATATAAGAGATGCTGTCCTATATATGTGTGTATGCAAACTACAGGTGGTGCTGCATGGCTCACACCCTTTTACTTGTCTTGTAGAGCAACTCTGGAGCTGTTACTGGGTCCAGCTGCTGCAAGAAATCAGCTTGAATGCTTCAGGGGCTGGGGCATGGCCAACATGAGCCCCACACTGATGGGGGTGTATAAAGCGATCTAGGGGTCATCCAAGCGCAACCCCACAAAGGCCGCCATGCCCTGCGTGACCATTTTCTCTTTTCATATGCAGACGAGGGTTGCAGCCAACTATACCCATTGCTTGGATGACATCACCATATGCGAATCCATCTGCTGCAGGCCTTCCCCCAGGAATGCTTGCACTAGTTGTTGCATTTGGTTTGTTGTTTGGGGGGTGCTTCAGTATTAGGCAGCCTTCTTCCCTCACACATTCGTCTGAAAATGTGTTCTCCCTGCAGTTGTTGTCCCCAGATGAGAGTTCCCTTGTGCTGCCTCAGTTGAATCTCCTTTACTTGACGGAGGTGTGCCTGAGCAGCGGCCCTCCCCAGCCCTATCTCAAATCATACTTATTTTGCTTAGGTGATTCCATGGTCATGAAGATTGTTTTCCCAGGGTGAGGTTCATTCATTGCATTCTGGGTATGCTGACCTCTGTGATTTCCCCAAATGTGGGAATCTCGACTGCATAATTTGTGGTAGGGGGGGGGGACTGCATTTGTGCTTTCCCCTGGTTGGCTCTGGTATAATTTAGATCTCATTGTCTCAGGTCTCTCTCCCGCCTAGTTTGCTGTCTGTTTCCACTTCTCTTTTCTTGAGCCCCTCCCTTCTATGCCCTTGCGCACTATCCTGACTTCTCCCGTCTGCTTACTTTGTGCCTTCCAACGCACAATGCGAACTACAGGTGGTGTTGCAGGGCCCACACCCTTTTATTTGCCTTACAGAGCAGCTCTGGAGCTGTTACAGTGCCCAGCTGCTGCAAGAAATCAGCTTGAATGCTTCAGGGGCTGGGGCATGGCCAACATGAGCCCCACACCAAAGGAGGGTGGGGGGTGTTCAATGCGAACTAGGGGTCATCCAAGCGCCCCTTTTCTCTTTTCATATGCAGATGAGGGTTCCAGCCAACTTTGGCCCACTGCTTGGATGACATCACCGTATGCAAATCCGTCTGCTGCAGACCTTTCCCCAGGAATGCTTGTACTAGTTGTTGCATATGGTTTGATGTTTGAGGGTGCTTCAGTATTAGGCAGCCTTCCGCCCTCTCATTTTCATCTGAAAAGATGTGGTCTCCCTGCAGTTGTTGTCCCCAGACAAGAGTTCCCTTGTGCTTCCTCAGTTGAATCTCCTTAACTTGACGGGGGTGTGCTCGAGCAGCCGCCCTCCACAGCCCTATCCCAACACATGCTTTTCTTGCGTATGAGATCTCTTGATCATGAAGATAGTTCTCACAGGGTGAGGTTCATCCATTACATTTTAAAGTAGGAAGGTACAAATTACATATTCAAATTACATATATGTGCTGGATTCAAATGTTTTCCCCCCTTCCTTTCTCAATTGTGCCCATCAGCAGCTATTCTAATGTTGCTGCCAATGGGTGTGACACATTCATTTCTTCTGTGGGGTACACTGGACTCCACAAGGATTCACATTGGGGTGTAGAGTAGGATCTTGATCTGAGGCACCAACAGGCTCAAAGCTTTTGACTGTTCCCAAGATGCTCAGCGCCCCCTGCTCTATAACCTCGCTTCCATGAACAGGGAGCTCAGTTTGTAGTTGGTGCCTTCAGTAGCAGGCCACTTAACAGGGGGCTGCCTCAGGCAGCCTATTCTTAGCTATTAATTTTGACAAGAAAAGAAGAACTTTTTTTTATAAGAATCTACAAGGGCTGCAGCAGGTTAGGTCTAATAGACATCTTTACTACAGCTCCATCACTCCCAGCGGCGCAGTATACTCCCGTGCCCTGGTTGCTGGGTCACTGCAGCGGAGGCTCCGGTTTCTTCCTAAGGTCAGTCACACACACACCGCCCTCCGGGATCACGAGGCCGCTGATGAAAGGGAGGTAAGGGACTTCTGTGCCCACACTATACCGTGATCCAGCGTGGCTGTAGGGGGTGGGCCATGTGCGCACTGGCGTGGACACTGATTACTGGGCAGCCGCTCCACTAGCCACCAGGGACAGTTAAGGAGCACAGCTCTGGGGGGGTTTTCTCTTATATTAACCCCATTTTGTACTACCCGCAGTGCATTGTGATAGGTAATAGAGCCTGATTCAGGTTGGATTGCAATCGCAATAAGCAATCCAACTGCAAAAATTGCTAAGAGCATACGCATGCGCCTGCATTTTCTGCGGCACCCCGCAGATAATGCGATCGCTTCTGACTGTCAATCGGTGCTGGGGGGGGGGGGCAGCAACAATCCATTTCCAAGTCGGAGATGGAGCGGTGCATGGGCAGGGCTACAAAATGGGGTCGGCAACGGAGAAACAGGAGGCGTGGTCAGAGCTGCTGCATGACATCACATGCAGCAGCTGCGATCACAAAAATGGTGGCGGCTTCCTGCGCACACATACAGTCTGCACCAACAGGAGGCTAACCCATTTTTTATGATCACGCTGAACTGCACTGAGACTGCAATTTCAGCGTGGTCAAGAAGGGAGGCGGCATGCTGGGTGGCCCCAGCATGCGAACCAAAGGATTGCAAATTCTGTTACTTAGCAGAATTTGCAATCCTTACTGAATTAGGCCCATTGATTACAAAATGTATTTGTAAATATTTGAAGTTTTTCTTCAGGGACTAACACAAAAGATGCTTGGGGCTACTAACACATGGGTAAGCCACGTAAAGCTTCCCATGGGTCAGTGGCATCACAACGGGGTTGCGGCCAACACCCGAGTGTCACCCGCCAAGGGGGGTGACACCAAAGTGCCGGCTCCTCTTCAGTGACAGAATATGGGTGTTTCACTGTAACATTACGTGCAACACCCAGTTTCTGTCACTGTGCAGGAGCCAGCACCACTCACACACTAGTCCCCGGGTGCAGCACTCAACCCCCGGGATACCCGGAGCAACAAAATGGAGATTCAGGAAAACAGGCCACACCCCTACCTATGAGACCATGCCTCCTTTTTACCATTGCGCTGCTTATCTGCGCGCACTGCATTACAATCTCCCTCGCTGCCTCTCTGGGTGTCACCAATGATAGTGACACCTTTGCCATGCTTGTAGCAGCTGGTCCTAAGATCTACACCTCCAGCCCTGAGTGTTTGCCCTTGTGACTTGTTGATCATCATAGCGAAGCAGATTCTTACAGAAAACTGCAGGGGCTTAGATTGAAAAGAAAAACATTGACGAACCCATCATTTCAGCAACAGGGTCTGCCACACGGCTGACTGAAATGACTGGATGGTTTGGGTCCCCACCAAAAAAGAAGCAATCAATCTCTCCTTGCACAAACTGGCTCTACAGAGGCAAGATGTCCACCTCATCATCCTCCGATTCCTCACCCCTTTCACTGTGTACATCGCCCCCCTCACATATTATTAATTCGTCCCCACTGGAATCCACCATCTCAGATCCCTGTGTACTTTCTGGAGGCAATTGCTGGTAAATGTCTCCACGGAGGAATTGATTCTAATTCATTTTGATGATCATCATCTTCTCCACATTTTCTGGAAGTAACCTCGTACGCCGATTGCTGACAAGGTGAGCGGCTGCACTAAACACTCTTTTGGAGTACACACTGGAGGGAGGGCAACTTAGGTAGAATAAAGCCAGTTTGTGCAAGGGCCTCCAAATTGCCTCTTTTTCCTGCCAGTATACATACGGACTGTCTGACGTGCCTACCTGGATGCGGTCACTCATATAATCCTCCACCATTCTTTCAAAGGTGACAGAATCATATGTAGTGACAGTAGACGACATGTCAGTAATCGTTGCCAGGTCCTTCAGTCCGGACCAGATGTCAGCACTCACTCCAAACTGCCCTGCATCACCGCCTGCGGATGGGCTCGGAATTCTTAGCCTTTTCCTTGCACCCCCAGTTGCGGGAGAATGTGAAGGAGGAGCTGTTGACGGGTCACGTTCCGCTTGACTTGACAATTTTCTCACCAGCAGGTCTTTGAACCTCTGCAGACTTGTGTCTGCCGGAAAGAGAGATACAATGTAGGTTTTAAATCTAGGATCGAGCACGGTGGCCAAAATGTATTGCTCTGATTTCAACAGATTGAATCCTGGTTAAGCGAATTAAGGGCTCCATCCACAAGTCCCACATGCCTAGCGGAATCGCTCTGTTTTAGCTCCTCCTTCAATGTCTCCAGCTTCTTCTGCAAAAGCCTGGCAGTGTCTGAACTGACTTCACGTGTGGCAAGTTCAAAGGGTTGCAGAACCTTACACAACGTTGAAATCATTCTCCACTGCGCTTGAGTCAGGTGCATTCCCCCTCCTTTGTCTATATCGTGGGTAGATGTATAGGCTTGAATGGCCTTTTGCTGCTCCTCCATCCTCTGAAGCATATAGAGGGTTGAATTCCACCTCGTTACCACCTCTTGCTTCAGAGGATGGCAGGGCAGGTGCAGGAATGTTTGGTGGTGCTCCAGTCTTCGGCACGCGGTGGCTGAATGCAGAAAGTGGCCCGCAATTCTTCGGGCCACCGACAGCATCTCTTGCACGCCCCTGTCGTTTTTTAAAATAATTCTGCACCACCAAATTCAATGTATATGCAAAACATGGGACGTGCTGGAATTTGCCCAGATGTAATGCACGCACAATATTGGTGGCATTGTCCGATGTCACAAATCCCCAGGAGAGTCCAATTGGGGTAAGCCATTCTGCGATGATGTTCCTCAGTTTCCGTAAGAGGTTGTCAGCTGTGTGCCTCTTATGGAAAGCGGTGATACAAAGCGTAGTCTGCCTAGGAACGAGTTGGCATTTGCGAGATGCTGCTACTGGTGCCGCCGCTGCTGTTCTTGCTGCGGGAGGCAATACATCTACCCAGTGGGCTGTCACAGTCATATAGTCCTGAGTCTGCCCTGCTCCACTTAACCACGGACATGTGGACTAGTGGACCTTGGGTACAACTGCATTTTTTAGGACACTGGTGACTCTTTTTCTGAGGTCTGTGTACATTTTCGGTATCGCCTGCCTAGAGAAATGGAACCTAGATGGCATTTGGTACCGGGGACACAGTACCTCAATCAAGTCTCTAGTTGCCTCTGAATTAACGATGGATACCGGAACCACGTTTCTCACCACCCAGGCTGACAAGACCTGAGTTATCCGCTTTGCAGCAGGATGACTGCTGTGATATTTCATCTTCCTCGCAAAGGACTGTTGGACAGTCAATTGCCTACTGGAAGTAGTACAAGTGGTCTTCCGACTTCCCCTCTGGGATGACGATCGACTCCCAGCAGCAACAACAGCAGCGCCAGCAGCAGTAGGCGTTACACTCAAGGATGCATCGGAGGAATCCCAGGCAGGAGAGGACTCGTCAGACTTGCCAGTGACATGGCCTACAGGACTATTGGCTTTCCTGTCTAAGGAGGAAATTGACACTGAGGGAGTTGGTGGTGTTGTTTGCAGGAGCTTGGTTACAAGAGGAAGGGATTTAGTGGTCAGTGGACTGCTTCCGCTGTCATCCAAAGTTTTTGAACTTGTCACTGACTTATGATTAATGCGCTGCAGGTGACGTATAAGGGAGGATGTTCTGAGGTGGTTAACGTCCTTACCCCTACTTATTACAGCTTGACAAAGGCAACACACGGCTTGACACCTGTTGTCCGCATTTGTGTACAGGATGCATACCTTCATGTCCCCATTTATCCATCTCATCAGGCGTACCTCAGATTTGCGGTACAGGACTGTCATTGCCAATTTCAGACGTTGCTGTTTGGTCTCTCCACGGCCCAGAGAATTTTCACCAAGGTAATGGCGGAAATGATGGTTCTCCTGCGTAAGCAAGGTGTCACAATTATCCCGTACTTGAGCGATCTCATAAAAGCGAGATCAAGAGAGCAGTTGCTGAACAGCGTATCACTTTCACTGAAAGTGTTACAGCAACACGGCGGGATTTTCAATATCCCAAAGTCGCAGTTGGTTTCTACGACTCGTCTGTCTTTCTTGGGCATGATTCTGGACACAGACCAGAAGAGAGTTTATCTCCCGATAGGAAAGGCCCAGGAACTCATGACTCTTGTCAGGAACCTATTGAAACCAAAACTTGTGTCAGTGCATCACTGCACTCGAGTCCTGGGAAAGATGGTGGCATCATACGAAGCCATTCCATTCGGCAGGTTCCATGCGAGGACTTTCCAATGGGACCTACTGGACAAGTGGTCTGGGTCACATTTGCAGATGCATTGGTTGATCACCCTGTCCCCCAGGGTCAGGGTATCACTCCTGTGGTGGCTGCAGAGTGCTCACCTTCTCGAGTGACGCAGATTCGGCATTCAGGACTGGATCCTGGTGACCACAGAGGCAAGCCTCCAAGGTTGGGGAGCAGTCACACAGGGAAGAAATATCCAAGGTCTTTGGTCAAGTCAAGAGACTTGTCTTCACATCAACATCCTGAAACTAGGGGCCATATACAATGCCCTACGTCAAGCGGAGACCTTACTTCGCGACCAACCGGTTCTGATCCAGTCAGACAACGTCACCGCAGTGGCTCATGTAAACCGCCAAGGCGGCACAAGGAGCAGAGTGGCGATGGCACAAGCCACCAGAATTCTTCGCTGGGTGGAGAATCACGCAAGCGCACTGTCAGCAGTGTTCATTCTGGGAGTGGACAACTGGGAAGCAGACTTCCTCAGCAGACACGACCTACATCCGGGAGAGTGGGGACTTCATCAGGAAGTCTTTGCACAGATTACAAGTCGGTGGGAACTGCCACAGATAGACATGATGGCGTCCCGGCTCAACAAAAAGCTACAGAGGTATTGCGCAAGGTCAAGAGACCCTCAGGCAGTAGCTGTAGACACCCTAGTGACACCGTGGGTGTTCCGGCTGGTCTATGTATTTCCTCCTCTTCCTCTCATACCCAAGGTGTTAAGGATAATAAGACAAAGAGGAGTGAGAACAATCCTCATTGTTCCAGATTGGCCACGGAGGACCTGGTATCCGGATCTGCAGGAAATGCTCACAGAAGATCCGTGGCCTCTTCCTCTAAGACAGGACCTGTTGCATCAGGGGCCCTGTCTGTTCCAAGACTTACCGCGGCTGCGTTTGACGGCATGGCGGTTGAATGCCGGATCCTAGCAGTGAAAGGCATTCCGGTTGAGGTCATCCCTACGCTGATAAAGGCTAGGAAGGATGTAACGTCAAAACATTACACCGTATATGGTGAAATTATGTTTCTTGGTGTGAGGCCAGGAATGCTCCTACGGAAGAATTCCATCTGGGCCGTTTCCTTCACTTCCTACAAACTGGAGTGAATTTGGGCCTAAAATTAGGCTCTATTAAGGTCCAGATTTCGGCCTTATCCATTTTCTTTCAAAAAGAATTGGTTTCTCTTCCAGAAGTTCAGACTTTTGTAAAAGGAGTGCTGCATATTCAGCCTCCTTTTGTGCCTCCGGTGGCACCTTGGGACCTTAACGTGGTGTTAAGTTTTCTAAAATCACACTGGTTTGAACCACTTAAAACGGTGGAGTTAAAATATCTCACATGGAAGGTGGTCATGTTATTAGCCTTGGCTTCGGCTAGGCGAGTGTCGGAATTAGCGGCTTTGTCACATAAAAGCCCATATTTGGTGTACCATGTGGATAGAGCGGAATTGCGGACCCGTCCTCAATTCCTACCAAAAGTGGTCTCATCTTTTCACATGAACCAACCTATTGTGGTGCCTTTGGCTACGCGTGACTTGGAGGATTCCGAGTTACTTGATGTGGTCAGGGCTTTGAAGATTTACGTGGCCAGGACGGCTAGAGTCAGGAAAACTGAAGCGCTGTTTGTCCTGTATGCAACCAACAAGATTGGTGCCCCTGCTTCAAAGCAGGCTATTGCTCGCTGGATTTGTAACACGATTCAGCAAGCGCATTCTATGGCTGGATTGCAGTTACCGAAATCGGTCTAGGCTCATTCCACGAGGAAAGTGGGCTCTTCTTGGGCGGCTGCCCGAGGGGTCTCGGCACTACAGCTGTGTCGAGCTGCTACTTGGTCAGGTTCAAACACCTTTTCAAAATACTATAAGTTTGATACCCTGGCTGAGGAGGAACTCATGTTTGCTCAATCGGTGCTGCAGAGTCATCCGCACTCTCCCGCCCGTTTTGGAGCTTTGGTATAATCCCCATGGTCCTTACGGAGTCCCCAGCATCCTCTAGGATGTTAGAGAAAATAAGATTTTAAACCTACCGGTAAATCTTTTTCTCGTAGTCCGTAGAGGATGCTGGGTGACCGTCCCAAGTGCGGACTACTTCTGCAATACTTGTATATAGTTATTGCTTCAATAAGGGTTATGTTAGAGTTGCATCAATCCTGCACTGATGCTACAGTATGTTGTTTTTTCGTACTCATAACTGGGTAGTTTATCACAAGTTATACGGTGTGATTGGTGTGGCTGGTATGAATCTTGCCCTGGATTAACAAAATCCTTTCCTCATACTGTCAGTCTCCTCTGGGCACAGTTTCTCTAACTGTGGCATAGAGGGGCATAGAGGGAGGAGCCAGTGCACACCCAGAACTAAAGTCTTTCTTAAAGTGCCCATGTCTCCTGCGGAGCCCGTCTATCCCCATGGTCCTTACGGAGTCCCCAGCATCCTCTACGGACTACGAGAAAAAGATTTACCGGTAGGTTTAAAATCTTATTTTCTACTTTATTCTTTTCTATCCTAGTTTATTACGACCAACTTTCATCCAAGGAGTTTGATATTCTACTACCTGCATGCAATTTAAATTGCTTAAATTGTTTATATGGTTGATTTGTCCTTCACAATCCATAATCTGCAACTTGGATGTACTTGTGTCATTGAAAATCTTATAATAAAAATGTTTATATATTGAAAAAAAAAGTTATAAGACATATGCCTACCTACTAAATGGGGTAAAATTAGGGGATTCTGTACTGGAAAAGGACTTAGGTGTCCTCATAGATAGCAAGCTAAGCAGTAGTACCCAAAGTAGGACTGCAGCAAAGAAGGCTAATAAGATATTAGCATGCATAAAACGGGGTATTGATGCTAGGGACGAGAGTATTATACTCCCGTTATATAAATCACTAGTGAGGCCACACCTTGAATACTGTGTACAGTTCTGGGCACCGTACTACAAAAAGGATATCCTGGAGCTTGAAAAGGTACAGAGGAGGGCGACCAAACTAATTAAGGGCATGGAGATGATGGAATACAAGGAAAGGCTTGAAAGACTAGGCATGTTTACATTGGAAAAGCGGAGACTAAGAGGGGATATGATCAACATCTACAAATATATAAGGGGACAATACACAGAGCTTGCGCGGGACCTGTTTCTGGTTAGATCAACACAGAGGACTCGTGGACACTCGCTCAGGTTAGAGGAGAGGAGATTCCGCACAATACAGCGTAAAGGCTTTTTCACGGTAAGGACAATACGTGTTTGGAATTCCCTGCCCGAGGGAGTTGTAATGGCGGAATCTGTCAACACCTTTAAGAATGGGTTAGATAAATTCCTATTGGATAAGGATATCCAGGGGTATGGTGCATAGTCATGCATTATAATTACTGTAAATAGGGATAAAATGCAATGGCTGACAGCAGCATCAGTCAGACATTTTAGTAAAATCATCATGCATAGGACACCACAAATAGGTTGAACTCGATGGACAATTGTCTTTTTTCAACCTCAGATACTATGTTACTATGTTACTATGTAATATTTGAAGAAACAAAATAAAATAAAGCTATGTATTGGGTTTCACTAACAAGCACATTGGAAGACTTGACTACTGTTAAAAGACATGCATTACATGGTATAGAGCCACAAACCACAATGTAGTAAAATAAAAACAAACTTACATGTGTATCAAACCTATGTGAGGCTTACATTGATAGTGCAAGATCAACACTCTATCAACTGTGCAAACTAGACTGCACATAAATGCCATAAAATTTATCTGAGATTTTAGTAAATAAGGCCTGTTGCTGTCCGGGTCACACAGCCGTCACGGCCCCGCCCCCATACGGTCCGGTCATGTCTGCGTTGTCCTGACTGTGCCCCCAAAATGGCGGCACAACGCCGCTGGCCCGACTCCTCCTGCCCAGTGACCGCCTCTCACTGTCAATCAGGCAGAGGCGCTCACTGGGCAGAGATGCTGATCGCATCTCTGGCATGTGCCGGTGCACTGTGGCACCAGCACACACGCACTTCAGACCTGATCTCCTGTTGTGTGAATATGCACAGCAGGGATCAGGTCTTAATTAGGCCCTATATACAGCTGTCAGTAAAGCAGGGATGTGCTGCTGCCAGTGAGGCAGGGATGTTCTGCTGTCAGTGAAGCAGTGATGTGCTGCTGTCAGTGAAGCAGTGATGTGCTGCTGTCAGCGAGGCAGTGATGTGCTGCTGTCAGCGAGGCAGGGTTGTGCTGCTATAAGTGAGGCAGGGATGTGCTGCCGTCAATGAGGCAGGGATGTGCTGCCGTCAATGTTGCAGGGATGTGTTGCTGTCAATGTTGCAGGGATGTGCTGCTGTCAGTGAAGCAGGAATGTGCTGCTGCAGTGAGGCAGAGATATGCTGCCCACTATCTCCCTATCACCCCTGCCTGAGTCGCACACTTTCCCTGTCACCCCTGCCTCAGTTACCCACTATCTCCCAGTCACCGCTGCCTCAGTCAACCACTATACCTGCGACCCCTGCCTCAGTCTCTTACTGTCCCTGTCACCCCTGCCACAGTCATCCACTATCTCCCTATCATCCCTGCCTTATTCATTTATTATCCCTGTCACCCACTTTCTTCCCATACTTACCCAACCCCTTCCTATCACCCCTCCCTCAGTAACCCACTATCTCCCTGTCACCCCTGCCTAAGTCACCCACTATCACTGTCACCCCTGCATCAGTCACCCACTATCTCCCAGTCACCCCGGCTTCAGTCACCCACTATATCCCACTCATACATGCTTCAGTCACCCACTATCTCCCAGTCATCCCTGCCTCAGTCACCTACTGACACCAGTGCAGATATTTCTGCTGCAGCCTCTCCACTCTCCAGCGTGAACGTCCTGACGACTGAGGAAATCCGCTTCCCAGTTGAGGACTCCGGGAATGAACACTGACGATATTGCTGGCAGATGACGTTCTACCCAACTGAGGATTTTTTTATACTTCCAGCTTTGCCATGCAGTTTCGAGTGCCGACTTGATGATTTGTGTACACTACCGTGGTGGCGTTGTCCGATTGTACTTGAACAGGCCTGTTCTGTACTAGAGGCAGGGCCAGTATCAATGAATTGAACACTGCCCGCAATTCCAGAATGTTTATCGGGAGGAGAGATTCCTCCCTGGTCCACCGATGGTGAAGGGTCGTCATCACGGCCATGACCTTGGTGAATTTCCGAGGTGCCGTGGCCAAACCAGAAGGCAGGACCTGAAATCCAAAAACTAACCAGGCACAACACTGCTTAGCTTCCAACATCAGATGAGATTGGACATATCCAGTGTGATGCGGCTGTAGATGATTTTTGCTGTTTCTAACTTCTACATCAATGAATAAGTTTCAAAATAGAATGCATCAAGAGAACGGTGTTGGTAGTATAAAACTACCTACAGCACCTGGTATTCCCAGGTGGTCTCACATCCAAGAACAAACCAGGTCTAAGATCAGGTGATATTGGGCATATACAGTGTGGTGTGGCTGTAGATGAGCTTAGTGGTTTCTGTTAGAGTTCTTCTACTTCTAACTACTAGTACATAAATGAATAAGCGGCCGATTTATTAAACCTGGTGGAATGATAATTTGCATGGTGATAAAGTACCTAATTGCCATGTCACAGGCTGGGTTTGAAAAATGACAGTTAGGAGCTGACTGGCTGGTACTTTATCACCTTGCACTTTATCAGTTCACCAGGCTTAATAGATCTGCCCCAATGTTTCAAAATGGAATGCATCAAGAGAACGGTGTTGGTATTGTAAAAATACACACAGCTCCTGGTATTTCCTGGTGGTCTCCCATCCAAGTACTAAAACCAGGACCAACACTGCTCAGCTTCCATGATCAGGAGAGATTGGGCAAATCCAGTGTGCTGTGGCTGTAGATGAGCTGGTGGTTTCTGTTAGAGCTTTTCTACTTCTAACTTCTGGTACATAAAAGAATACATGTAAAAATTAAATGTACCAAGAAAAGGGTGTTGGTAGTTTAAAAACACCTAAAGAATCTGATAATACATGGATGGGAGACTGCTTGGTAGTAACAAAGTCCAATACTGCTTTGCTTCAAAGATCAAATGAGATTGGGCATATCCAGTGTGGTGTGGCTTTAGATAAGCTTTGTGGTTTCTGTTAGAGCTCTTCTACTTCTAACTACTGGTACATTAATGAATATGTATAAGGTTGTAGTTTATCCAATATGCCTTTACTACCTTACCTTACCCCCCCTCCCCTCCCCTCCTTATAGCTTCCTTTGTTCTCTCCTCGTGTGTGCGTTATTTGTTTTCTCATACGTCCTAGAGGATGCTGGGATCACATTAAGAACCATGGGGTATAGACGGGATCCGCAGGAGACATGGGCACTTTAAGACTTTCAAAGGGTGTGAACTGTCTCCTCCCTCTATGCCCCTCCTCCAGACTCCAGTTTTAGAATTGTGCCCAGTGAGACTGGATGCACTACAGGGGAGCTCTACTGAGTTTCTCTGAAAAGACTTATGTTAGTTTTTCTTATTTTCAGGGAGGCTGCTGGCAACAGTCTCCCTGCTTCGTGGGACTTAGGGGAGAGAAGTATGACCAACTTCTAGTGAGTTCAATGGCTCTACTTCTGGCTGACAGGACACCATTAGCTCCTGAGGGTGCTGATCGCTGGGTACGCCTAGATGCCCACTCCCGTAGCCTGCCATCACCCCCTTACAGAGCCAGAAGTCAGAAGACAGGCGAGTAGCAGAAGAACAGATGGCATTCTGAGGTACCACGCAGCGAGCGGAATGCTGTGCGCCATGCTCCCACACAAACACAGGCACTGCAGGGTGCAGGGCGTTGGGGGGGGGGGGGGGGCACCCTGGGCAGCATAAATTCCTCACAAAAGGCTGGCAAAAGTGGACATTAGTGCCTGGGCACTGTCCTTACCCCACCAGCGTAATTAATTATTTGTTTCTGAGCGGGACAGAAGCGTGCCATTACAGCGGCGGGGCTTCTTCCTCACCTCACCAGCACATCTATAGAGCGTTACAAGTCTATCACTATAGAGTTTATTATTTCCCAGACTGTGTACTTTTGACGCTGGGTTGTGAGCTGAAAAATCCCATCTGTCCCTCTGACAGATTTACTGTAGGTCTATCCCCCATAAGCCGATGTGTCTGTGGGTACTTGGTACATGTGTGTCAACATGTCGGTGGCTGAATGTTTTTCCCAAGAGGAAACTATATTAGGAATGCAGACATATGATGGTGGCCCTGTTGGCACCACCAATAACTGACTGGGTGAAAGTTTCAGTAATATCAGAGTGAGGTTGGATAAATCTGTGTCCCAGACACAGACGTAGAGAAAAGATGTGATGTTCATGGCTATGCTTCTTTTCCCTCAGGCCCCGCAAAAATGTTATTTTGCCCAGTTACTACACACTGATACTGACTCGGATACTGATTCCTATGTCGACCATAATATTTCCTGATTAGATCCAATATTGGCAAGGAGCATTCAGTACATGATTGTGGATATTAAGGACATATTAACATCACTGAGGACCCTGCTGTTCCTGACAAAGGGGTCTATATGTATGTATATATAGATATATAATGAAAGCTGATGTAACGTTCCTCCATCTCTGTTTGAGAAAGTCTGGGCCAGCTCGACAAGATGGTTTCAAATCCCCAAAAGGTTTCCGGTTGTTTATTCATTTCCTGCCGCGGACAGAATAAAGTGGGAATCACCCCCTGTTCTGCATGGGGCCCTGTCACAAATCCAGCGGATCGTATGCAGGAAGCTACATTATTTCTAGTTATGTAACCACGGGTACATTACTTAGACCTGCCATTACATGCGCATGGGTGAGTAGTAGTATTCAAGAATTGGTCGAATACCTTGTCATCCGATATAGATATCCTGGAGACATGGGATGCTCCTTACGTTGGATCATATCAAGGACACTGCAGCATACTTACGACTGCAAGGGATATAGGACTCTTGAGTTCACGGGCCAATTTCATGGCAGTCTCGGATAGGAGGGCATTGTGGATTTACCAAGGGAATGCTGATGCTGACTCCAAGAAGAAAGGGAGTCTCTTCCCTATGAAGGTGAAGCCTTGTTTGGCGACGGCCTAGTTAATTTGATCTCGGCAGCTCCCGCAGGTAAGTCAACCTTCTTGCCCTATGTTCCCTCTCAACGGATGAAGACGCATCATTATCTAACGCAGTCATTTTGGCCCAATAGATATGCAAGAAGTTAAGATTCCCCTTTCTTTGCAGGTAGAGGAAGGAGAAGAGGGAAGAGGTCTGTAGCCTCTTCAAGATCGCAGGAGCAGAGATCGTCCTCTGCTTCTGCCAAATCCACTGCATGACGCTGGGGCTCTCTTGCAGGAGCCCACACCAGTGGGGGCACGTCTAAAACACTTCAGTCAGTTCTGGATTAATTTGGACCTGGACTCGTGGGTTTTACAAATAGTGTCCCAAGGGTACAAACTGGGGTTTCAAGACGTTCCCCCTCACCGATTGTTCAAATCGGCCTTAGTCAGCAGGGAGAAGGCTTTTATTCAAGCCTCTTCGTGGTCCCGAAGCCGGAAGGCTCAGTCAGACCAATCTGAAATCTGAAATCCCTCAATTTCTACCTAAAGAAATTCAATTTCAAGATGGAATCTCTCAGGGTAGGGATCTCCAGTCCGGAGGAAGGAGATTTCATGGTTTTGGTAGACATAAGGATGCCTACTTACATGTTCCGTTTAGCCACTGCATCAAGCTACCTGAGGTTTGCAATTCAGTATTGTCATTACCAATTTCAGACGTTGCCGTTTGGTCTGTCCACGGCTCCGAGGATTTTCACCAGGGTGATGGCGGAAATTATGGTTCTCCTTCGCAAGCAAGGAGTCACAATTATCCCGTACTTGGATGATCTCTTGATAAAGGCGAGATCCAGGGACCAGTTGTTGCAAAACATTGCACTCTCCCTGACAGTTCTTCAACAACATGGTTGGCTCCTAAACTTGCCAAAATCGCAGTTGGTCCCAATGACGCGGTTGTTGTTTTTGGGAGTGATACTGGACACAGAAGAGGTTTTCTTCCAGTGGAAAGGCTATGGAGATCTAGAGTCTGTTCAAACAAATTCTGAAACCAGCAAGAGTGTTAATCCATCAATGCATTCGGTTGCTGGGGAAGATGGTTGCGGCCTACGAGGCCATTCAGTTTGGCAGGTTCCATGCTAGAGTGTTCCAGTGGGACCTGTTGGACAAGTGGTCCGGATCCCACCTACACATGCACCGGAGGATAATCCTGTCTTCCAAGACCAGAATATCACTCCATTGGCGGCTGCACAGTTCTCACCTCCTAGAGGGGCGATGGTTCGGGATCCAGGACTGGATCCTAGGGACCACGGATGCAACCATCAGAGGCTGGGGAGCAGTCACACAGGGGGAAAACATCCAAGGAAGATGGTCAAGTCGGGAAAGTTGTCTCCACATAAATGTTCTGGAGTTAAGGGCCATTTAATAACTGCAGACACAGTACGCACTGGGACGGGTGCCCTGCATCCTCTACGGACTAAGAGAAAAGGATTTACCGGTAGGTATTAAAATCCTATTTTCTCTAACGTCCTAGAGGATGCTGGGGACTCTGTAAGGACCATGGGGATAGACGGGCTCCGCAGGAGACATGGGCACTTTAAGAAAGACTTTAGTTCTGGGTGTGCAGTGGCTCCTCCCTCTATGCCCCTCCTCCATACCTCAGTTTGATACTGTGCCCAGTGGAAACTGTGTGCTTTTCAGGAGCTCTCCTGAGCTTTCTGACAGAAAGTATTTTGTTAGGTTTTTAATTTTCAGGGAGCACTGCTGGCAACAGACTCCCTGCATCGAGGGACTGAGGGGAGAGAAGCAGCCCTACTCTCTGAGTTGCAAGGTCCTGCTTCTTAGGCTACTGGACACCATTAGCTCCAGCGGGATTGGTACGCAGGATCTCACCCTCGCCGTCCGTCCAAGAGCCGCGCCGCCGTCCCCCTCGCAGAGCCGGAAGATAGAAGCCGGGTGAGTATGAGAAGAAAAGAGACTTCAGCGGTGGCAGAAGACTTCATGATCTTCACTGAAGTAACGCACAGCACTGCAGCTGTGCGCCATTGCTCCCATACACCTCACATACTCTGGTCACTGTAAGGGTGCAGGGCGCCCTGGGCAGCAATATAAACCTCTTTTTGCCAAAAATATAACATATATACAGCTGAGCACTGTATATATGTATGAGCCCCCGCCAATTTTACAGTTTAAGCGGGACAGAAGCCCGCCGCCGAGGGGGCGGGGCTTCTCCCTCAGCACTCACCAGCGCCATTTTTTCTCCACAGCACCGCTGAGGCAGCTCCCCAGACTCTCGCCTGCTGAAACCACGGTAGACAAGAGGGTTGAAAAGAGGGGGGGGGGGCACATAATTCGGCGCAAATTACATACAGCAGCACTACTGGGCAAACATTAAGTTACTGTGTTATTCCTGGGTTATATAGCGCTGGGGTGTGTGCTGGCATACTCTCTCTCTCTGTCTCTCCAAAGGGCCTTGTGGGGAAACTGTTTTCAGAAAAAGCATTCCCTGTGTGTGTGGTGTGTCGGTACATGTGTGTCGACATGTCTGAGGAAGAAGGCTATATTAGAGAGGAGCGGGAGCAAATTAATGTGGTGTCTCTGCGACAGCTGATTGGATGGATATGTGGAATGTTTTAAATGCTAGTGTAAACTCAGTGCACAAAAGATTAGACAAGGCTGAAGCTTCGGGACAGTCAGGGTCTCAACCCATGCCTGATCCTATGTCGCAGGGACTGTCAGGGTCTCATAAGCGCCCACTATCCCAGATTGTTGACACAGATACTGACACGGATTCTGACTCCAGTGTCGATTACGATGATGCAAAGTTACAGCCAAAATTGGCAAAATCCATTCGATATAGGATTATGGCAATAAAAGATGTTTTGCACATCACAGAGGAACCCCCTGTCCCTGACAAGAGGGTACATAAGTACAAGGGAAAGAAGCCTGAGGTAACCTTTCCCCCCTCACACGAGCTGAACGAGTTATGTGAAAAAGCCTGGGAATCTCCAGATAAAAGACTGCAGATTTCCAAAAGGATTCTTATGGCGTATCCTTTCCCATCAATGGATAGGTTAAGATGGGAATCCTCCCCTAGGGTGGACAAAGCATTAACACGCTTATCCAAGAAGGTAGCCCTCCCGTCCCAGGATACGGCTACCCTCAAAGAGTCTGCTGACCGCAAACAGGAGATAACCCTGAAGTCCATTTATACACATTCGGGTACCTTACTCAGACCGGCAATTGCGTCGGCCTGGGTGTGTAGTGCTGTAGCAGCATGGACGGATACCTTATCTGAGGGGATGGATACCCTAGATAAGGATACTATTTTATTGACCCTGGGGCATATAAGAGATGCTGTCCTATATGTGTGTATGCAAAGTACAGGTGGTGCTGCAGGGCTCACACCCTTTTACTTGTCTTGTAGAGCAACTCTGGAGCTGTTATTGGATCCATCTGCTGCAGGCCTTCCCCCAGGAATGCTTGCACTAGTTGTTGCATTTGGTTTGTTGTTTGGGGGTGCTTCAGTATTAGGCAGCCTTCTGCCCTCCCACATTCATCTGAAAATGTGTTCTCCCTGCAGTTGTTGTCCCCAGATGAGAGTTCCCTTGTGCTTCCTCAGTTGAATCTCCATAACATGACGGGGGTGTGCCCGAGCAGCCGCCCTCCACAGCCCTATCCCAACACATACTTATCTTGCATATGAGATCTCTTGATCATGAAGATAGTTCTCACAGGGTGAGGTTCATCCATTACATTTTAAAGTAGGAAGGTACAAATTACATATTCGAATTACATATATGTGCTGGATTCAAATGTTTTCCCCCCTTCCTTTCTCAATTGTGCCCATCAGCAGCTATTCTTATGTTGCTGCCAATGGTTGTGACACATTTTTTTCTTCTGTGGGGTACACTGGACTCCACAAGGATTCATATTGGGGTGTAGAGTAGGATCTTGATCTGAGGCACCAACAAGCTCAAAGCTTTTGACTGTTCACAAGATACTCAGCGCCCCCTCCTCTATAACCTCGCTTCCATGAACAGGGAGCTCAGTTTGTAGTTGGTGCCTTCAGTAGCAGGCCACTTAACAGGGGGCTGCCTCAGGCAGCCTATTCTTAGCTATTAATTTTGACAAGAAAAGAAGAACTTTTTTAATAAGAATCTACAAGGGCTGCAGCAGGCTAGGTCTAATAGACATATTTACTGCAGCTCCATCACTCCCAGCGGCACAGTATACTCCAGTGCCCCGGTTGCTGGGTCACTGCAGCGGAGGCTCCGGTTTCTTCCTAAGGTCAGTCACACACACACCGCCCTCCGGGATCACGAGGCCGCTGATGAAAGGGTGGTAAGGGGCTTCTGTGCCCACTTTATACCGTGATCCAGCGTGGCTGTAGGGGGCGGGCCGTGTGCGCACTGGCGTGGACACTGATTACTGGGCAGCTGCTCCACTAGCCACCAGGGACAGTTAAGGAGCACAGCTCTGGGGGTTTTTCTCCTATATTAACCCCATTTTGTACTACCCGCAGTGCATTGTGATAGGTAATAGGGCCTGATTCAGGTTGGATTGCAATCGCAATAAGCAATCCAACTGCAAAAATTGCTAAGAGCATACGCATCCGCCTGCAGATAACGCGATCGCCTCTGCCTGTCAATCGGTGCAGGGGGGGGGGGGGGGGGTCAACAACACTCCATTTCCAAGTCGGAGATGGAGCGGTGCGGGGGCAGGGTTTTCAATATTGGGTCGGCAACGGAGAAACAGGAGGCGTGGTCAGAGCGGCTGCATGACATCACATGGGCCGGACTCCGCCAGTGGAGCCCCAGCGTCATGCAGTAGATTTTGTAGAGGCCGGGGAGGACTTCTGTTCCTGGGAGCTAGCTGTGTTGTGCATCTTTTTTCCTCTGCCCCTACCTCTGGCAAGAAAGGACGCACCTCGCACTTTCTTGTTTCTTTGTGACCGAAAGGACTGCATTTGATAATGCAGAGCTTTCTTATGCTGTGAGGGAACATAAGGTAAAAAATTTGATTTTCCAGCTGTAGCTGTGCGTGTTAATGCTTTGTCCATCCTAGGGGAGGATTCCCATCGTAACCTATCCGTTGATGGGAAAGGATACGCCATAAGAATCCTTTTGGAAATCTGCAGTCTTTTATCTGGAGATTCCCAAGCTTTTTCACATAACTCGTTCAGCTCGTGTGAGGGGGGAAAGGTTACCTCAGGCTTCTTTCCCTTGTACATATGTACCCTCTTGTCAGGGACAGGGGGTTCCTCTGTGATGTGCAAAACATCTTTTATTGCCATAATCCTATATCGAATGGATTTTGCCAATTTTGGCTGTAACTTTGCATCAACGTAATCGACACTGGAGTCAGAATCCGTGTCGGTATCTGTGTCAACAATCTGGGATAGTGGGCACTTATGAGACCCTGACAGTCCCTGCGACATAGGATCAGGGATGGGTTGAGACCCTGACTGTCCCAAAGCTTCAGCCTTGTCTAATCTTTTGTGCAATGAGTTTACACTAGCATTTAAAACATTCCACATATCCATCCAATCAGGTGTCGGCGGAGACACCACATTCATTTGCTCCCGCTCCTCTCTAATATAGCCTTCTTCCTCAGACATGTCGACACACGTGTACCGACACACCACACACACACAGGGAATGCTTTTTCTGAAGACAGTTTCCCCACAAGGCCCATTGGAGAGACAGAGAGAGAGAGTATGCCAGCACACACCCCAGCGCTATATAACCCAGGAATAACACAGTAACTTAATGTTTGTCCAGTAGCGCTGCTGTATGTCATTTGCGCCGAATTATGTGCCCCCCCTCTCTTTTCAACCCTCTTGTCTACCATGGTATAAGGAGGGGAGAGTCCGGGCAGCTTCCTCTCAGCGGTGCTATGGAGAAAAAATGGCGCTGGTGAGTGCTGAGGGAGAAGCCCCGCCCCCTCGGCGGCGGGCTTCTGTCCCGCTTAAACTGTAAAATTGGCAGGGGCTCATACATATACAGTGCCCAGCTGTATATATGTTATATTTTTGCCAAAAAGAGGTTTATATTGCTGCCCAGGGCGCCCCCCCTGCGCCCTGCACCCTTACAGTGACCGGAGTATGTGAGGTGTATGGGAGCAATGGTGCACAGCTGCAGTGCTGTGCGTTAACTCAGTGAAGATTATGAACTCTTTTGCCGCCTCTGAAGTCTTCTTTTCTTCTCATACTCACCCTACTTCTATCTTCTGAATCTGCAAGGGGGACGGCGGCGCGGCTCTGGGACGGACGGCGAGGGTGAGATCCTGCGTACCAATCCCTCTGGAGCTAATGGTGTCCAGTAGCCTAAGAAGCAGGACCTTGCAACTCAGAGAGTAGGGCTGCTTCTCTCCCCTCAGTCCCTCGATGCAGGGAGTCTGTTGCCAGCAGTGCTCCCTGAAAATTAAAAACCTAACAAAATACTTTCTGTCAGAAATCTCAGGAGAGCTCCTGAAAAGCACCCAGTCTCAACTGGGCACAGTATCAAACTGAGGTATGGAGGAGGGGCATAGAGGGAGGAGCCAGTGCACACCCAGAACTAAAGTCTTTCTTAAAGTGCCCATGTCTCCTGCGGAGCCCGTCTATCCCCATAGTCCTTACGGAGTCCCCAGCATACTCTAGGACATTAGAGAAACTAGAATTTTAATACCTACCGGTAAATCCTTTTCTCTTAGTCCGTAGAGGATGCTGGGCACCCGTCCCAGTGTGTACTGTGTCTGCTGTTATTAAATGGCCCTTAACTCCAGAACATTTATGTGGAGACAACTTTCCTGACTTGACCATCTTCCTTGGACGTTTTCCCCCTGTGTGACTGCTCCCCACCTCGAAAGGGTTGCATCCGTGGTCCCTAGGATCCAGTCCTGGATCCCGAACCATCGCCCCTCTAGGAGGTGAGAACTGTGCAGCCACCAATGGAGTGAGATTCTGGTCTTGGAAGACAGGATTATCCTCCGGTGCATGTGTAAGTGGGATCCGGACCACTTGTCCAACAGGTCCCACTGGAACACTCTGGCATGGAACCTGCCAAACTGAATGGCCTCGTAGGCCAAAACCATTTTCCCCAGCAACCGAATGCATTGATGGATTAACACTCTTGCTGGTTTCAGAATTTGTTTGACCAGACTCTGGATCTCCATAGCCTTTCCACTGGAGGAAAACCTCTTCTGTGTCCAGTATCACTCCCAAAAACAACAACCGCGTCATTGGGACCAACTGCGATTTTGGCAAGTTTAGGAGCCAACCATGTTGTTGAAGAACTGTCAGGGAGAGTGCAATGTTTTGCACCAACTGGTCCCTGGATCTCGCCTTTATCAGGAGAACATCCAAGTACGGGATAATTGTGACTCCTTGCTTGCGAAGGAGAACCATCATTTCCGCCATCACCCTGGTGAAAATCCTCGGAGCCGCGGACAGACCAAATGGCAACGTCTGAAATTAGTAATGACAATCCTGAATTGCAAACCTCAGGTAGCTTGATGCAGTGGCTAAATGGGAACATGTAAGTAGGCATCCTTTAAGTTTACCAAAACCATGAAATCTCCTTCCTCCAGACTGGAGATCACTACCGTGAGAGATTCCATCTTGAAATTGAATTTCTTTAGGTAGAAATTGAGGGATTTCAGATTTCAGATTGGTCTGACTGAGCCGTCCGGCTTCGGGACCACGAAGCGGCTTGAATAAAAACCTTCTCCCTGCTGACTAAGGCTGATTTGAACAATCGGTGAGGGGGAACGTCTTGAAACCCCAGTTTGTACCCTTGGGACACTATTTATAAAACCCACGAGTCCAGGTCCGAATGAATCCAGAACTGACTGAAGAGTTTTAGACGTGCCCCCACTGGTGCGGGCTCCTGCAAGAAAGCCCTAGCGTCATGCAGTGGATTTGGCAGAAGCAGAGGACAATCTCTGCTCCTGCAATCTTGAAGAGGCTACAGACCTCTTCCCTCTTCTCCTTCCTCTACCTGCAAAGAAAGGGGAATCTTAACTTCTTGCATATCTATTGGGCCGAAATGACTGCATCAGATAATGATGCGTCTTTATCCGTTGAGAGGGAACATAGTGCAAGAAGGTTGACTTACCTGCGGGAGCTGCCGAGATCAAATTAACTAGGCCGTCGCCAAACAAGGCTTCACCTTCATAGGGAAGAGACTCCCTTTCTTCTTGGAGTCAGCATCAGCATTTCCTTGGTGAATCCAGATATACAGGGAATGGGGGGAAGGGGATGTGTTTTGCACCAGCTATTAAATTCTAAATATTTGTGTGAAGAGGCCCCAATAAATGTCCATCAGTTATATTAAATATTAATTGTAGGACGTTCGGGGGTGCTACCAGAGACAAGTAATGTTATGCAGGAAAGGAGAAGAGAAAAGAATGTCTCTTTTGCTGGCGCACAAATGATGATTTAAAAATTAACTTTTAATAAATTTGTTAAAATTGTCTAAACACGAAATAAAGTACAATAAGTTTGTATAATGTAATTACCATATATAATAAATGGAAATACATTTATTAATATCAAGGTTCGCTACCTGTGTTGTGTCTTTATTATTGATCCAAATTGACTATATCAATTAGTCTGATACTGAATTACTGGACACTATGTAATATTAGTTGAATGTATATTAGTAATTCACTTGACAAATGTCAGAACCTGGCAATAGTTCTACATATCATACACTTACAGCACTCTTTCCACAATATTTTCCCTTTATTCCAGATCAAATGGTATAATCCCCCACAGTAATTATTCCTGTTGTAGTATAGTACAGTATGGTTGCTGGGGACGTCTACAATGAAAAGAGAGGGAACATCTAATGTGTCTCCTTATGGGTAAAATACTTGCAAGCTAAGTGCTATGAATAGCATCAGCATGTAGATAAATGCTGAGTGTTAGGTGAGTAATGCAGATAAATAGGGATATCTAATAATTCTATAGAATAGTGGGTGAATTATTAGATATCCCTATTTATCTGCACCTCTAAGCACACTATTTGACTGTCCACACCCTGCTGTGCCTATTACCCATCTCCTCCACCACCCTCAACACTGACCCACACATCATTCACCCACAAAGATACAATAAAGGTAGTTTGGATAAATTAGCTAAATGAAATGGATTTAACCAATTTATCTAAATGACCATTTTTGGATGTTTTCCAGTGTTTGGGAGCAAATGGTCAATTGTCATTTGCTGCCACATATTAGCATAATTTTGTTTCAACTAGAAAAAAAAATTGGACAGATAATCTAAGTGTGGATCCAGTTTAATGCTGATTTCAGAGCCAACTATAGACTTGATTGAGGTACTGTGTCCCCGGTACCAAATACCAATTAAAATAATATTGTGAGGTGTGAGGTGTTCAAAAAAGACTGAAAATGAGTGGAAATTATGGTTATTGAGGTTAATAATACTATGGGATCAAAATGACCCCCAAATTCTATGATTTAAGCTGTTTTTTAGGGTTTTTTGAAAAAAACACCCGAATCCAAAACACACCCGAATCAGACAAAAAAATTTCGGTGAGGTTTTGCCAAAACGCGTCCGAACCCAAAACACGGCCGCGGAACCGAACCCAAAACCAAAACCCGAAAAATTTCCGGTGCACATCACTACTTAATTAGAACTTCGGTCAATGTGAATTAATTATTGGACTCAACCATGGTTATCCTTAAAACCCAGGGGTCTATTTAAGATCGATCTTAATCGATGTTGGGCTTCCAGGTTGAAAAAAACACACATTTACTAACATTTTAAAATTTATATAAAAAATCATCTGTTCGTAAATGCAGTGCACATGGTTTTGCCCAACTGCTAACAAAATTCCTGCTGCGATCAACTTGGAATTACCCCCATCGATTGATGTTTTCACACTGCTCGTTCCAACCCCAAAAACTATGAAGAGGATGGGGGCATATACGCAGGGTCCATCCTGTGCATGTGCCTACATTTTCTCCGGGTGCCCCGCAGAAAATGCGAATGCCTCTGCCTGTCAATCAATAGAGGGCGTACCTTCGCAGGTATATCGCGATCATGAGCCATGTCTCCCATTTTTCTCATTATAGGTGCTCTGTGAGCTGCTGACCATGCCCCAGCCCCTCTGTCTCCCGTGAATAGACATTGGGGCTTATTCAGACCAGATCGCTTCAATTTATTTTCACCCAGCGGGCAATCAGGTCTGCACTGCACATGCGTATGCGCCACAATGCGTAGGTGCACAAGAAGATTGACAAGAAGAGGGTGTTTGTGTGGGTGGCAACTGAATGTTTCTAGGGAGTGTCCGGAAAAACACTGGAGGGACCCGGCGTTTTGTGGGAGGATTTGTGACGTCACCTCAATGGCTGAGTAAGTGCTGAGCTGTGCAGCTCTTGTGCACATGTGATCACACACCTGCACAGCAAATTTTCCCTTCCGCTGTAGGCGGCAACCACCTGATCACAGGGATGCAAAAAACACACCCTAGCGATCAGGTCTGAATTACCCACAATGTGCATATTTGCAGAGCAACAAGCTACAGGGAGCCTTCCACCCCCCCCCCCTTCCCCATGACTATGGGACACTGGGGGGGGGGGGTTATTTGGGTTAGCTGGACATTCCCAAAAAAAGTGACTGTCCTGCAAAAATTGGGTTAGTTGGGAGGTATGTGCAAATACATTTATTGTTTTGCATGCAGGGTAAATACTGGCTTCTTTGACATTTAGCCACAAATGCTGCACAGTTGAATTACAGTATTACACTGCAATTAACAGTTATGCTAGGACATTCCTTCTCCCAAAATCTACCTCTCTCTGCATGTTACATCTGTCCCACAGTGGCGTGCGGTGAGGTCAGTGGCTAGTGAGGCACTACAGCCATAATGTCCGCCGAATCCTGCCGATGACCCTTAGCCAATGCCCGCTACTGCCTCTGAGCCGATACCCACTGCCACCGCCAATGGCTTACAAACTCTCCCACAATCAACTGACCCAGCCCTCCACCACTAATTTCTATCTCAGTCCGATGCCGCCAATGCCCGCTGCCTGCCTGCTCATTGTTCTTGTGATATATTATAAATTTTTAAAGAAAAAAAATGAGTGTTTGGGACTGGGAAGGGTGAGGGAGGAGGACATGAATGCAATTTTGTTGTCAATGGCTTCCATTAACTTAAAGGAGAAGGGTCTGAATGGGTTAAAAAAAATGTGTGAGGTCCCCCCTCCTTAGTATAACCAGCCTCTTTGAGCCGGTCCTGGTTATTTAAATACTGGGGGAAAAATTGGACAGAGGTTCCCCGTATTTAGACAACCAGCACCGGGCTCTTAGACGGGTCCTGGTTCCAAAAATACGTGGGACAAAATATGTAGGGGTCCCCCATATTTTTAAAACCAGCACCGGGCTCCACTAGCCAGAGAGATAATGCCACAGCCAGGGGACACTTTTATGTAGGTCCCTGCGGCCCTGGCATTACCCCTCCAACTAGTCACCCCTGGCCGGGGTTCCCTGGAGGAGTGGGGATCCCTTAAATCAAGAGGTTCCTCCCCTCGAGGCACCCAAGGGCCAGGGGTGAAGCCCGAGGCTGTCCCCAGCACCCCTGGGTGGTGGGTGCCGGGCTGATAGCCATATGTGTAAAATAAGAATATTGTTTTTTTGTTGTGGAACTACAAGGCCCAGAAAGCCTCCCCCACTTGCTGGTACTTGGAGAACCTCAAGTACCAGCAGGCGGGGAAATAACGGGCTCGCTGGTACCTGTAGTTCTACAACAACAAAAAATACCCAAATAAAAACACAAACACACACACTGTGACAGTAAAATTATTGAGACAGGCTGTAGCATGTGGATGCATGTAACCCTATAAAAGTGATGGATTGGGTGACTATTACAATACCCACTGTTGCTGTCTGAAAAATGATGGATATATAGATTGCTCTGCCGAGATATGTTTTATTTCTAAAATGCACCACAGGTATGGATGGATAGTATACTTGACGACACAGAGGTAGGTAGAGCAGTGGCCTACTGTACCGTACTGCTATATATTATATTATTTATTATTATTATCCTTTATTTATATGGCGCCACAAGGGTTCCGCAGCACCAAATTACAGAGTACATAAACAAATAATCAAACAGGAAAACAGCAACTTACAGTTGATGACAATATAGGACAAGTACAGGGTAAATAAACATAGCTACATCAGCAGATGACACTGGAATAAGTATCAGGTGGCAGAAGACTGCTGGATTTGGTGCAGCTGAAGATTATTAAAGTAAGAAAAGAGTAAGCACATGAGGGAAGAGGACCCTGCTCGTGAGAGCTTACATTCTAAAGGGGAGGGGTAGACAGACAGGGGTGAGACAGATGGGGTACATAGAGAGCGTGGAACAGAGGTTTAGGATGAGATTTGGCTGGGTTTGGTGAAGAAGTGGGTCTTGAGAGCCCATTTGAAGTTTTGTAGAGAGGTGGAGAGTCTGAGGGGGAGAGGTAGGGAATTCCAGAGAAGTGGTGCAGCACGTGAAAAATCTTGGAGGTAGGAGTGGGAGGAAGTAATCCGTAGGCAGGAGAGTCGGCGTGCATTAGCAGAGCGAAGAGGACCGGTGGGAGTGTAAAGCGAGATAAGATCAGAGATGTAGATGGGAGAGGAGTGGGTGAGGGTTTTGTAAGCAAGTGTGAGAAGCTTGAAATGGATTCTGAAAGGGAAGGGGAGCCAGTGAAGGACTAGTAAGAGAGGAGAGGTGGACGTAGTGCATTTGGTGAGGAAAATGAGCCGGGCAGCAGCATTGAGGATAGATTGGAGTGGAGAGAGGTATTTGTCAGGAATGCCAGTCAGGAGGAGATTACAGTAGTCCAGTCTGGAGATGACCAGTGAGTGGATAAGAGTCTTAGTAGCATCCTGGGTCAGAAAGGGTCTGATCCTGGAAATATTTTTTAGATGAAAACGGCAGGTTTGTGAGAGGTGCTGAATGTGTGGTTTGAAGGAGAGGGAGGAGTCAAGGATTACTCCAAGACAGCGCACTTGGGGGGTAGAGGAGATAGTAGTGCCATCAATAGATAATGAGATTGTAGGAGGTGAGGTTATGCGGGAGGGAGGGAAGATGATCAGCTCGGTCTTAGACATGTTAAGTTTAAGAAAGCGCTGGGACATCCAGGAAGAGATAGCAGAGAGACAGTTGGAGATACGAGTGAGGAGAGTAGGGGAGAGGTCTGGAGAGGAAAGATAGATTTGAGTGTCATCAGCATAGAGATGATATTGGAAACCAAAAGAACTAATGAGCTTACCTAGTGAGGACGTATAGAGAGAGAAGAGGACCAAGGACAGAACCTTGGGGTACCCCTACAGTTAGTGGAAGAGAGGGGGAGGTGGAGTCATGAGAGGAGACAGAGAATGAACGGTCAGAAAGGTAGGACGACAACCAAGAGAGGGCAGTGTTACGCAGACCAATGGAGTGAAGGATTTGCAGTAGGAGAGGATGGTCCACAGTGTCAAAAGCAGCAGAGAGATCAAGTAGAATGGCCCTCATTCCGAGTTGTTCGCTCGTTCTTTTTCATCGCATCGCAGTGAAAATCCGCTTAGTGCGCATGCGCAAAGTTCGCACTGCGACTGCGCCAAGTAACTTTACTATGAAGAAAGTATTTTTACTCACGGCTTTTTCTTCGCTCCGGCGATCGTAATGTGATTGACAGGAAATGGGTGTTACTGGGCGGAAACACGGCGTTTTAGGGGCGTGTGGCTGAAAACGCTACCGTTTCCGGAAAAAACGCAGGAGTGGCTGGAGAAACGGTGGGAGTGCCTGGGCGAACGCTGGGTGTGTTTGTGACGTCAACCAGGAACGACAAGCACTGAAATGATCGCACAGGCAGAGTAAGTCTGGAGCTACTCTGAAACTGCTAAGTAGTTAGTAATCGCAATATTGCGCATACATCGGTCGCAATTTTAAGAAGCTAAGATTCACTCCCAGTAGGCGGCGGCTTAGCGTGTGTAACTCTGCTAAATTCGCCTTGCGACCGATCAACTCGGAATGAGGGCCAATAAGTAGAGAGTAGTGTCCCTTAGATTTAGCAGCATGGAGGTCATTGCATACTTTTGTAAGGGCAGTTTCAGTGGAGTGGAGAGGACGGAAGCCAGACTGGAATGGGTCAAGCAGTGAGTGTGAGGAAAGAAAGGAAGTAAGGCGGTTGTAGACAATACGCTCAAGGAGTTTGGAGGCAAAAGGGAGAAGAGAGATGGGTCGGTAGTTGGAGAGAGTGTTTGGATCAAGGGTAGGTTTTTTTAAGAATAGGAGAGATGAGAGCGTGCTTGAAGGCAGAGGGGACAGTGCCTGATGAGAGGGAGAGATTGAGAAGGTGGGAAAGATGGGAACAAGCAGAAGAAGAGATGTGGCAGAGGAGGCGGGAGGGGATAGGGTCAAGTGGGGAGGTGGTGAGGGGACAGGAACGAATGAGGGCCATGACTTCCTCTCCAGATGCATGGGAGAAAGATGACAGAGTTGGTGCGAGGGATGGGGAGGGTTGGTAAGGGATGGGAGAAGGCTGGTTACTGATAGTCTGGTGTGATGTGATGTCCTGACGTATGGAGTCAATTTTGGATGTGAAGTAAGTGGCAAAGTCAAGAGCAGAGAGTGAGGAAGGGAGACGAGGTGGAGGTGGGCAGATGAGTGAGTTGAGAGTGGCAAAGAGGCGCCGGGGGTTGGAAGACTGGGAGGAGATGAGGTTCTTGAAGTATGACTGTTTAGCAAGAGAAAGGGCAGCACTGAAGGATGAGAGCATAAGTTTGAAATGGAGGAAGTCTGCCTTAGAGCGTGATTTCCTCCAGTGTCGCTCAGCAGTACGTGAGCATTTTTGCAGATATCTGGTGCATTTGGTGTGCCAGGGTTGAGGTGTTAATTTGCGAGGGTGAACAGTGGTTGGTGGAGCAACAGAGTCAAGAGCAGAAGTAAGGGAAGCATTGTATGTGGAAGTGGCTTGTTCAGGGCATGAGAGAGAGAGAGAATAGGAGAGAGAAGTGAGTCAAACAGGGAGGAAAGGAATGTGGTGTCAATAGCTTCAATGTTACGCTTAGTGATGGTAGCCTTAGGAGGTTGAGATGGGGAAGTCGAGAGAGATAGGTTGAAGGAGAGCAGGTGGTGGTCAGAGAGGGGAAATGGGGAGTTGGAAAAATCAGAAATATCACAGCGGTGAGTGAAGACCAGATCCAGTGAGCTCCCATTCACATGGGAGGGTGAGGAGGTCCACTGGGAGAGACCAAGTGAAGAGGTGAGGTTAAGGAGTTTAGAGGCAGGGGATTGTGTGGGGATGTCAATAGGGATGTTGAAATCGCCTAGGATAATGGTGGGAATGTCAGAAGAGAGGAAGTGAGGAAGCCAGGAAGCAAAGTTGTCGATGAATTTGGAAGCAGTGCCAGGGGGGCGGTAAATGACAGCTACTCTAAGATGGACTGGTTGGAAGAGACATATGGAGTGGACCTCAAATGTAGATAATATAAGGGATGGTTCTGGTGGTATGAGTTGGTAGGAGTAACTAGAAGGTAAAAGGACCCCAACACCACCCCCATGGCGACCCCCAGGTCGGGGGGTGTGTGTGAATGTAAGGCCCCCAGCAGAGAGAGCAGCAGCAGAAGTAGTGTCAGAGGGCGTAATCCAAGTTTCAGTAATGGCTAGTAGGTGTAGGGAGTTGGAAATGAAAAGGTCATGAGTGGGGACCAGTTTGTTACAAACGGATCTGGCATTCCAGAGGGCACAGGATAGGGGGTATGAGTTTGTGGGAGAGATGTGAATTAGATTTTCAGGGTTGCTGTAGCGATGAGGTGGGATTAACTTTGAGGGCAGGGATGATGAGAGAGTAGTGATGGTACGGGTGCCTGAGATAGGAGGGGAAACTGCAGGAGATGGGCAGGGAGGGAGGTCAGTGTGATGTGGATGGGGGTGTGGGGAGGTGACAGGGAAGGGAGAGAGGGAGCAGGGCTGAGTTGTGGGGTAGCAGGACCATGGGGCAGAGGTGAATGAAAGTGGGGTAACAGGAAAGGTGGGGGAAGGAAACAGAGGGATGGAGGGGAGACAGAGGAGGAGGTGGAGGAGACTGGGGGGGGAAGGATAAAGATACATTATTAGGTAGACACTGAGTGATGTGGGGAGTATAAGAAAGCATTCACATAGTGTTAAGAAGGTAAATAGGTTGAGGGAAAGTGGAAGTAGGAGAGGAGACTGTAAGGGAATCCGAGCAGAAGAATTGTAGAAATGCAGGTGAGAAAAGCAGTGTAGGCTCAATTTAGTATGAAATGAGTCAAAAGCGTAGATAAAGTGGGTGCAGAAATGTATTTGGAGTGTAAGAAATGAAAGGATTGTGAGAGATTTAAGAAGCAATGGTAATTATGTTAGATGTTTTAAGTGTTTGCAGGTAAAATTGCATTGGTGCAGCTGTGCTTAAAAAACAAAATTACAATAATACAGATACAGGCATTTGTAGGTGAAATGGATGGTTTATGAAATGTCCAAGTAAGGTAGTTCTGTGCTATGTAATCAGATGCAACAATCAGGAGGTGAGTGATCTGAGGAGTAAGTGACTCACATTTGTTATTAGTTCTTCAGTTTTCTTTGTTTTGTTAGATTGGTGTGCTTCTGTTTTCCTTCTTTTTCACTTCGATTGAACGCTAATTGAACACTGCTGTTATGTGTCAATTTTATCACGCTTTTATAAAAATGCACGCTTAGATCAATAAATGCACAGCCAAATGGCTTTGCACAGCCTACACCATTGGACTTAAGTAGAAGACTATTACAAGTGAAACCAATAATTTAAATCTGTAACCACACCCCACCCCCTCAAATGCCAGGCAATAAATTACCTTAAAAGCTACAACCAGGCATTCCACAAAAATTAAACTGGGTCTATATCATTCAAAACTTTAAAAAAGTACTTCAAAATCACATACTATGCAATAATGTTTCAATTTGCATTACCCAGTAGAATTAGCTTTGCATATATAGATATAGTGCAGCAGAATAGATTGGTGGTTGTAGTCAATTGTAATTACCTGTAGGTGACAAGAAGAGAAGAAACGTCAATTCACAATCGATATCAGCTGAAGATAAATTAACGCTGATTGAACGCTGCGTTATGTGTCAATTTTATCACGCTTTGATAAAAATGCATGCTTAGATCAATAAATGCACAGCCAAACAGCTTTGCACATCCTACACCATTGGACTTAAGTAGAAGTCTGGTGGTCAGCAAAATTTTGCACTGTCCTCCTACTATATATAGTGCGCACAACTACTAAAATACACCACAGGTATGGATGGATAGTATACTTGACGACACAGAGGTAGGTAGAGCAGTGGCCTACTGTACCGTATTGCTATATATTATATACTGGTGGTCAGCAAAATTCTGCCCTGTCCTCCTACTATATATACTGCGCACAACTACTAAAATACACCACAGGTATGGATGGATAGTATACTTGACGACACAGAGGTAGGTAGAGCAGTGGCCTACTGTACCGTACTGCTATATATTATATACTGGTGGTCAGCAAAATTTTGCCCTGTCCTCATACTATATAATACAATGCAGCACAGATATGGAGCATTTTTCAGGCAGAGAACGTAGATATTTTCAGCACACTGAGCACAGATATTTGCAAGCACACTGAGCACAGATATTTGCAGCACACTGAACACAGAAACTGAGAAAACGCTGCACGTCCTCTCCCTATCATCTCCAATGCACAAGTGAAAATGGCGGCGACTCGTGGCTCCTTATATAGAATAGAATAGCTGCTGACGGGCACGATTGAGGGAGGAAAGGGACATTTGAATCCAGCCCATAGATGCAATGTGAATATGTAATTTGTACCTTCCTATCTTAAAATGTATATACAGTGTATATGTCACAACTGAGGGCCTGAGCTGACTGGAGGCAGCCTCAGTTGTAGGGGCTGAGGTGTAGTGGAACCTGGGAGGTTGTATCAGACCCCTGGACATGTAAGTTAAATGTAGAAGAATTGCCCGAAGGCGTGCCCACGACAACCAGGATAAAAGTCAATGATGTTTATTTTGACAAACTCCATGCATCACAGCAGTAATAAAAGAGAAACATAAAATCAGCAGAGAAATAATACAGTTCCTGGGTACTACAGGAGGACAAGGACCACAGGGCTCTGGTAGTATGAGACAGTTCTTATTATCTTCTAGTTGGAAAGTCCTTACCAGGCCCGACTGTAGCAATGGAGATAGCCCAGGATCATACTAGCTGGTGCTCCAGGAAAAGCTGGGCTGCTGTGGATAAAATGGCTGCTGCGGGTACTGGCTGAAACCAGACTGATGTAAGCACGGAGTGGATTGCTGGATGGAACCAGCCAAATAATAAATGAAGCTTGAGAGCGATGAAATATGATTGATATATGGAGTTTGAGAGCGGTGAAATAATAGTGCCGGTGGTGAGGGGTAATCTGCGGAAATGATACCGGCACTTTAAGAAGAGCTGATCTCTGCTGGAAGCTAGGCTGGAAGCAGGTAAATCTGTAACTGGAAACAGATGAGTCCCAGAGGACTGGAGAGTCAGGCTGCACCGCAGGTGGTAGACTAGAGCGGGTCTCTTTAGTGGAGGTTTGGAGATGGTAACTGGAACCTGGAAAACAACCACGGGAGAGAGACAAACTGGAACTAGGTTTGACAACCAAATCACTGACGCCTTCCTTGCTCAGGCACAGAATACTTATACCTGCAGCAAGGAAGGGATTGGCTAGGCAATTATGCAGATTACAATGGAAACAGCGGATTGGTGGAAATGAACAGGTGACAGAATCCAACATGGCTGCGCCCATGCAGACACTTGGAGGGAAGATTGGTTTGATAATCCATGTGGGAACTTTAACAGCAATGGCGGCGCCGGCAACAGTAAACAGGAGACGCCAGACTGATGAGTGCACATTTGAACCACGCGGGCAACAGCGGAGGCCGCGGCTGACATAAGCGCCACTCTGACATCCTGCATGCAGAAACTCAGGGACGGCGGCGGAGGCCGCGGGAGATGCCAATCAAGATGTAACATGGCGCCGCTGTGACAGCGTCTCAGAGTGACAGGAGAGGAGGCAGGAATGGGGACATCAGAATAACAGATGGGATCCGGTCCTGGAGCGCTGAGCCAGCCTTAGGAGGCATCTGAAAGGTAAGTTATGGCGTCCAGATACCCGGATCGTGACAGTATACACTAGAGGTCTTTCCGAACCCCCTAATCCTAACATTGTAATTTGCTTTAGGGCGCACCTCCAATTAGTCTAGTGTTTCTTGCTGCCTTTCCAATGAAGCAAGTTTTATTTAGTAATAGGTGAAAAACCATCCCTACAAAGGTGTTAATCAGAGACTTGGCTTTGTGGACACTTTTCAGAGAACAACTTTGTTAGCATAAAAGTAAAGCCAGAAAATGAAGAGCTGTTTAATCACTCAATTGGATTTTTTTGCCAGCATATTTCTTTTTCTCTGCAACCCACTGCTAAATTGTGCTTCCTAGCTGTTTTTATAAAATCACTGAATCAAATCTAACTCTGATTACATCAGAGAAGGCCAGGTACCCTACACCATAACAGGGGGTTTGAAATTTTGACTTGTCTACTTAAAGATCACCAAAATCTGATCACAAGGTCAATTACGTCCCTGGGTGGGATTGAACCACCAACCTTTTGGTTAATAGCCAAACACACTAACCGATTGCGCCACAGAGACACTTTGCAAAAAGTACATACTGACAAAGGCTAATAAGCATTTATCTAGAACGTTTCCTAGAAAAACTTTAAAAAGTCAATAATCTGGAGAGTTTTTGTAAGATGTTTCTTCCATCAACCAATGAAGAAACACATTGGTACTTTCCCATGATGAGTGAGTGCTTCATGATCTATTGCACTTACATGTGCAGCAGAGTACTGCAATGGAAGCATGCTGGGCCCATAACCCAGAGGTAGGCAGATTGAAACTATCCTCTGCTATATGCATTTTTTTTTGTTAATTAAAGTAATCCAAAACTGGGATTGATATTTTGGTTCTTTTATTTTTACTTAAAGTACAATAACTTTTACCATTTTAATTTGTTTTAATAGTATATTGACAGTATTGTTTTCTTTCAAAAATCCACTTAATTTTCTTTACCCTATTATTAAAATGGTAATTGACAAAAACAAACTACATTGTCACCAGAAGAGCAATACAAAATGTACAAGTGATATATTAAAATCATCTTTCCAGCTTGAATTTCAATGATGCATTGGGGCAACGATTTTGTTAGCAACATCTTCACCCTTAAATAAAGATTTTCTTAATTCCTTACCTGTGTGCTAATTAGATATCACCTTGTTTTCACATTAAACAGACTTCCACATGAGAAAGCAGCAAGGATGCAGTGGCGTTAATGTTTCCTGGTGTCAACCCGTATTATTTCAGTAGACATTGAAATGAGGATGCATCTTGCTGCCTTTCCAATGAAGCAAATTTAATTTAGTAATAGGTGAAAAACCATCCCTACAAAGGTGTTAATCAGAGACTTGGCTTTGTGGACACTTTTCAGAGAACAAATTTGTTAGCATAAAAATAAAGCCAGAAAATTAAGAGCTGTTTAATCACTCAATTGGATTTTTTTACCAGCATATTTCTTTTTCTCTGCAACCCACTGCTAAATTGTGCTTCCTAGCTGTTTTTATAAAATCACTGAATCAAATCTAACTCTGATTACATCAGAGAAGGCCAGGTACCCTACACCATAAGAGGGGGTTTGAAATTTTGACTTGTCTACTTAAAGATCACCAAAATCTGATAACAAGGTCAATTACGTCCCTGGGTGGGATTGAACCACCAACCTTTTGGTTTATAGCCATACACACTAACCGATTGCGCCACAGAGACACTTTGCAAAAGACTATACTGACAAAGGCTAATAAGCATTCATCTAAAACGTTTCCTAGAAAAACTTTAAAAAGTCAATAATCTGGAGAGTTTTTGTAAGATGTTTCTTCCATCAACCAACGAAGAAACACATTGGTACTTTCCCATGATGAGTGAGTGCTTCAGGATCTCTTGCACTTACATGTGCAGCAGAGTACAGCAATGGAAGCATGCTGGGCCCATAACCCAGCGGTAGGCAGATTGAAACTATCCTCTGCTATATGCATTTTTTTTTGTTAATTAAAGTAATCCAAAACTGGGATTGATATTTTGGCTCTTTTATTTTTACTTAAAGTACAATAACTTTTACCATTTAAATTTGTTTTAATAGTATATTGACAGTATAGTTTTCTTTAAAAAATCCACTTAATTTTCTTTACCCTATTAATAAAATGGTAATTGACAAAAACAAACTACATTGTCACCAGAAGAGCAATACAAAATGTACAAGTGATATATTAAAATCATCTTTCCAGACTTCCGGGTACGGCGCCGATGCATGCAGCAGCAGCAGTGTGAGCTCCGTGTGCCGCCCCAGCCCGCGCTAGCCCGTACGCTGCACATAGCGTTACAGCCCGCTCCAGAACCGCTCACCTGCCTGTGGGAACACCTCTGGCACCTGATGGAGCGCTTCCTGGCCGCCCCAGAAGCGGCTAAGCCCCTCAAACAACGTCCTGCAAAAACGAAAGGGGAATCCAAGATGGCCGCCGGACAGCAGACACATCCGCAGCAGCAGCAAATACACACAGATCGTGAGTTACATTCCTCCTCTGACTCCTCTGTGAACACAGCTCTCCCTGTACATGCTGCCCCCTCTACACAGAAGTCTAATAAGACTACAGAGCAGGCTGAGGGCCCAATTACATACTCTGACATGGTAAAGGCAATTCAGGACTCCATTAATCCTATTATGGAATCTCATGCTGCCAAAGTCACACAGGCAGTGCATGACATCAAATCACAGTTTAAACAGCTTTCCAAACGGGTGCAGGCTAATGAACAGCGCCTTGGGGAGACATTTCATGACGTTGCCGATTTAAAGGAACAGTGCGCCTTTCTTCAGAAATCCCATTACCAGCTTCTTAATAAGGTCGACGATCTCGAGAATAGATCACGCCGAAATAATCTGAGGGTTGTTGGGCTACCCGAAGCCCTTAAAGGGCCAGCACTCCTTTCCTTCATACAAGACACGCTGCCAGATCTGCTTGATATCCAAGATTCCTGCACGGGTATGATTGTGGAGAGGGCCCATCGCATTGGTCCTGCAAGGCCTACGCAGGATTCCCAACCCCGAGCTGTTATTTTCCGTTGTCTAAATTACATCCACAAAGACACCATCTGGTCTGCGTCTCGCCGTAAGCGGAACTTACAATGGAACGATGTGAAGATTTTTATCTTCCAAGATTATTCGGCAGAGGTGGCCAGGGCACGACGTGAATTCACCCCACTTTGTTCCCGCCTAGCAAAAGCAAATAGAAAATTCGCTCTTATATACCCAGCACGATTACGCCTGTTCAAAGGATCTTCATTTACAGACTTCTCCACCGTGGCTGATGCGGAAGCATATCTACTGGAAGAGGAGAACGGCCGTTCCTCACTGCGCCAGCCCTCAACGGACTCGACTCCTGACTGCTAACCACGGCTATAAAATTCCTTAGCGTGGTTATCTCCTCCTTTACTGGCGATTACTCTATTACTTTGATATATCTGTTTATGTTATAGCTGTTAATCGCTAGAAGTTCTTGAAATTATTGGTGGGAGGAGACGCCTCTCTTACCGGCGTAAATGCTATGGCGGGTGCCATTTCATCATTAATCCCATTCTGAATGGGATCCTTCTTTTAAGGCGCCTTCCACCTAAAGTTTTCCACATATTATTCTAAGTTATGTTTTGTTTATGCCATATATAAGCTATGCTTATTATTTCTCAGTACCAGGGCTGGGGCAAGCCTGGAGTTCTTATCTGGTTCTCCAATTGGCGAACTATAGGTCAATTTAGATTATCTTTGTACCTGAAGTGCACTTTTGATGCTAATCCTTTGATCCATTCTTTTCTGGATCCTTTGCTTTACTTTCCCCCACTTTTTCTACCCATTGTTCTCTCCTCTCTGTGTCTTGTCCTGTTGGTTTTCTGTGTCCATGATAGCAATGTATTTTGTAGATATGATATTATCGGTTTTATTTATTGCCATGAACCATACCTTTCTTCAGCAGAATGATGACCAGTTTAAAAATTTGCACATATAATGTAGGTGGCTTCCACTCCCCCATAAAGAGGAAGAAAATCTTACTTTACTTATCTAAACTACATGTAGATGTTGCATTCCTCCAGGAGTCTCATCTCCTTCCCCCTGAGATTGACAAGCTCAATTGCCTGGGCTGGAGAGTGCTGGCGTCCGCCCCATTTACTGCCAAGGCCCGTGGGGTACTCATTTTGATTAGACGCTCCGTCCAAGTAGACCTTCACTCCTCCCAATCTGATACTGAAGGCAGATACCTCATTGTAGACGCCACTCTAGATGACTCACGCTTTCTACTGTGTAATGTATACGCCCCCAATATCGATCCCCAACCCTTTTTTCTGTCCATTGCCGCTAAACTGCACCCACACTCTCATAAACAGGTGATACTCGCAGGTGACTTTAACTCTACTGTATCCAATGCTCTTGATAGGAACACCAAATCCAGATCTAGCCGTTATACTCCCAAATATGGTTTACCATATCTAATGTCACAGCTGCACTTGGTGGACGTGTGGCGAGCCTGTCATCCGGTCGACCGTGAATACACTTGTTTATCGGCTGCTCATGGTACACTGTCGAGAATCGATTATCTGCTCATCTCGGCTTCTATGTTTACCAGGGTGCAAACTTCTGAAATTGAACCGGTGTCCTTGTCGGATCATGCGGTCTGCTGGATGGCTCTCGCCACCTTCCCCAATAGAGGCCCTGTCAGACAATGGCGCTTCCCATCCCACCTGACCAATTCCATTCAATTTAGAAATATGCTGGAGGCATCATGGGCTGACTTCACACATTGTAATATAACTGCAGAGAAGGAATCACCGCTCCTGTTCTGGCAGACGTCTAAGACAGTACTAAGAGGTGCTATCATCTCCTTCACCTCCAAACATAAGAAAGACACACAAGCTCTGTACCTTGATGCTCAATCTAAACTTACTGACGCCTACCAAGCGTTCACGCAGTCCCCCACCCCAATTACCAGAAAACTCTACCATGAACAGAAATCCCTTTTTGACAAACTCTTAACCCAAACCGAATCTAAATTAACATTTATGTCTCAATGTAGATTTCATAAATTCGGCAATCGATCTAGTCGATTGCTTTCAAATCTCCTGAAAGGTCAACATCCCCCAACACTTATCCATGCTCTAACTAGGGCTGACGGCACTGTGGT
The DNA here is from genome assembly GCF_028390025.1 of Pseudophryne corroboree. Taxonomy (NCBI): domain Eukaryota; kingdom Metazoa; phylum Chordata; class Amphibia; order Anura; family Myobatrachidae; genus Pseudophryne; species Pseudophryne corroboree. Next base: position 160,194,444 of record NC_086451.1, on the reverse strand, counting down.
ACATGATTGTGACCAGGTGTCTGAGGTTCTGCAGTCTTTTTATTCCTCACTATATTCTGAACCCTCTATTGATTACCAACAACAACACTCTTTCTGGTCTTCCCTTACGCTTCCCTCTCTATCTTCTACCTCATCCCAACCCCTACTGAACCCCATTACTGAGGAGGAGGTGCTCCATGCAATTCACTGTTTGAAACCAAACAAAACCCCTGGACCTGACGGTCTAACCAATGAATACTATAAAATACTGGCCCCTCAATTGGTCAAACCCCTTTGTAAACTATTCAACTTGCTGTTGTCCGGAACACCTCCTCCACTATACTTCAACGCTGCGATTCTAAAAATCCTCCATAAACCAGGGAGAAACCCCCTGCTTCCCAGTTCATATAGACCTATATCCTTATTGAATACGGATTACAAGATATATACCAAGATCTTGGCAGACCGGGTAAAGCTTCTCTTGCCCTCTCTGATCCAGGAAGACCAGACAGGGTTTATTTGGGGGCGCCACTCTACGGTGAATGTGCGTAAGATACTGACTGTCATGCAGTGGTTGGAGACCTCGGGAGACCAGAACCCCTATGCCCTTCTCTCCCTTGATGCTGAGAAGGCTTTTGACCTAGTCACATGGGATCACCTTTTTGACACCATGCACAGGTTTGGATTCCCGGAGGCCTTCATCCATGCAGTACGTCTTCTCTATCATGACTCTTCCTCTCAAATCCTCTCTAACAATTATATGTCCTCTCCCATCCCCCTCCATAGAGGGACCAGACAAGGTTGCCCCCTTTCACCTCTTCTATTTGCTATAGCTATAGAACCCCTAGCCACTGCACTGCGCATGTCTCTAGAATATACTGGTATTGGTGTTGGGTCGACTGAAGTGAAACTCAGTCTATTTGCCGATGACATGCTTTTATTTATCTCTAACCCCCAATTTTCCATCCCTGCTATAAAGCACATTATAGATAATTTTAGCTCTTTCTCGGGATTTCGCGTGAACTATGACAAGTCACGCCTCCTCCCTCTAGGCCCTGGTCACTCCACAAACCTTCTATCCCCCACGCTGACACAATTCACAATTTGCCGCTCTCCACTTAAATACTTAGGCATCATGATTCCCCCTAATCTGGACGCCCTATACTCTGCTAATTTCCACCAGATATACTCCTCGGCGGAGAAATTATTGAACGGATGGATGGATTTACCTCTATCATTGTCTGGTAGGGTAGTGGTTATTAAAAGCTTTATTTTCCCCAAATTATCCTATGTCCTCCAAATGCTTCCCTTGCAACTTTCCAAGTCAGATATCCAACGATTTGACTCCCTGTTTACAAGATTTATCTGGGCAAAAAAGAAATCTAGGGTATCCCGCCATATTTTGCGACTGCCGAGGCCGGAGGGTGGTTTTGGGATGCCAGACATCTCTGCTTTTTCAAATGCAGCTATGTATCGATACATGGTGGATTGGTTTTCTGGTGGTTCCGTATATACTCTCCCCAACATAGAGGAACACCTTTTCCATCCTTTCTCCCCAGCTGCTCTCCTTCATGCACCTACCTCACTGATTCCTTCCCATATAAAATCCAACATACTCTTTCATGACACTTATAAAGCCTGGAAATCTATCAATAAACGATTGCACAGGAATTCCTCTAACTCCCCTTACACCACCTTTTGGGGCAACCCACAATTTCCTCCTGGTTTGGACGGCCGTGCTTACTTGACGTGGAAAGAGAAGGGCATCTCGTGCATTCGAGATATCTTTGACCCTGGGGGTAAGCTCTACTCTTTCTCTGCATTATCAGATAGATATGGTCTACCCAACTCCCAATTTTATATGTACCTCCAATCCCGTCATTTTGCACAGTCGTTACCACCTGGAATGGCCCTTGATACGGCCATTGACCCTCTTACCCCTCTCTTGCGTTTTAATCTGACCATAGGATATAGGCTGCGTAATTTATATTCTATTCTCATAGACTCAGGGAAAACACCCTTGCAAAGTGCTCTCCACTCGCGCTGGCAGCGGGACATACCTGATTTCCCGGCTATGTCGGTACTTATGTCCAAACTGTCCCCCACATTTAAATATTTAAAATCCGCAGCTTTGCAGGAAACGCACCTCAAATTCTTAAATAGAGCCTACATCTCCCCGAAACAGCATTCCTATTTCACCCTGGCCTCTACGGGTCGATGTTTTAAATGTGGGATGGCTGAGGCCACATACTATCATAACTTCTGGGACTGCAGGAAAATAAGAACTTTCTGGGACAAACTGATAAACCATGTTAATGATATCTTTTCAGTTCGAATCACCAAGCTCCCTACCGCATGTCTATTTTACTGCTTTTCAGATTGGGACCTGGGACCACACAAACAGAAGATTATACCTGCCCTGACAGTTATCCTCACTATCGCTAAAAAATTAATCCTCACCCATTGGTTACACAGACAACCTCCATCTATTACAGAAATGAGAACCTCTCTGCTAAACAACATATTTTACGAGCGACAGGCTCTAGTACCGGATATAGAGTCAGGGGCCCCTAGATTCTATAGGAAATGGGAAACTGTTATACAAAGCTTTGATAATGCCACTCAGCTCAGAATCCAGAAAATTTTCGAACCCACCACTTGGTATTTGTATAGACAGATTGATTAATGTTATTAACTATGTTAAGCTTGAAATGTGTTGAGCCGGTAAATAATGTCTACTTATCGCAGTCCACAGGACATATATCCAACCTGACAACCTTATGGTATGGTTTTCCCTTTAGAGAACGATGCTGTATGTTGTCCTGTCTTCATGTCTTGTCCACCCCCCCCCTTCCCTTCCATCTCCCACCCCCTCTCTTTCTTTCTTTCTCCTCTCATTTCTCTTCCCTCTACAATCTATACGAATTCGATTTTTCTACCTAACCAATCTTCTTTATAAAATAGAAAATTATTTGAAGAAGGGTTATTATCTCTTCACTTTCTGTTTTCTTTCTCCTTGTCTGTAGTGGTCTCTCAGCTGCTAAGGGTCTATATGGTCAGATACTGAGGCTTATTACAAGTCTTTACTTCCACTAGATACCTTCATGTCTCTTTAATACCAGATCTCACATTTCACTAAGCAAAATGGTAACCCTAGACAATAGGAGTGGAATATATCCTATAGATATCATTTATTACCAAATTCTTACATGTACTATATGTAATTATGCATGTATTTTCCACATACCGAGACTTTCTTGTATGACCCTGACCTACCTCGTATTTCTGTTATTTGTACCTCTCCACTATGAATCCAGACATGGAATTTTGTACATCTATCTCTACCTTTCTTCAATAAACATTGTTTTGAAAAAAAAAAATCATCTTTCCAGCTTGAATTTCAATGATGCATTGGGGCAACGATTTTGTGAGAAACATTTTCACCCTTAAATAAAGATTTTCTTAATCCCTTACCTGTGTGCTAATTAGATATCACCTTGTTTTCACATTAAACAGACTTCTACATGAGAAAGCAGCAAGGATGCAGTGGCGGTAATGTTTCCTGGTGTCAACCTGTATTATTTCAGTAGACATTGAAATGAAGATGCATCTTGCTGCCTTTCCAATGAAGCAAGTTTAATTTAGTAATAGGTGAAAAACCATCCATACAAAGGTGTTAATCAGAGACTTGGCTTTGTGGACACTTTTCAGAGAACAAATTTGTTAGCATAAAAATAAAGCCAGAAAATGAAGAGCTGTTTAAATCACTCAATTGTTTTTTTTTTGCCAGCATATTTCTTTTTCTCTGCAACCCACTGCTAAATTGTGCTTCCTATCTGTTTTTATAAAATCACTGAATCAAATCTAACTCTGATTACATCAGAGAAGGCCAGGTACCCTACACCATAACAGGGAGTTTGAAATTTTGACTTGTCTACTTAAAGATCACCAAAATCTGATAACAATGTCAATTACGTCCCTGGGTGGGATTGAACCACCAACCTTTCGGTTAGTAGCCAGACACACTAACCGATTGCGCCACAGAGACACTTTGTAAAAATTACATACTGACAAAGGCTAATAAGCATACATCTAGAACGTTTCCTAGAAAAACTTTAAAAAGTCAATAATCTGGAGAGTTTTTGTAAGATGTTTCTTCCATCAACCAACGAAGAAACACATTGGTACTTTCCCATGATGAGTGAGTGCTTCAGGATCTCTTGCACTTACATGTGCAGCAGAGTACTGCAATGGAAGCATGCTGGGCCCATAACCCAGAGGTAGGCAGATTGAAACTATCCTTTGCTATATGCATTTTTTGTTGTTGATTTAAGTAATCAAAACTGGGATTGATATTTTTGCTCTTTTATTTTTACTTAAAGTACAATAACTTTTACCATTTTAATTTGTTTTAATAGTATATTGAAAGTATTGTTTTCTTTTAAAAATCCACTTAATTTTCTTTACCCTATTATTAAAATGGTAATTGACAAAAACAAACTACATTGTCACCAGAAGAGCAATACAAAATGTACAAGTGATATATTAAAATCATCTTTCCAGCTTGAATTTCAATGATGCATTGGGGCAACGATTTTGTGAGAAACATTTTCACCCTTAAATAAAGATTTTCTTAATTCCTTACCTGTGTGCTAATTAGATATCACCTTGTTTTCACATTAAACAGACTTCCACATGAGAAAGCAGCAAGGATGCAGTGGCGTTAATGTTTCCTGGTGTCAACCTGTATTATTTCAGTAGACATTGAAATGAGGATGCATCTTGCTGCCTTTCCAATGAAGCAAGTTTAATTTAGTAATAGGTGAAAAACCATCCTTACAAAGGTGTTAATCAGAGACTTGGCTTTGTGGACACTTTTCAGAGAACAAATTTGTTAGCATAAAAATAAAGCCAGAAAATGAAGAGCTGTTTAATCACTCAATTGGATTTTTTTGCCAGCATATTTCTTTTTCTCTGCAACCCACTGCTAAATTGTGCTTCCTAGCTGTTTTTATAAAATCACTGAATCAAATCTAACTCTGATTACATCAGAGAAGGCCAGGTACCCTACACCATAAGAGGGGGTTTGAAATTTTGACTTGTCTACTTAAAGATCACCAAAATCTGATAACAAGGTCAATTACGTCCCTGGGTGGGATTGAACCACCAACCTTTTGGTTAATAGCCGTGCACACTAACTGATTGCGCCACAGTGACACTTTGCAAAAGTCCATACTGACAAAGGCTAATAAGCATTCATCTAAAACGTTTCCTAGAAAAACTTTAAAAAGTCAATAATCTGGAGAGTTTTTGTAAGATGTTTCTTCCATCAACCAACGAAGAAACACATTGGTACTTTCCCATGATGAGTGAGTGCTTCATGATCTCTTGCACTTACATGTGCAGCAGAGTACAGCAATGGAAGCATGCTGGGCCCATAACCCAGCGGTAGGCAGATTGAAACTATCCTCTGCTATATGCATTTTTTTTTGTTAATTAAAGTAATCCAAAACTGGGATTGATATTTTGGCTCTTTTATTTTTACTTAAAGTACAATAACTTTTACCATCTTAATTTGTTTTAATAGTATATTGACAGTATTGTTTTCTTTCAAAAATCCACTTAATTTTCTTTACCCTATTATTAAAATGGTAATTGACAAAAACAAACTACATTGTCACCAGAAGAGCAATACAAAATGTACAAGTGATATATTAAAATCATCTTTCCAGCTTGAATTTCAATGATGCATTGGGGCAACGATTTTGTGAGAAACATCTTCACCCTTAAATAAAGATTTTCTTAATTCCTTACCTGTGTGCTAATTAGATATCACCTTGTTTTCACATTAAACAGACTTCCACATGAGAAAGCAGCGAGGACACAGTGGCGTTAATGTTTCCTGGTGTCAACCTGTATTATTTCAGTAGACATTGAAATGAGGATGTATCTTGAGACATTGAAATGAGGATGTATCTTGCTGCCTTTCCAATGAAGCAAGTTTAATTTAGTAATAGGTGAAAAACCATCCCTACAAAGGTGTTAATCAGAGACTTGGCTTTGTGGACACTTTTCAAAGAACAAATTTGTTAGCATAAAAATAAAGCCAGAAAATGAAGAGCTGTTTAATCACTCAATTGGATTTTTTTGCCAGCATATTTCTTTTTCTCTGCAACCCACTGCTAAAGTGTGCTTCCTAGCTGTTTTTATAAAATCACTGAATCAAATCTAACTCTGATTACATCAGAGAAGGCCAGGTACCCTACACCATAACAGGGGGTTTGAAATTTTGACTTGTCTACTTAAAGATCACCAAAATCTGATAACAAGGTCAATTACATCCCTGGTTGGAATTGAACCACCAACCTTTTGGTTAGTAGCCGGACACACTAACCGATTGCGCCACAGAGACACTTTGCAAAAAGTACATACTGACAAAGTCTAATAAGCATACATCTAGAACGTTTCCTAGAAAAACTTTAAAAAGTCAATAATCTGGAGAGTTTTTGTAAGATGTTTCTTCCATCAACCAATGAAGAAACACATTGGTACTTTCCCATGATGAGTGAGTGCTTCATGATCTCTTGCACTTACATGTGCAGCAGAGTACTGCAATGGAAGCATGCTGGGCCCATTACCCAGAGGTAGGCAGATTGAAACTATCCTCTGCTATATGCATTTTTTTTGTTAATTAAAGTAATCAAAACTGGGATTGATATTTTTGCTCTTTTATTTTTACTTAAAGTACAATAACTTTTACCATTTTAATTTGTTTTAATAGTATATTGACAGTATAGTTTTCTTTAAAAAATCCACTTAATTTTCTTTACCCTATTATTAAAAGGGTAATTGACAAAAACAAACTACATTGTCACCAGAAGAGCAATACAAAATGTACAAGTGATATATTAAAATCATCTTTCCAGCTTGAATTTCAATGATGCATTGGGGCAACGATTTTGTGAGAAACATCTTCACCCTTAAATAAAGATTTTCTTAATTCCTTACCTGTGTGCTAATTAGATATCACCTTGTTTTCACATTAAACAGACTGCTACATGAGAAAGCAGCAAGGATGCAGTGGCGTTAATGTTTCCTGGTGTCAACCTGTATTATTTCAGTAGACATTGAAATGAGGATGCATCTTGCTGCCTTTCCAATGAAGCAAGTTTAATTTAGTAATAGGTGAAAAACCATCCCTACAAAGGTGTTAATCAGAGACTTGGCTTTGTGGACACTTTTCAGAGAACAAATTTGTTAGCATAAAAATAAAGCCAGAAAATGAAGAGCTGTTTAATCACTCAATTGGATTTTTTTTGCCAGCATATTTCTTTTTCTCTGCAACCCACTGCTAAATTGTGCTTCCTAGCTGTTTTTATAAAATCAATTAATCAAATCTAACTCTGATTACATCAGAGAAGGCCAGGTACCCTACACCATAACAGGGGGTTTGAAATGTTGACTTGTCTACTTAAAGATCACCAAAACTTGATAACAAGGTCAATTACGTCCCTGGGTGGGATTGAACCACCAACCTTTTGGTTAGTAGCTGGACACACTAACCGATTGCGCCACAGAGACACTTTGCAAAAAGTACATACTGACAAAGGCTAATAAGCATACATCTAGAACGTTTCCTAGAAAAACTTTAAAAAGTCAATAATCTGGAGAGTTTTTGTAAGATGTTTCTTCCATCAACCAACGAAGAAATACATTGGTACTTTCCCATGATGACTGAGTGCTTCAGGATCTCTTGCACTTACATGTGCAGCAGAGTACTGCAATGGAAGCATGCTGGGCCCATAACCCAGAGGTAGGCAGATTGAAACTATCCTTTGCTATATGCATTTTTTTTTGTTAATTTAAGTAATCAAAACTGGGATTGATATTTTTGCTCTTTTATTTTTACTTAAAGTACAATAACTTTTACCATTTTAATTTGTTTTAATAGTATATTGACAGTATAGTTTTCTTTAAAAAATCCACTTAATTTTCTTTACCCTATTATTAAAAGGGTAATTGACAAAAACAAACTACATTGTCACCAGAAGAGCAATACAAAATGTACAAGTGATATATTAAAATCATCTTTCCTGCTTGAATTTCAATGATGCATTGGGGCAACGATTTTGTGAGAAACATCTTCACCCTTAAATAAAGATTTTCTTAATTCCTTACCTGTGTGCTAATTAGATATCACCTTGTTTTCACATTAAACAGACTTCTTCATGAGAAAGCAGCAAGGATGCAGTGGCGTTAATGTTTCCTGGTGTCAACCTGTATTATTTCTGTAGACATTGAAATGAGGATGCATCTTGCTGCCTTTCCAATGAAGCAAGTTTAATTTAGTTATAGGTGAAAAACCATCCCTACAAAGGTGTTAATCAGAGACTTGGCTTTGTGGACACTTTTTAGAGAACAAATTTGTTAGCATAAAAATAAAGGCTGAAAATGAAGAGCTGTTTAATCACTCAATTGGATTTTTCTGCCAGCATATTTTTTTTCTCTGCAACCCATTGCTAAATTGTGCTTCCTAGCTGTTTTTATAAAATCACTGAATCAAATCTAACTCTGATTACATCAGAGAAGGCCAGGTACCCTACACCATAAGAGGGGATTTGAAATTTTGACTTGTCTACTTAAAGATCACCAAAATCTGATAACAAGGTCAATTACGTCCCTGGGTGGGATGGAACCACCAACCTTTTGGTTTATAGCCGTACACACTAACTGATTGCGCCACAGAGACACTTTGCAAAAGTACATACTGACAAAGGCTAATAAGCATTCATCTAAAACGTTTCCTAGAAAAACTTTAAAAAGTCAATAATCTGGAGAGTTTTTTAAGATGTTTCTTCCATCCACCAACGAAGAAACACATTGGTACTTTCCCATGATGAGTGAGTGCTTCAGGATCTCTTGCACTTACATGTGCAGCAGAGTATTGCAATGGAAGCATGCTGGGCCCATAACCCAGAGGTAGGCAGATTAAAACTATCCTCTGCTATATGCATTTTTTTTGTTAATTAAAGTAATCCAAAACTGGGATTGATATTTTTGCTCTTTTATTTTTCATTAAAGTACAATAACTTTTACCATTTTAATTTGTTTTAATAGTATATTGAAAGTATTGTTTTCTTTTAAAAATCCACTTAATTTTCTTTACCCTATTATTAAAATGGTAATTGACAAAAACAAACTACATTGTCACCAGAAGAGCAATACAAAATGTACAAGTGATATATTAAAATCATCTTTCCAGCTTGAATTTCAATGATGCATTGGGGCAACGATTTTGTGAGAAACATTTTCACCCTTAAATAAAGATTTTCTTAATTCCTTACGTGTGTGCTAATTAGATATCACCTTGTTTTCACATTAAACAGACTTCCACATGAGAAAGCAGCAAGGATGCAGTGGCGTTAATGTTTCCTGGTGTCAACCTGTATTATTTCAGTAGACATTGAAATGAGGATGCATCTTGCTGCCTTTCCAATGAAGCAAGTTTAATTTAGTAATAGGTGAAAAACCATCCTTACAAAGGTGTTAATCAGAGACTTGGCTTTGTGGACACTTTTCAGAGAACAAATTTGTTAGCATAAAAATAAAGCCAGAAAATGAAGAGCTGTTTAATCACTCAATTGGATTTTTTTGCCAGCATATTTCTTTTTCTCTGCAACCCACTGCTAAATTGTGCTTCCTAGCTGTTTTTATAAAATCACTGAATCAAAACTAACTCTGATTACATCAGAGAAGGCCAGGTACCCTACACCATAAGAGGGGGTTTGAAATTTTGACTTGTCTACTTAAAGATCACCAAAATCTGATAACAAGGTCAATTACGTCCCTGGGTGGGATTGAACCACCAACCTTTTGGTTAATAGCCGTGCACACTAACTGATTGCGCCACAGTGACACTTTGCGAAAGTCCATACTGACAAAGGCTAATAAGCATTCATCTAAAACGTTTCCTAGAAAAACTTTAAAAAGTCAATAATCTGGAGAGTTTTTGTAAGATGTTTCTTCCATCAACCAACGAAGAAACACATTGGTACTTTCCCATGATGAGTGAGTGCTTCATGATCTCTTGCACTTACATGTGCAGCAGAGTACAGCAATGGAAGCATGCTGGGCCCATAACCCAGCGGTAGGCAGATTGAAACTATCCTCTGCTATATGCATTTTTTTTTGTTAATTAAAGTAATCCAAAACTGGGATTGATATTTTGGCTCTTTTATTTTTACTTAAAGTACAATAACTTTTACCATTTTAATTTGTTTTAATAGTATATTGACAGTATTGTTTTCTTTCAAAAATCCACTTAATTTTCTTTACCCTATTATTAAAATGGTAATTGACAAAAACAAACTACATTGTCACCAGAAGAGCAATACAAAATGTACAAGTGATATATTAAAATCATCTTTCCAGCTTGAATTTCAATGATGCATTGGGGCAACGATTTTGTGAGAAACATCTTCACCCTTAAATAAAGATTTTCTTAATTCCTTACCTGTGTGCTAATTAGATATCACCTTGTTTTCACATTAAACAGACTTCCACATGAGAAAGCAGCAAGGACACAGTGGCGTTAATGTTTCCTGGTGTCAACCTGTATTATTTCAGTAGACATTGAAATGAGGATGTATCTTGCTGCCTTTCCAATGAAGCAAGTTTAATTTAGTAATAGGTGAAAAACCATCCCTACAAAGGTGTTAATCAGAGACTTGGCTTTGTGGACACTTTTCAAAGAACAAATTTGTTAGCATAAAAATAAAGCCAGAAAATGAAGAGCTGTTTAATCACTCAATTGGATTTTTTTTGCCAGCATATTTCTTTTTCTCTGCAACCCACTGCTAAAGTGTGCTTCCTAGCTGTTTTTATAAAATCACTGAATCAAATCTAACTCTGATTACATCAGAGAAGGCCAGGTACCCTACACCATAACAGGGGGTTTGAAATTTTGACTTGTCTACTTGAAGATCACCAAAATCTGATAACAAGGTCAATTACGTCCCTGGTTGGAATTGAACCACCAACCTTTTGGTTAGTAGCCGGACACACTAACCGATTGCGCCACAGAGACACTTTGCAAAAAGTACATACTGACAAAGTCTAATAAGCATACATCTAGAACGTTTCCTAGAAAAACTTTAAAAAGTCAATAATCTGGAGAGTTTTTGTAAGATGTTTCTTCCATCAACCAATGAAGAAACACATTGGTACTTTCCCATGATGAGTGAGTGCTTCATGATCTCTTGCACTTACATGTGCAGCAGAGTACTGCAATGGAAGCATGCTGGGCCCATTACCCAGAGGTAGGCAGATTGAAACTATCCTCTGCTATATGCATTTTTTTTGTTAATTAAAGTAATCAAAACTGGGATTGATATTTTTGCTCTTTTATTTTTACTTAAAGTACAATAACTTTTACCATTTTAATTTGTTTTAATAGTATATTGACAGTATAGTTTTCTTTAAAAAATCCACTTAATTTTCTTTACCCTATTATTAAAAGGGTAATTGACAAAAACAAACTACATTGTCACCAGAAGAGCAATACAAAATGTACAAGTGATATATTAAAATCATCTTTCCAGCTTGAATTTCAATGATGCATTGCGGCAACGATTTTGTGAGAAACATCTTCACCCTTAAATAAAGATTTTCTTAATTCCTTACCTGTGTGCTAATTAGATATCACCTTGTTTTCACATTAAACAGACTGCTACATGAGAAAGCAGCAAGGATGCAGTGGCGTTAATGTTTCCTGGTGTCAACCTGTATTATTTCAGTAGACATTGAAATGAGGATGCATCTTGCTGCCTTTCCAATGAAGCAAGTTTAATTTAGTAATAGGTGAAAAACCATCCCTACAAAGGTGTTAATCAGAGACTTGGCTTTGTGGACACTTTTTAGAGAACAAATTTGTTAGCATAAAAATAAAGGCTGAAAATGAAGAGCTGTTTAATCACTCAATTGGATTTTTCTGCCAGCATATTTTTTTTCTCTGCAACCCATTGCTAAATTGTGCTTCCTAGCTGTTTTTATAAAATCACTGAATCAAATCTAACTCTGATTACATCAGAGAAGGCCAGGTACCCTACACCATAAGAGGGGATTTGAAATTTTGACTTGTCTACTTAAAGATCACCAAAATCTGATAACAAGGTCAATTACGTCCCTAGGTGGGATTGAACCACCAACCTTTTGGTTTATAGCCGTACACACTAACTGATTGTGCCACAGAGACACTTTGCAAAAGTACATACTGACAAAGGCTAATAAGCATTCATCTAAAACGTTTCCTAGAAAAACTTTAAAAAGTCAATAATCTGGAGAGTTTTTGTAAGATGTTTCTTCCATCCACCAACGAAGAAACACATTGGTACTTTCCCATGATGAGTGAGTGCTTCAGGATCTCTTGCACTTACATGTGCAGCAGAGTATTGCAATGGAAGCATGCTGGGCCCATAACCCAGAGGTAGGCAGATTAAAACTATCCTCTGCTATATGCATTTTTTTTGTTAATTAAAGTAATCCAAAACTGGGATTGATATTTTTGCTCTTTTATTTTTCATTAAAGTACAATAACTTTTACCATTTTAATTTGTTTTAATAGTATATTGAAAGTATTGTTTTCTTTTAAAAATCCACTTAATTTTCTTTACCCTATTATTAAAATGGTAATTGACAAAAACAAACTACATTGTCACCAGAAGAGCAATACAAAATGTACAAGTGATATATTAAAATCATCTTTCCAGCTTGAATTTCAATGATGCATTGGGGCAACGATTTTGTGAGAAACATTTTCACCCTTAAATAAAGATGTTCTTAATTCCTTACCTGTGTGCTAATTAGATATCACCTTGTTTTCACATTAAACAGACTTCCACATGAGAAAGCAGCAAGGATGCAGTGGCGTTAATGTTTCCTGGTGTCAACCTGTATTATTTCAGTAGACATTGAAATGAGGATGCATCTTGCTGCCTTTCCAATGAAGCAAGTTTAATTTAGTAATAGGTGAAAAACCATCCTTACAAAGGTGTTAATCAGAGACTTGGCTTTGTGGACACTTTTCAGAGAACAAATTTGTTAGCATAAAAATAAAGCCAGAAAATGAAGAGCTGTTTAATCACTCAATTGGATTTTTTTTGCCAGCATATTTCTTTTTCTCTGCAACCCACTGCTAAATTGTGCTTCCTAGCTGTTTTTATAAAATCACTGAATCAAATCTAACTCTGATTACATCAGAGAAGGCCAGGTACCCTACACCATAAGAGGGGGTTTGAAATTTTGACTTGTCTACTTAAAAATCACCAAAATCTGATAACAAGGTCAATTACGTCCCTGGGTGGGATTGAACCACCAACCTTTTGGTTAATAGCCATACACACTAACTGATTGCGCCACAGAGACACTTCGCAAAAGTCCATACTGACAAAGGCTAATAAGCATTCATCTAAAACGTTTCCTAGAAAAACTTTAAAAAGTCAATAATCTGGAGAGTTTTTGTAAGATGTTTCTTCCATCAACCAACGAAGAAACACATTGGTACTTTCCCATGACGAGTGAGTGCTTCAGGATCTATTGCACTTACATGTGCAGCAGAGTACAGCAATGGAAGCATGCTGGGCACATAACCCAGAGGTAGGCAGATTGAAACTATCCTCTGCTATATGCATTTTTTTTGTTAATTAAAGTAATCCAAAACTGGGATTGATATGTTGGCTCTTTTATTTTTACTTACAGTACAATAACTTTTACCATTTTAATTTGTTTAATAGTATATTAAAGGACTAGTAAGAGAGGAGAGGTGGACGTAGTGCGTTTGGTGAGGAAAATGAGCCGGGAAGCAGCATTGAGGATAGATTGGAGTGGAGAGAGGTATTTGTCAGGAATGCCAGTCAGGAAGAGATTACAGCAGTCCAGTCTGGAGATGACCAGTGAGTGGATAAGAGTCTTAGTAGCATCCTGGGTCAGAAAGGGTCTGATCCTGGAAATATTTTTTAGATGAAAATGGCAGGTTTGTGAGAGGTGCTGAATGTGTGGTTTGAAGGAGAGGGAGGAGTCAAGGATTACTCCAAGACAGCGCACTTGGGGGGTAGAGGAGATAGTAGTGCCATCAATAGATAATGAGATTGTAGGAGGTGAGGTTATGCGGGAGGGAGGGAAGGTGATCAGCTCGGTCTTAGACATGTTAAGTTTAAGAAAGAGCTGGGACATCCAGGAAGAGATAGCAGAGAGACAGTTGGAGATACGAGTGAGGAGAGTAGGGGAGAGGTCTGGAGAGGAAAGATAGATTTGAGTGTCATCAGCATAGAGATGATATTGGAAACCAAAAGAACTAATGAGCTTACCTAGTGAGGACGTATAGAGAGAGAAGAGAAGAGGACCAAGGACAGAACCTTGGGGTACCCCTACAGTTAGTGGAAGTGAGGGGGAGGTGGAGTCATGAGAGGAGACAGAGAATGAACGGTCAGAAAGGTAGGACAACAACCAAGAGAGGGCTGTGTTACGCAGACCAATGGAGTGAAGGATTTGCAGTAGGAGAGGATGGTCCACAGTGTCAAAAGCAGCAGAGAGATCAAGTAGAATAAGTAGAGAGTAGTGTCCCTTAGATTTAGCAGCATGGAGGTCATTGCATACTTTTGTAAGGGCAGTTTCAGTGGAGTGGAGAGGACGGAAGCCAGACTGGAATGGGTCAAGCAGTGAGTGTGAGGAAAGAAAGGAAGTAAGGCGGTTGTAGACAATACGCTCAAGGAGTTTGGAGGCAAAAGGGAGGAGAGAGATGGGTCGGTAGTTGGAGAGAGTGTTTGGATCAAGGGTAGGTTTTTTAAGAATAGGAGAGATGAGAGCGTGCTTGAAGGCAGAGGGGACAGTGCCTGATGAGAGGGAGAGATTGAGAAGGTGGGAAAGATGGGAAAAAGCAGAAGAAGAGAGGTGGCAAAGGAGGCGGGAGGGGATTGGGTCAAGTGGGGAGGTGGTGAGGGGACAGGAACGAATGAGGGCCATGACTTCCTCTCCAGATGCATGGGAGAAAGATGACAGAGTTGGTGCGAGGGATGGGGAGGGTTGGTAAGGGTTGGGAGAAGGCTGGTTACTGATAGTCTGGTGTGATGTGATGTCCTGACGTATGGAGTCAATTTTGGATGTGAAGTAAGTGGCAAAGTCAAGAGCAGAGAGTGAGGAAGGGAGACGAGGTGGAGGTGGGCAGAGGAGTGAGTTGAGAGTGGCAAAGAGGCGCCGGGGGTTGGAAGACAAAGCTCTTCTACCAACTCCCTTTTCTGAAAAGCCATTTAATATATGGTTCCCAGATAGGGGACATATCAGATATTGCCTTTCAAAAGCAGCAAATATCATACCACTTCTATTGCCATCAAAGATAAACATTGATTGTTTTCAGATATTGGATTGAAAAAGCAGTCTTTATTGACATAAAGAAGCAAAAAAACATACATAAACATTACACACATAAGTACTGTGTTGCAGCACAGATAAAACACAATACAAATGCTGTCGGTATAGTACAGTTCAAGAACTACAGCACAGGCCAGCCTACACTATAAATCATGAACTGCACTATACATTTAAACAACACAATAATACAACAGTTAATAAGGCTATGGGTGTGGAGTGTAAGAGGGTGAGGGAATCACAAGCCCGAAGCTTTATTGAAAGACAGACACATATAAAGGGAGGATTAATAAATACAAAGATATCCTTTACTATAGAATGTAGTCCAATCCGGTCTTTCAACTCTTCCACAACTTAAAAACGGATAGTGTTCCCAAGCCTTCCATCCTGGAATATCTTCAGTCTCTCGCCAATGAAGAAAACAATCCCTCCAGCAGACTCTTCAACCACGATACAAGATCACAGCCAAAATGGCGAGAAGCAACTACACTTGCGTTTAACCAAAATAGCTAAAACTTAGTGGAGGAAAGTGCAGTGCACCAAAACATAAGCTGACACAATCATGGAGAATGCGCCAGCATATATGCTCTTCTATCTATATTTTGCAAACCTGCTCTTGTCCCCTCCAGCTGCTCCATGTAGATTTGACGTCCCCACTCATGACCTTTTCATTTCCAACTCCCTACACCTACTAGCCATTACTGAAACTTGGATTACGCCCTCTGACACTACTTCTGCTGCTGCTCTCTCTGCTGGGGGCCTTACATTCACACACACCCCCCGACCTGGGGGTCGCCATGGGGGTGGTGTTGGGGTCCTTTTACCTTCTAGTTACTCCTACCAACTCATACCACCAGAACCATCCCTTATATTCTCTACATATGAGGTCCACTCCATATGCCTCTTCCAACCAGTCCATCTTAGAGTAGCTGTCATTTACCGCCCCCCTGGCACTGCTTCCAAATTCATCGACAACTTTGCTTCCTGGCTTCCTCACTTCCTCTCTTCTGACATTCCCACCATTATCCTAGGTGATTTCAACATCCCTATTGACATCCCCACACAATCCCCTGCCTCTAAACTCCTTAACCTCACCTCTTCACTTGGTCTCTCCCAGTGGACCTCCTCACCCTCCCATGTGAATGGGAGCTCACTGGATCTGGTCTTCACTCACCGCTGTGATATTTCTGATTTTTCCAACACCCCATTTCCCCTCTCTGACCACCACCTGCTCTCCTTCAACCTATCTCTCTCGACTTCCCCATCTCTACCTCCTAAGGCTACCATCACTAAGCGTAACATTGAAGCTATTGACACCACATTCCTTTCCTCCCTGTTTGACTCACTTCTCTCTCCTATTCTCTCTCTCTCTCATGCCCTGAACAAGCCACTTCCACATACAATGCTTCCCTTACTTCTGCTCTTGACTCTGTTGCTCCACCAACCACTATTCACCCTCGCAAATTAACACCTCAACCCTGGCACACCAAATGCACCAGATATCTGCAAAAATGCTCACGTACTGCTGAGCGACACTGGAGGAAATCACGCTCTAAGGCAGACTTCCTCCATTTCAAACTTTTGCTCTCATCCTTCAATGCTGCCCTTTCTCTTGCTAAACAGTCATACTTCAAGAACCTCATCTCCTCCCAGTCTTCCAACCCCCGGCGCCTCTTTGCCACTCTCAACTCACTCCTCTGCCCACCTCCACCTCGTCTCCCTTCCTCACTCTCTGCTCTTGACTTTGCCACTTACTTCACATCTAAAATTAACTCCATACGTCAGGACATCACATCACACCAGACTATCAGTAACCAGCCTTCTCCCATCCCTTACCAACCCTCCCCATCCCTCGCACCAACTCAGTCATCTTTCTTCCATGCATCTGGAGAGGAAGTCATGGCCCTCATTCGTTCCTGTCCCCTCACCACCTCCCCACTTGACCCTATCCCCTCCCGCCTCCTCTGCCACATCTCTTCTTCTGCTTGTTCCCATCTTTCCCACCTTCTCAATCTCTCCCTCTCATCAGGCACTGTCCCCTCTGCCTTCAAGCACGCTCTCATCTCTCCTATTCTTAAAAAACCTACCCTTCATCCAAACACTCTCTCCAACTACCGACCCATCTCTCTTCTCCCTTTTGCCTCCAAACTCCTTGAGCGTATTGTCTACAACCGCCTTACTTCTTTTCTTTCCTCACACTCACTGCTTGACCCATTCCAGTCTGGCTTCCGTCCTCTCCACTCCACTGAAACTGCCCTTACAAAAGTATGCAATGACCTCCATGCTGCTAAATCTAAGGGACACTACTCTCTACTTATTCTACTTGATCTCTCTGCTGCTTTTGACACTGTGGACCATCCTCTCCTACTGCAAATCCTTCACTCCATTGGTCTGCGTAACACTGCCCTCTCTTGGTTGTCGTCCTACCTTTCTGACCGTTCATTCTCTGTCTCCTCTCATGACTCCACCTCCCCCTCACTTCCACTAACTGTAGGGGTACCCCAAGGTTCTGTCCTTGGTCCTCTTCTCTCTCTAAACGTCCTCACTAGGTAAGCTCATTAGTTCTTTTGGTTTCCAATATCATCTCTATGCTGATGACACTCAAATCTATCTTTCCTCTCCAGACCTCTCCCCTACTCTCCTCACTCGTATCTCCAACTGTCTCTCTGCTATCACTTCCTGGATGTCCCAGCGCTTTCTTAAACTTAACATGTCTAAGACCGAGCTGATCATCTTCCCTCCCTCCCGCATAACCTCACCTCCTACAATCTCATTATCTATTGATGGCACTACTATCTCCTCTACCCCCCAAGTGCGCTGTCTTGGAGTAATCCTTGACTCCTCCCTCTCCTTCAAACCACACATTCAGCACCTCTCACAAACCTGCCGTTTTCATCTAAAAAATATTTCCAGGATCAGACCCTTTCTGACCCAGGATGCTACTAAGACTCTTATCCACTCACTGGTCATCTCCAGACTGGACTACTGTAATCTCCTCCTGACTGGCATTCCTGACAAATACCTCTCTCCACTCCAATCTATCCTCAATGCTGCTGCCTGGCTCATTTTCCTCACCAAATGCACTATGTCCACCTCTCCTCTCTTACTAGTCCTTCACTGGCTCCCCTTCCCTTTCAGAATCCATTTCAAGCTTCTCACACTTGCTTACAAAGCCCTCACCCACTCCTCTCCCATCTACATCTCTGATCTTATCTCGCTTTACACTCCCACCCGTCCTCTTCGCTCTGCTAATGCACGCCGACTCTCCTGCCTACAGATTACTTCCTCCCACTCCTACCTCCAAGATTTTTCACGTGCTGCACCACTTCTCTGGAATTCCCTACCTCTCCCCCTCAGACTCTCCACCTCTCTACAAAACTTCAAATGGGCTCTCAAGACCCACTTCTTCACCAAACCCAGCCAAATCTCATCCTAAACCTCTGTTCCACGCTCTCTATGTACACCATCTGTCTCACCCCTGTCTGTCTACCCCTCCCCTTTAGAATGTAAGCTCTCACGAGCAGGGTCCTCTTCCCTCATGTGCTTACTCTTTTCTTACTTTAATAATCTTCAGCTGCACCAAATCCAGCAGTCTTCTGCCACCTGATACTTATTCCAGTGTCATCTGCTGATGTAGCTATGTTTATTTACCCTGTACTTGTCCTATATTGTCATCAACTGTAAGTTGCTGTTATCCTGTTTGATTATTTGTTTATGTACTCTGTAATTGGGTGCTGCGGAACCCTTGTGGCGCCATATAAATAAAGGATAATAATAATAATAATAAATAATATAATATATAGCAGTACGGTACAGTAGGCCACTGCTCTACCTACCTCTGTGTCGTCAAGTATACTATCCATCCATACCTGTGGTGCATTTTAGAAAAAAACATATCTCGGCAGAGCAATCTATAAATCCATCATTTTTCAGACAGCAACAGTGGGTATTGTAATAGTCACCCAATCCATCACTTTTATAGGGTTACATGCATTCACATGCTACAGCCTGTCTCAATAATTTTACTGTCACGGTGTGTGTGTTTGTGTTTTAATTTGGGTATTTTTTGTTGTTGTAGAACTACAGGTACCAGCGAGCCCGTTATTTCCCCGCCTGCTGGTACTTGAGGTTCTCCAAGTACCAGCAAGTGCGGGAGGCTTGCTGGGCCTTGTAGTTCCACAACAAAAAAACAATATTCTTTTTTTACACATATGGCTATCAGCCCGGCACCCACCACCCAGGGGTGCTGGGGACAGCCTCGGGCTTCACCCCTGGCCCTTGGGTGCCTCGAGGGGAGGAACCTCTTGATTTAAGGGGTCCCCACTCCTCCAGGGAACCCCAGCCAGGGGTGACTAGTTGGAGGGGTAATGCCAGGGCCACAGGGACCTACATAAAAGTGTCCCCCGGCTGTGGCATTATCTCTCTGGCTAGTGAAGCCCGGTGCTGGTTTTAAAAATATGGGGGACCCCTACATCTTTTGTCCCACGTATTTTTGGAACCAGGACCCGACTAAGAGCCCGGTGCTGGTTGTCTAAATACGGGGAACCTCTGTCCAATTTTTCCCCCAGTATTTAAATAACCAGGACTGGCTCAAAGAGGCTGGTTATACTAAGGAGGGGGGACCTCACACATTTTTTTTAACCCATTCAGACCCTTCTCCTTTAAGTTAATGGAAGCCATTGACAACAAAATTGCATTCATGTCCTCCTCCCTCACCCTTCCCAGTCCCAAACACTCATTTTTTTTTCTTTAAAAATTTATAATATATCACAAGAACAATGAGCAGGCGGGCATTGGCGGCATCGGACTGAGATAGAAATTAGTGGTGGAGGGCTGGGTCAGTTGATTGTGGGAGAGTTTGTAAGCCATTGGCGGTGGCAGTGGGTATCGGCTCAGAGGCAGTAGCGGGCATTGGCTAAGGGTCATCGGCAGGATTCGGCGGACATTATGGCTGTAGTGCCTCACTAGCCACTGACCTCACCGCACGCCACTGTGGGACAGATGTAACATGCAGAGAGAGGTAGATTTTGGGAGAAGGAATGTCCTAGCATAACTGTTAATTGCAGTGTAATACTGTAATTCAACTGTGCAGCATTTGTGGCTAAATGTCAAAGAAGCCAGTATTTACCCTGCATGCAAAACAATAAATGTATTTGCACATACCTCCCAACTAACCCAATTTTTGCAGGACAGTCACTTTTTTTGGGAATGTCCAGCTAACCCAAACAACCCCCCCCCCAGTGTCCCATAGTCATGAGGAAGGGGGGGGGGAGGTGGAAGGCTCCCTGTAGCTTGTTGCTCTGCAAATATGCACATTGTGTGTAATTCAGACCTGATTGCTAGGGTGTGTTTTTTGCATCCCTGTGATCAGGTAGTTGCCGCCTACAGCGGAAGGGAAAATTTGCTGTGCAGGTGTGTGATCACATGTGCACAAGAGCTGCACAGCTCAGCACTTACTCAGCCATTGAGGTGACGTCACAAATCCTCCCACAAAACGCCGGGTCCCTCCAGTGTTTTTCCGGACACTCCCTAGAAACATTCACCCACACAAACACCCTCTTCTTGTCAATCTTCTTGTGATCTCCGGACCGTCGCACCTACGCATTGTGGCGCATACGCATGTGCAGTGCAGACCTGATTGCCCGCTGGGTGAAAATAAATTGAAGCGATCTGGTCTGAATAAGCCCCAATGTCTATTCACGGGAGACAGAGGGGCTGGGGCATGGTCAGCAGCTCACAGAGCACCTATAATGACAAAAATGGGAGACATGGCTCATGATCGCGATATACCTGCGAAGGTACGCCCTCTACTGATTGACAGGCAGAGGCATTCGCATTTTCTGTGGGGCACCCGGAGAAAATGTAGGCACATGCACAGGATGGACCCTGCGTATATGCCCCCATCCTCTTCATAGTTTTTGCGGTTGGAACGAGCAGTGTGAAAACACCAATCGATGGGGGTAATTCCAAGTTGATCGCAGCAGGAATTTTGTTAGCAGTTGGGCAAAACCATGTGTACTGCAGGGGAGGCAGATATAACATGTGCAGAAAGAGTTAGATTTGGGTGAGTTAATTTGTTTCTGTGCAGGGTAAATACTGACTGCTTTATTTTTACACTGCAAATCAGATTGCAGATTGAACACACCACACCCAAATCTAACTCTGGTGGTCATTCCGAGTTGTTCGCTCGGTAATTTTCTTCGCATCGCAGCGATTTTCCGATTATTGCGCATGCGCAATGTTCGCACTGCGACTGCGCCAAGTAAATTTGCTATACAGTTAGGAATTTTACTCACGGCATTACAAGGTTTTTTCTTCGTTCTGGTGATCGGAGTGTGATTGACAGGAAGTGGGTGTTTCTGGGCGGAAACTGGTCATTTTATGGGCGTGTGGGAAAAAACGCTACCGTTTCTGGGAAAAACGCGGGAGTGGCTGGAGAAACGGAGGAGTGTCTGGGCGAACGCTGGGTGTGTTTGTGACGTCAAACCAGGAACGACAAGCACTGAACTGATCGCACTGGCAGAGTAAGTCTCGAGCTACTCAGAAACTGCACAGAGATGTCTTTTCGCAATATTGCGAATCTTTCGTTCGCAATTTTAAGATGCTAAGATTCACTCCCAGTAGGCGGCGGCTTAGCGTGTGCAATGATGCTAAAAGCAGCTTGCGAGCGATCAACTCGGAATGAGGGCCTCTCTCTGCACATGTTAAATCTGCCTTCCCTGCAGTGCACATGGGGGGTAATTCTGAGTTGATCGCAGCAGGATTTATGTTAGCAGTTGGGCAAAACCATGTGCACTGCATTTACGAACAGATAATTTTTTATATAAATTTTAAAATGTTAGTAAATGTGTGTGTTTTTTTCAACCTGGAAGCCCAACATCGATTAAGATCGATCTTAAATAGACCCCTGGGTTTTAAGGATAACCATGGTTGAGTCCAATGGTTAATTCACATTGACCGAAGTTCTAATTAAGTAGTGATGTGCACCGGAAATTTTTCGGGTTTTGTGTTTTGGTTTTGGGTTCGGTTCCGCGGCCGTGTTTTGGGTTCGGACGCGTTTTGGCAAAACCTCACCGAAATTTTTTTGTCGGATTCGGGTGTGTTTTGGATTCAGGTTTTTTTTTTCAAAAAACCCTAAAAAACAGCTTAAATCATAGAATTTGGGGGTCATTTTGATCCCATAGTATTATTAACCTCAATAACCATAATTTCCACTCATTTTCAGTCTTTTTTGAACACCTCACAATATTATTTCTTTTGGTATTTGGTACCGGGGACACAGTACCTCAATCAAGTCTATAGTTGGCTCTGAAATCAGCATTAAACTGGATCCACACTTAGATTATCTGTCCAATTTTTTTTTCTAGTTGAAACAAAATTATGCTAATATGTGGCAGCAAATGACAATTGACCATTTGCTCCCAAACACTGGAAAACATCCAAAAATGGTCATTTAGATAAATTGGTTAAATCCATTTCATTTAGCTAATTTATCCAAACTACCTTTATTGTATCTTTGTGGGTGAATGATGTGTGGGTCAGTGTTGAGGGTGGTGGAGGAGATGGGTAATAGGCACAGCAGGGTGTGGACAGTCAAATAGTGTGCTTAGAGGTGCAGATAAATAGGGATATCTAATAATTCACCCACTATTCTATAGAATTATTAGATATCCCTATTTATCTGCATTACTCACCTAACACTCAGCATTTATCTACATGCTGATGCTATTCATAGCACTTAGCTTGCAAGTATTTTACCCATAAGGAGACACATTAGATGTTCCCTCTCTTTTCATTAAAGACGTCCCCAGCAACCATACTGTACTATACTATAACAGGAATAATTACTGTGGGGGATTATACCATTTGATCTGGAATAAAGGGAAAATATTGTGGAAAGAGTGCTGTAAGTGTATGATATGTAGAACTATTGTCAGGTTCTGACATTTGTCAAGTGAATTACTAATATACATTCAACTAATATTACATAGTGTCCAGTAATTCAGTATCAGACTAATTGATATAGTCAATTTGGATCAATAATAAAGACACAACACAGGTAGCGAACCTTGATATTAATAAATGTATTTCAATTTATTATATATGGTAATTACATTATACAAACTTATTGTACTTTATTTCGTGTTTAGACAATTTTAATGAATTTATTAAAAGTTAATTTTTAAATCATCATTTGTGCGCCAGCAAAAGAGACATTCTTTTCTCTTCTCCTTTCCTGCATAACATTACTTGTCTCTGGTTGCACCCCCAAACGTCCTACAATTAATATTTAATATAACTGATGTACATTTATTGGGGCGCATTGGAAAATTCAGGGCTATGCCGTGTAGATGATGGCCTAACAGGAGGCTTTAAAATTTTCTTTCTAGTGTCCTTCGTTTGGGAGAAAAATGCAAAGGTACAAGACAGCTTTTCCTTGCCAATATCTCTCTTTTGCAAAGAGCTGCGTATTGGAAAATTCAGGGCTATGCCGGGTAGATGATGGCCTAACAGGAGGCTTTAAAATTTTCTTTCTAGTGTCCTTCGTTTGGGAGAAAAATGCAAAGGTGCAAGACAGCTTTTCCTTGCCAATATCTCTCTTTTGCAAAGAGCTGCGCATTGGAAAATTCAGGGCTATACCGTGTAGATGAAGCCCTAACAGGAGGCTTTAAAATTTTCATTCTAGTGTCCTTCGTTTGGGAGAAAAATGCAAAGGTACAAGACAGCTTTCCCTTGCCAATATCTCTCTTTTGCAGAGAGCTGCGTATTGGAAAATTCAGGGCTATGCCGTGTAGATGATGGCCTAACAGGAGGCTTTAAAATTTTCTTTCTAGTGTCCTTCGTTTGGGAGAAAAATGCAAAGGTACAAGACACCTTTTCCTTGCCAATATCTCTCTTTTGCAAAGAGCTGCGCATTGGAAAATTAAGGGCTATACCGTGTAGATGAAGCACTAACAGGAGGCTTTAAAATTTTCATTCTAGTGTCCTTCGTTTGGGAGAAAAATGCAAAGGTACAAGACAGCTTTTCCTTGCCAATATCTCTATTTTGCAAAGAGCTACGCATTGGAAAATTCAGGGCTATACCGTGTAGATGAAGCACTAACAGGAGGCTTTAAAATTTTCATTCTAGTGTCCTTCGTTTGGGAGAAAAATCCAATGGTACAAGACAGCTTTTCCTTGCCAATATCTCTCTTTTGCAAAGAGCTGCGCATTGGAAAATTCAGGGCTATGCCGTGTAGATGATGGCCTAACAGGAGGCTTTAAAATTTTCTTTCTAGTGTCCTTCGTTTGGGAGAAAAATGCAAAGGTACAAGACAGCTTTTCCTTGCCAATATCTCTCTTTTGCAAAGAGCTGCGCATTGGAAAATTCAGGGCTATGCCGTGTAGATGATGGCCTAACAGGAGGCTTTAAAATTTTCTTTCTAGTGTCCTTCGTTTGGGAGAAAAATGCAAAGGTACAAGACAGCTTTTCCTTGCCAATATCTCTCTTTTGCAAAGAGCTGCGCATTGGAAAATTCAGGGCTATGCCGTGTAGATGATGGCCTAACAGGAGGCTGTAAAATTTTCTTTCTAGTGTCCTTCGTTTGGGAGAAAAATGCAAAGGTACAAGACAGCTTTTCCTTGCCAATATCTCTCTTTTGCAAAGAGCTACGCATTGGAAAATTCAGGGCTATACCGTGTAGATGAAGCACTAACAGGAGGCTTTAAAATTTTCATTCTAGTGTCCTTCGTTTGTGAGAAAAATCCAATGGTACAAGACAGCTTTTCCTTGCCAATATCTCTCTTTTGCAAAGAGCTGCGCATTGGAAAATTCAGGGCTATGCCGTGTAGATGATGGCCTAACAGGAGGCTTTAAAATTTTCTTTCTAGTGTCCTTCGTTTGGGAGAAAAATGCAAAGGTACAAGACAGCTTTTCCTTGCCAATATCTCTCTTTTGCAAAGAGCTGCGCATTGGAAAATTCAGGGCTATGCCGTGTAGATGATGGCCTAAACAGGAGGCTTTAAAATTTTCTTTCTAGTGTCCTTCGTTTGGGAGAAAAATGCAAACGTACAAGACAGATTTTCCTTGCCAATATCTCTCTTTTGCAAAGAGCTGCGCATTGGAAAATTCAGGGCTATAACGTGTAGATGAAGCACTAACAGGAGGCTTTTAAATTTTTATTCTAGTGTCCTTCGTTTTGGAGAAAAATGCAAAGGTTCAATATAGCTTTTCCTTGCCGATATCTCTCTTTTGCAAAGAGCTAGGCATTGGAAAATTCGGGGCTATACCGTGTAGATGAAGCACTAACAGGAGGCTTTAAAATTTTCATTCTAGTGTCCTTCGTTTGGGAGAAAAATGCAAAGGTACAATGCAGCTTTTCCTGTCCGATATCTCTCTTTTGCAAAGAGATAGGCATTGGAAAATTCAGGGCTATAACGTGTAGATGAAGCACTAACAGGAGGCTTTAAAATTTTCATTCTAGTGTCCTTCGTTTGGGAGAAAAATGCCAAGGTACAATATAGCTTTTCCTTGCCGATATCTCTCTTTTGCAAAGAGATAGGCATTGGAAAATTCAGGGCTATAACGTGTAGATGAAGCACTAACAGGAGGCTTTAAAATTTTAATTCTAGTGTCCTTCGTTTGGGAGAAAAATGCAAAGGTACAATATAGCTTTTCCTTGCCGATATCTCTCTTTTGCAAAGAGATAGGCATTAGAAAATTCAGGGCTATAACGTGTAGATGAAGCACTAACAGGAGGCTTTAAAATTTTCATTCTAGTGTCCTTCGTTTGGGAGAAAAATGCAAAGGTACAATGCAGCTTTTCCTTGCCGATATCTCTCTTTTGCAAAGAGATAGGCATTGGAAAATTCAGGGCTATAACGTGTAGATGAAGCACTAACAGGAGGCTTTAAAATTTTCATTCTAGTGTCTTTCGTTTGGGAGAAAAATGCAAAGGTACAATGCAGCTTTTCCTTGCCGATATCTCTCTTTTGCAAAGAGATAGGCATTGGAAAATTCAGGGCTATAACGTGTAGATGAAGCACTAACAGGAGGCTTTAAAATTTTCATTCTAGTGTCCTTCGTTTGGGAGAAAAATGCAAAGGTACAATACAGCTTTTCCTTGCCGATATCTCTCTTTTGCAAAGAGATAGGCATTGGAAAATTCAGGGCTATAACGTGTAGACGAAGCACTTTAAAATTTTCATTCTAGTGTCCTTCGTTTGGGAGAAAAATGCAAAGGTACAATGCAGCTTTTCCTTGCCGATATCTCTCTTTTGCAAAGAGATAGGCATTGGAAAATTCAGGGCTATAACGTGTAGATGAAGCACTAACAGGAGGCTTTAAAATTTTCATTCTAGTGTCCTTCGTTTGGGAGAAAAATGCAAAGGTACAATACAGCTTTTCCTTGCCGATATCTCTCTTTTGCAAAGAGATAGGCATTGGAAAATTCAGGGCTATAACATGTAGACGAAGCACTAACAGGAGGCTTTAAAATTTTCATTCTAGTGTCCTTCGTTTGGGAGAAAAATGCAAAGGTACAATGCAGCTTTTCCTTGCCGATATCTCTCTTTTGCAAAGAGATAGGCATTGGAAAATTCAGGGCTATAACGTGTAGACGAAGCACTAACAGGAGGCTTTAAAATTTTCATTCTAGTGTCTTTCGTTTGGGAGAAAAATGCAAAGGTACAATGCAGCTTTTCCTTGCCGATATCTCTCTTTTGCAAAGAGATAGGCATTGGAAAATTCAGGGCTATAACGTGTAGATGAAGCACTAACAGGAGGCTGTAAAATTTTCATTCTAGTGTCCTTCGTTTGGGAGAAAAATGCAAAGGTACAATACAGCTTTTCCTTGCCGATATCTCTCTTTTGCAAAGAGATAGGCATTGGAAAATTCAGGGCTATAACGTGTAGACAAAGCACTTTAAAATTTTCATTCTAGTGTCCTTCGTTTGGGAGAAAAATGCAAAGGTACAATGCAGCTTTTCCTTGCCGATATCTCTCTTTTGCAAAGAGATAGGCATTGGAAAATTCAGGGCTATAACGTGTAGATGAAGCACTAACAGGAGGCTTTAAAATTTTCATTCTAGTGTCCTTCGTTTGGGAAAAAAATGCAAAGGTACAATGCAGCTTTTCCTTGCCGATATCTCTCTTTTGCAAAGAGATAGGCATTGGAAAATTCAGGGCTATAACGTGTAGATGAAGCACTAACAGGAGGCTTTAAAATTTTCATTCTAGTGTCCTTCGTTTGGGAGAAAAATGCAAAGGTACAATGCAGCTTTTCCTTGCCGATATCTCTCTTGCAAAGAGATAGGCATTGGAAAATTCAGGGCTATAACGTGTAGATGAAGCACTAATAGGAGGCTTTAAAATTTTCATTCTAGTGTCCTTCGTTTGGGAGAAAAATGCAAAGGTACAATACAGCTTTTCCTTGCCGATATCTCTCTTTTGCAAAGAGATAGGCATTGGAAAATTCAGGGCTATAACGTGTAGATGAAGCACTAACAGGAGGCTTTAAAATTTTCATTCTAGTGTCTTTCGTTTGGGAGAAAAATGCAAAGGTACAATACAGCTTTTCCTTGCCGATATCTCTCTTTTGCAAAGAGATAGGCATTGGAAAATTCAGGGCTATAACGTGTAGATGAAGCACTATCAGGAGGCTTTAAAATTTTCATTCTAGTGTCTTTCGTTTGGGAGAAAAATGCAAAGGTACAATACAGCTTTTCCTTGCCGATATCTCTCTTTTGCAAAGAGATAGGCATTGGAAAATTCAGGGCTATAACGTGTAGATGAAGCACTAACAGGAGGCTTTAAAATTTTCATTCTAGTGTCCTTCGTTTGGGAGAAAAATGCAAAGGTTCAATACAGCTTTTCCTTGCCGATATCTCTCTTTTGCAAAGAGATAGGCATTGGAAAATTCAGGGCTATAACGTGTAGATGAAGCACTAACAGGAGGCTGTAAAATTTTCATTCTAGTGTCCTTCGTTTGGGAGAAAAATGCAAAGGTACAATACAGCTTTTCCTTGCCGATATCTCTCTTTTGCAAAGAGATAGGCATTGGAAAATTCAGGGCTATAACGTGTAGATGAAGCACTAACAGGAGGCTTTAAAATTTTCATTCTAGTGTCCTTCGTTTGGGAAAAAAATGCAAAGGTACAATGCAGCTTTTCCTTGCCGATATCTCTCTTTTGCAAAGAGATAGGCATTGGAAAATTCAGGGCTATAACGTGTAGATGAAGCACTAACAGGAGGCTTTAAAATTTTCATTCTAGTGTCCTTCGTTTGGGAGAAAAATGCAAAGGTACAATACAGCTTTTCCTTGCCGATATCTCTCTTTTGCAAAGAGATAGGCATTGGAAAATTCAGGGCTATAACGTGTAGACGAAGCACTAACAGGAGGCTTTAAAATTTTCATTCTAGTGTCCTTCGTTTGGGAGAAAAATGCAAAGGTACAATGCAGCTTTTCCTTGCCGATATCTCTCTTTTGCAAAGAGATAGGCATTGGAAAATTCAGGGCTATAAAGTGTAGATGAAGCACTAACAGGAGGCTGTAAAATTTTCATTCTAGTGTCCTTCGTTTGGGAGAAAAATGCAAAGGTACAATACAGCTTTTCCTTGCCGATATCTCTCTTTTGCAAAGAGATAGGCATTGGAAAATTCAGGGCTATAACGTGTAGACAAAGCACTTTAAAATTTTCATTCTAGTGTCCTTCGTTTGGGAGAAAAATGCAAAGGTACAATGCAGCTTTTCCTTGCCGATATCTCTCTTTTGCAAAGAGATAGGCATTGGAAAATTCAGGGCTATAACGTGTAGATGAAGCACTAACAGGAGGCTTTAAAATTTTCATTCTAGTGTCCTTCGTTTGGGAAAAAAATGCAAAGGTACAATGCAGCTTTTCCTTGCCGATATCTCTCTTTTGCAAAGAGATAGGCATTGGAAAATTGAGGGCTATAACGTGTAGATGAAGCACTAATAGGAGGCTTTAAAATTTTCATTCTAGTGTCCTTCGTTTGGGAGAAAAATGCAAAGGTACAATACAGCTTTTCCTTGCCGATATCTCTCTTTTGCAAAGAGATAGGCATTGGAAAATTCAGGGCTATAACGTGTAGATGAAGCACTAACAGGAGGCTTTAAAATTTTCATTCTAGTGTCTTTCGTTTGGGAGAAAAATGCAAAGGTACAATACAGCTTTTCCTTGCCGATATCTCTCTTTTGCAAAGAGATAGGCATTGGAAAATTCAGGGCTATAACGTGTAGATGAAGCACTAACAGGAGGCTTTAAAATTTTCATTCTAGTGTCTTTCGTTTGGGAGAAAAATGCAAAGGTACAATACAGCTTTTCCTTGCCGATATCTCTCTTTTGCAAAGAGATAGGCATTGGAAAATTCAGGGCTATAACGTGTAGATGTAGCACTAACAGGAGGCTTTAAAATTTTCATTCTAGTGTCCTTCGTTTGGGAGAAAAATGCAAAGGTTCAATACAGCTTTTCCTTGCCAATATCTCTCTTTTGCAAAGAGCTAGGCATTGGAAAATGCAGGGCTATACCGTGTAGATGAAGCACTAACAGGAGGCTTTAAAATTATCATTCTAGTGTCCTTCGTTTGGGAGAAAAATGCAAAGGTACAATACAGCTTTTCCTTGCCGATATCTCTCTTTTGCAAAGAGATAGGCATTGGAAAATTCAGGGCTATAACGTGTAGACGAAGCACTAACAGGAGGCTTTAAAATTTTCATTCTAGTGTCCTTCGTTTGGGAGAAAAATGCAAAGGTACAATGCAGCTTTTCCTTGCCGATATCTCTCTTTTGCAAAGAGATAGGCATTGGAAAATTCAGGGCTATAACGTGTAGATGAAGCACTAACAGGAGGCTTTAAAATTTTCATTCTAGTGTCTTTCGTTTGGGAGAAAAATGCAAAGGTACAAAACAGCTTTTCCTTGCCGATATCTCTCTTTTGCAAAGAGAATAGGCATTGGAAAATTCAGGGCTATAACGTGTAGATGAAGCACTAACAGGAGGCTGTAAAATTTTCATTCTAGTGTCCTTCGTTTGGGAGAAAAATGCAAAGGTACAATACAGCTTTTCCTTGCCGATATCTCTCTTTTGCAAAGAGATAGGCATTGGAAAATTCAGGGCTATAACGTGTAGACGAAGCACTTTAAAATTTTCATTCTAGTGTCCTTCGTTTGGGAGAAAAATGCAAAGGTACAATACAGCTTTTCCTTGCCGATATCTCTCTTTTGCAAAGAGATAGGCATTGGAAAATTCAGGGCTATAACGTGTAGATGAAGCACTAACAGGAGGCTTTAAAATTTTCATTCTAGTGTCCTTCGTTTGGGAGAAAAATGCAAAGGTACAATACAGCTTTTCCTTGCCGATATCTCTCTTTTGCAAAGAGATAGGCATTGGAAAATTCAGGGCTATAACGTGTAGACGAAGCACTAACAGGAGGCTTTAAAATTTTCATTCTAGTGTCCTTCGTTTGGGAGAAAAATGCAAAGGTACAATGCAGCTTTTCCTTGCCGATATCTCTCTTTTGCAAAGAGATAGGCATTGGAAAATTGAGGGCTATAACGTGTAGATGAAGCACTAACAGGAGGCTTTAAAATTTTCATTCTAGTGTCCTTCGTTTGGGAGAAAAATGCAAAGGTACAAGACAGCTTTTCCTTGCCAATATCTCTATTTTGCAAAGAGCTACGCATTGGAAAATTCAGGACTATACCGTGTAGATGAAGCACTAACAGGAGGCTTTAAAATTTTCATTCTAGTGTCCTTCGTTTGGGAGAAAAATCCAATGGTACAAGACAGCTTTTCCTTGCCAATATCTCTCTTTTGCAAAGAGCTGCGCATTGGAAAATTCAGGGCTATGCCGTGTAGATGATGGCCTAACAGGAGGCTTTAAAATTTTCTTTCTAGTGTCCTTCGTTTGGGAGAAAAATGCAAAGGTACAATACAGCTTTTCCTTGCCGATATCTCTCTTTTGCAAAGAGATAGGCATTGGAAAATTCAGGGCTATAACGTGTAGATGAAGCACTAACAGGAGGCTTTAAAATTTTCATTCTAGTGTCCTTCATTTGGGAGAAAAATGCAAAGGTACAATACAGCTTTTCCTTGCCGATATCTCTCTTTTGCAAAGAGATAGGCATTGGAAAATTCAGGGCTATAACGTGTAGATGAAGCACTACCAGGAGGCTTTAAAATTTTCATTCTAGTTTCCTTCGTTTGGGAGAAAAATGCAAAGGTTCAATACAGCTTTTCCTTGCCGATATCTCTCTTTTGCAAAGAGATAGGCATTGGAAAATTCAGGGCTATAACGTGTAGACGAAGCACTAACATGAGGCTTTAAAATTTTCATTCTAGTGTCCTTCGTTTGGGAGAAAAATGCAAAGGTACAATGCAGCTTTTCCTTGCCGATATCTCTCTTTTGCAAAGAGATAGGCATTGGAAAATTCAGGGCTATAACGTGTAGACGAAGCACTAACATGAGGCTTTAAAATTTTCATTCTAGTGTCCTTCGTTTGGGAGAAAAATGCAAAGGTACAATGCAGCTTTTCCTTGCCGATATCTCTCTTTTGCAAAGAGATAGGCATTGGAAAATTCAGGGCTATAACGTGTAAATGAAGCACTAACAGGAGGCTTTAAAATTTTCATACTAGTGTCTTTCGTTTGGGAGAAAAATGCAAAGGTACAATACAGCTTTTCCTTGCCGATATCTCTCTTTTGCAAAGAGATAGGCATTGGAAAATTCAGGGCTATAACGTGTAGATGAAGCACTAACAGGAGGCTTTAAAATTTTTATTCTAGTGTCTTTCGTTTGGGAGAAAAATGCAAAGGTACAATACAGCTTTTCCTTGCCGATATCTCTCTTTTGCAAAGAGATAGGCATTGGAAAATTCAGGGCTATACCGTGTAGATGAAGCACTAACAGGAGGCTTTAAAATTTTCATTCTAGTGTCCTTCGTTTGGGAGAAAAATGCAAAGGTACAATACAGCTTTTCCTTGCCGATATCTCTCTTTTGCAAAGAGATAGGCATTGGAAAATTCAGGGCTATAACGTGTAGATGAAGCACTAACAGGAGGCTTTAAAATTTTAATTCTAGTGTCCTTCGTTTGGGAGAAAAATGCAAAGGTACAATGCAGCTTTTCCGTGCCGATATCTCTCTTTTGCAAAGAGATAGGCATTGGAAAATTCAGGGCTATAACGTGTAGATGAAGCACTAATAGGAGGCTTTAAAATTTTCATTCTAGTGTCCTTCGTTTGGGAGAAAAATGCAAAGGTACAATACAGCTTTTCCTTGCCGATATCTCTCTTTTGCAAAGAGATAGGCATTGGAAAATTCAGGGATATAACGTGTAGATGAAGCACTAACAGGAGGCTTTAAAATTTTCATTCTAGTGTCCTTCGTTTGGGAGAAAAATGCAAAGGTACAATGCAGCTTTTCCTTGCCGATATCTCTTTTGCAAAGAGATAGGCATTGGAAAATTCAGGGCTATAACGTGTAGATGAAGCACTAACAGGAGGCTTTAAAATTTTCATTCTAGTGTCCTTCGTTTGGGAGAAAAATGCAAAGGTACAATACAGCTTTTCCTTGCCGATATCTCTCTTTTGCAAAGAGATAGGCATTGGAAAATTCAGGGCTATAACGTGTAGATGAAGCACTAACAGGAGGCTTTAAAATTTTCATTCTAGTGTCCTTCGTTTGGGAGAAAAATGCAAAGGTACAATGCAGCTTTTCATTGCCGATATCTCTTTTGCAAAGAGATAGGCATTGGAAAATTCAGGGCTATAACGTGTAGATGAAGCACTAACAGGAGGCTTTAAAATTTTCATTCTAGTGTCCTTCGTTTGGGAGAAAAATGCAAAGGTACAATACAGCTTTTCCTTGCCGATATCTCTCTTTTGCAAAGAGATAGGCATTGGAAAATTCAGGGCTATAACGTGTAGACGAAGCACTAACAGGAGGCTTTAAAATTTTCATTCTTTTGGGAGAAAAATGCAAAGGTACAATGCAGCTTTTCCTTGCCGATATCTCTCTTTTGCAAAGAGAATAGGCATTGGAAAATTCAGGGCTATAACGTGTAGATGAAGCACTAACAGGAGGCTGTAAAATTTTCATTCTAGTGTCCTTCGTTTGGGAGAAAAATGCAAAGGTACAATACAGCTTTTCCTTGCCGATATCTCTCTTTTGCAAAGAGATAGGCATTGGAAAATTCAGGGCTATAACGTGTAGACGAAGCACTTTAAAATTTTCATTCTAGTGTCCTTCGTTTGGGAGAAAAATGCAAAGGTACAATACAGCTTTTCCTTGCCGATATCTCTCTTTTGCAAAGAGATAGGCATTGGAAAATTCAGGGCTATAACGTGTAGATGAAGCACTAACAGGAGGCTTTAAAATTTTCATTCTAGTGTCCTTCGTTTGGGAGAAAAATGCAAAGGTACAATACAGCTTTTCCTTGCCGATATCTCTCTTTTGCAAAGAGATAGGCATTGGAAAATTCAGGGCTATAACGTGTAGACGAAGCACTAACAGGAGGCTTTAAAATTTTCATTCTAGTGTCCTTCGTTTGGGAGAAAAATGCAAAGGTACAATGCAGCTTTTCCTTGCCGATATCTCTCTTTTGCAAAGAGATAGGCATTGGAAAATTGAGGGCTATAACGTGTAGATGAAGCACTAACAGGAGGCTTTAACATTTTCATTCTAGTGTCCTTCGTTTGGGAGAAAAATGCAAAGGTACAAGACAGCTTTTCCTTGCCAATATCTCTATTTTGCAAAGAGCTACGCATTGGAAAATTCAGGACTATACCGTGTAGATGAAGCACTAACAGGAGGCTTTAAAATTTTCATTCTAGTGTCCTTCGTTTGGGAGAAAAATCCAATGGTACAAGACAGCTTTTCCTTGCCAATATCTCTCTTTTGCAAAGAGCTGCGCATTGGAAAATTCAGGGCTATGCCGTGTAGATGATGGCCTAACAGGAGGCTTTAAAATTTTCTTTCTAGTGTCCTTCGTTTGGGAGAAAAATGCAAAGGTACAATACAGCTTTTCCTTGCCGATATCTCTCTTTTGCAAAGAGATAGGCATTGGAAAATTCAGGGCTATAACGTGTAGATGAAGCACTAACAGGAGGCTTTAAAATTTTCATTCTAGTGTCCTTCATTTGGGAGAAAAATGCAAAGGTACAATACAGCTTTTCCTTGCCGATATCTCTCTTTTGCAAAGAGATAGGCATTGGAAAATTCAGGGCTATAACGTGTAGATGAAGCACTACCAGGAGGCTTTAAAATTTTCATTCTAGTTTCCTTCGTTTGGGAGAAAAATGCAAAGGTTCAATACAGCTTTTCCTTGCCGATATCTCTCTTTTGCAAAGAGATAGGCATTGGAAAATTCAGGGCTATAACGTGTAGACGAAGCACTAACATGAGGCTTTAAAATTTTCATTCTAGTGTCCTTCGTTTGGGAGAAAAATGCAAAGGTACAATGCAGCTTTTCCTTGCCGATATCTCTCTTTTGCAAAGAGATAGGCATTGGAAAATTCAGGGCTATAACGTGTAGACGAAGCACTAACATGAGGCTTTAAAATTTTCATTCTAGTGTCCTTCGTTTGGGAGAAAAATGCAAAGGTACAATGCAGCTTTTCCTTGCCGATATCTCTCTTTTGCAAAGAGATAGGCATTGGAAAATTCAGGGCTATAACGTGTAAATGAAGCACTAACAGGAGGCTTTAAAATTTTCATACTAGTGTCTTTCGTTTGGGAGAAAAATGCAAAGGTACAATACAGCTTTTCCTTGCCGATATCTCTCTTTTGCAAAGAGATAGGCATTGGAAAATTCAGGGCTATAACGTGTAGATGAAGCACTAACAGGAGGCTTTAAAATTTTTATTCTAGTGTCTTTCGTTTGGGAGAAAAATGCAAAGGTACAATACAGCTTTTCCTTGCCGATATCTCTCTTTTGCAAAGAGATAGGCATTGGAAAATTCAGGGCTATACCGTGTAGATGAAGCACTAACAGGAGGCTTTAAAATTTTCATTCTAGTGTCCTTCGTTTGGGAGAAAAATGCAAAGGTACAATACAGCTTTTCCTTGCCGATATCTCTCTTTTGCAAAGAGATAGGCATTGGAAAATTCAGGGCTATAACGTGTAGATGAAGCACTAACAGGAGGCTTTAAAATTTTAATTCTAGTGTCCTTCGTTTGGGAGAAAAATGCAAAGGTACAATGCAGCTTTTCCGTGCCGATATCTCTCTTTTGCAAAGAGATAGGCATTGGAAAATTCAGGGCTATAACGTGTAGATGAAGCACTAATAGGAGGCTTTAAAATTTTCATTCTAGTGTCCTTCGTTTGGGAGAAAAATGCAAAGGTACAATACAGCTTTTCCTTGCCGATATCTCTCTTTTGCAAAGAGATAGGCATTGGAAAATTCAGGGATATAACGTGTAGATGAAGCACTAACAGGAGGCTTTAAAATTTTCATTCTAGTGTCCTTCGTTTGGGAGAAAAATGCAAAGGTACAATGCAGCTTTTCCTTGCCGATATCTCTTTTGCAAAGAGATAGGCATTGGAAAATTCAGGGCTATAACGTGTAGATGAAGCACTAACAGGAGGCTTTAAAATTTTCATTCTAGTGTCCTTCGTTTGGGAGAAAAATGCAAAGGTACAATACAGCTTTTCCTTGCCGATATCTCTCTTTTGCAAAGAGATAGGCATTGGAAAATTCAGGGCTATAACGTGTAGATGAAGCACTAACAGGAGGCTCTAAAATTTTCATTCTAGTGTCTTTCGTTTGGGAGAAAAATGCAAAGGTACAATACAGCTTTTCCTTGCCGATATCTCTCTTTTGCAAAGAGATAGGCATTGGAAAATTCAGGGCTATAACGTGTAGACGAAGCACTAACAGGAGGCTTTAAAATTTTCATTCTTTTGGGAGAAAAATGCAAAGGTACAATGCAGCTTTTCCTTGCCGATATCTCTCTTTTGCAAAGAGATAGGCATTGGAAAATTCAGGGCTATAACGTGTAAATGAAGCACTAACAGGAGGCTTTAAAATTTTCATTCTAGTGTCCTTCGTTTGGGAGAAAAATGCAAAGGTACAATGCAGCTTTTCCTTGCCGATATCTCTCTTTTGCAAAGAGATAGGCATTGGAAAATTCAGGGCTATAACGTGTAGATGAAGCACTAACAGGAGGCTTTAAAATTTTCATTCTAGTGTCCTTCGTTTGGGAGAAAAATGCAAAGGTTCAATACAGCTTTTCCTTGTCGATATCTCTCTTTTGCAAAGAGATAGGCATTGGAAAATTCAGGGCTATAACGTGTAGACGAAGCATTAACATGAGGCTTTAAAATTTTCATTCTAGTGTCCTTCGTTTGGGAGAAAAATGCAAAGGTACAATGCAGCTTTTCCTTGCCGATATCTCTCTTTTGCAAAGAGATAGGCATTGGAAAATTCAGGGCTATAACGTGTAAATGAAGCACTAACAGGAGGCTTTAAAATTTTCATACTAGTGTCCTTCGTTTGGGAGAAAAATGCAAAGGTACAATACAGCTTTTCCTTGCCGATATCTCTCTTTTGCAAAGAGATAGGCATTGGAAAATTCAGGGCTATAACGTGTAGATGAAGCACTAACAGGAGGCTTTAAAATTTTTATTCTAGTGTCTTTCGTTTGGGAGAAAAATGCAAAGGTACAATACAGCTTTTCCTTGCCGATATCTCTCTTTTGCAAAGAGATAGGCATTGGAAAATTCAGGGCTATAACGTGTAGATGAAGCACTAACAGGAGGCTTTAAAATTTTCATTCTAGTGTCCTTCGTTTGGGAGAAAAATGCAAAGGTTCAATACAGCTTTTCCTTGCCGATATCTTTCTTTTGCAAAGAGATAGGCATTGGAAAATTCAGGGCTATAACGTGTAGACGAAGCACTAACAGGAGGCTTTAAAATTTTCATTCTAGTGTCCTTCGTTTGGGAGAAAAATGCAAAGGTACAATGCAGCTTTTCCTTGCCGATATCTCTCTTTTGCAAAGAGATAGGCATTGGAAAATTCAGGGCAATAACGTGTAGATGAAGCACTAACAGGAGGCTTTAAAATTTTCATTCTAGTGTCCTTCGTTTGGGAGAAAAATGCAAAGGTACAATACAGCTTTTCCTTGCCGATATCTCTCTTTTGCATAGAGATAGGCATTAGAAAATTCAGGGCTATAACGTGTAAATGAAGCACTAACAGAAGGCTTTAAAATTTTCATTCTAGTGTCTTTCGTTTGGGAGAAAAATGCAAAGGTACAATACAGCTTTTCCTTGCCGATATCTTTCTTTTGCAAAGAGATAGGCATTGGAAAATTCAGGGCTATAACGTGTAGATGAAGCACTAACAGGAGGCTTTAAAATTTTCATTCTAGTGTCCTTCGTTTGGGAGAAAAATGCAAAGGTACAATGCAGCTTTTCCTTGCCGATATCTCTCTTTTGCAAAGAGATAGGCATTGGAAAATTCAGGGCTATAACGTGTAGATGAAGCACTAATAGGAGGCTTTAAAATTTTCATTCTAGTGTCCTTCGTTTGGGAGAAAAATGCAAAGGTACAATGCAGCTTTTCCTTGCCGATATCTCTCTTTTGCAAAGAGATAGGCATTGGAAAATTCAGGGCTATAACGTGTAAATGAAGCACTAACAGAAGGCTTTAAAATTTTCATTCTAGTGTCCTTCGTTTGGGAGAAAAATGCAAAGGTACAATGCAGCTTTTCCTTGCCGATATCTCTCTTTTGCAAAGAGATAGGCATTGGAAAATTCAGGGCTATAACGTGTAGATGAAGCACTAACAGGAGGCTTTAAAATTTTCATTCTAGTGTCCTTCGTTTGGGAGAAAAATGCAAAGGTACAATACAGCTTTTCCTTGCCGATATCTCTCTTTTGCAAAGAGATAGGCATTGGAAAATTCAGGGCTATAACGTGTAGATGAAGCACTAACAGGAGGCTTTAAAATTTTCATTCTAG
This sequence comes from Pseudophryne corroboree, assembly GCF_028390025.1. Classification (NCBI taxonomy): domain Eukaryota; kingdom Metazoa; phylum Chordata; class Amphibia; order Anura; family Myobatrachidae; genus Pseudophryne; species Pseudophryne corroboree. The sequence continues at coordinate 160,156,085 of NC_086451.1, read as the reverse complement.
TGTCCTTCGTTTGGGAGAAAAATGCAAAGGTACAATGCAGCTTTTCCTTGCCGATATCTCTTTTGCAAAGAGATAGGCATTGGAAAATTCAGGGCTATAACGTGTAGATGAAGCACTAACAGGAGGCTTTAAAATTTTCATTCTAGTGTCCTTCGTTTGGGAGAAAAATGCAAAGGTACAATACAGCTTTTCCTTGCCGATATCTCTCTTTTGCAAAGAGATAGGCATTGGAAAATTCAGGGCTATAACGTGTAGATGAAGCACTAACAGGAGGCTTTAAAATTTTTATTCTAGTGTCTTTCGTTTGGGAGAAAAATGCAAAGGTACAATACAGCTTTTCCTTGCCGATATCTCTCTTTTGCAAAGAGATAGGCATTGGAAAATTCAGGGCTATACCGTGTAGATGAAGCACTAACAGGAGGCTTTAAAATTTTCATTCTAGTGTCCTTCGTTTGGGAGAAAAATGCAAAGGTACAATACAGCTTTTCCTTGCCGATATCTCTCTTTTGCAAAGAGATAGGCATTGGAAAATTCAGGGCTATAACGTGTAGATGAAGCACTAACAGGAGGCTTTAAAATTTTAATTCTAGTGTCCTTCGTTTGGGAGAAAAATGCAAAGGTACAATGCAGCTTTTCCGTGCCGATATCTCTCTTTTGCAAAGAGATAGGCATTGGAAAATTCAGGGCTATAACGTGTAGATGAAGCACTAATAGGAGGCTTTAAAATTTTCATTCTAGTGTCCTTCGTTTGGGAGAAAAATGCAAAGGTACAATACAGCTTTTCCTTGCCGATATCTCTCTTTTGCAAAGAGATAGGCATTGGAAAATTCAGGGATATAACGTGTAGATGAAGCACTAACAGGAGGCTTTAAAATTTTCATTCTAGTGTCCTTCGTTTGGGAGAAAAATGCAAAGGTACAATGCAGCTTTTCCTTGCCGATATCTCTTTTGCAAAGAGATAGGCATTGGAAAATTCAGGGCTATAACGTGTAGATGAAGCACTAACAGGAGGCTTTAAAATTTTCATTCTAGTGTCCTTCGTTTGGGAGAAAAATGCAAAGGTACAATACAGCTTTTCCTTGCCGATATCTCTCTTTTGCAAAGAGATAGGCATTGGAAAATTCAGGGCTATAACGTGTAGATGAAGCACTAACAGGAGGCTCTAAAATTTTCATTCTAGTGTCTTTCGTTTGGGAGAAAAATGCAAAGGTACAATACAGCTTTTCCTTGCCGATATCTCTCTTTTGCAAAGAGATAGGCATTGGAAAATTCAGGGCTATAACGTGTAGACGAAGCACTAACAGGAGGCTTTAAAATTTTCATTCTTTTGGGAGAAAAATGCAAAGGTACAATGCAGCTTTTCCTTGCCGATATCTCTCTTTTGCAAAGAGATAGGCATTGGAAAATTCAGGGCTATAACGTGTAAATGAAGCACTAACAGGAGGCTTTAAAATTTTCATTCTAGTGTCCTTCGTTTGGGAGAAAAATGCAAAGGTACAATGCAGCTTTTCCTTGCCGATATCTCTCTTTTGCAAAGAGATAGGCATTGGAAAATTCAGGGCTATAACGTGTAGATGAAGCACTAACAGGAGGCTTTAAAATTTTCATTCTAGTGTCCTTCGTTTGGGAGAAAAATGCAAAGGTTCAATACAGCTTTTCCTTGTCGATATCTCTCTTTTGCAAAGAGATAGGCATTGGAAAATTCAGGGCTATAACGTGTAGACGAAGCATTAACATGAGGCTTTAAAATTTTCATTCTAGTGTCCTTCGTTTGGGAGAAAAATGCAAAGGTACAATGCAGCTTTTCCTTGCCGATATCTCTCTTTTGCAAAGAGATAGGCATTGGAAAATTCAGGGCTATAACGTGTAAATGAAGCACTAACAGGAGGCTTTAAAATTTTCATACTAGTGTCCTTCGTTTGGGAGAAAAATGCAAAGGTACAATACAGCTTTTCCTTGCCGATATCTCTCTTTTGCAAAGAGATAGGCATTGGAAAATTCAGGGCTATAACGTGTAGATGAAGCACTAACAGGAGGCTTTAAAATTTTTATTCTAGTGTCTTTCGTTTGGGAGAAAAATGCAAAGGTACAATACAGCTTTTCCTTGCCGATATCTCTCTTTTGCAAAGAGATAGGCATTGGAAAATTCAGGGCTATAACGTGTAGATGAAGCACTAACAGGAGGCTTTAAAATTTTCATTCTAGTGTCCTTCGTTTGGGAGAAAAATGCAAAGGTTCAATACAGCTTTTCCTTGCCGATATCTTTCTTTTGCAAAGAGATAGGCATTGGAAAATTCAGGGCTATAACGTGTAGACGAAGCACTAACAGGAGGCTTTAAAATTTTCATTCTAGTGTCCTTCGTTTGGGAGAAAAATGCAAAGGTACAATGCAGCTTTTCCTTGCCGATATCTCTCTTTTGCAAAGAGATAGGCATTGGAAAATTCAGGGCAATAACGTGTAGATGAAGCACTAACAGGAGGCTTTAAAATTTTCATTCTAGTGTCCTTCGTTTGGGAGAAAAATGCAAAGGTACAATACAGCTTTTCCTTGCCGATATCTCTCTTTTGCATAGAGATAGGCATTAGAAAATTCAGGGCTATAACGTGTAAATGAAGCACTAACAGAAGGCTTTAAAATTTTCATTCTAGTGTCTTTCGTTTGGGAGAAAAATGCAAAGGTACAATACAGCTTTTCCTTGCCGATATCTTTCTTTTGCAAAGAGATAGGCATTGGAAAATTCAGGGCTATAACGTGTAGATGAAGCACTAACAGGAGGCTTTAAAATTTTCATTCTAGTGTCCTTCGTTTGGGAGAAAAATGCAAAGGTACAATGCAGCTTTTCCTTGCCGATATCTCTCTTTTGCAAAGAGATAGGCATTGGAAAATTCAGGGCTATAACGTGTAGATGAAGCACTAATAGGAGGCTTTAAAATTTTCATTCTAGTGTCCTTCGTTTGGGAGAAAAATGCAAAGGTACAATGCAGCTTTTCCTTGCCGATATCTCTCTTTTGCAAAGAGATAGGCATTGGAAAATTCAGGGCTATAACGTGTAAATGAAGCACTAACAGAAGGCTTTAAAATTTTCATTCTAGTGTCCTTCGTTTGGGAGAAAAATGCAAAGGTACAATGCAGCTTTTCCTTGCCGATATCTCTCTTTTGCAAAGAGATAGGCATTGGAAAATTCAGGGCTATAACGTGTAGATGAAGCACTAACAGGAGGCTTTAAAATTTTCATTCTAGTGTCCTTCGTTTGGGAGAAAAATGCAAAGGTACAATACAGCTTTTCCTTGCCGATATCTCTCTTTTGCAAAGAGATAGGCATTGGAAAATTCAGGGCTATAACGTGTAGATGAAGCACTAACAGGAGGCTTTAAAATTTTCATTCTAGTGTCCTTCGTTTGGGAGAAAAATGCAAAGGTACAATGCAGCTTTTCCTTGCCGATATCTCTTTTGCAAAGAGATAGGCATTGGAAAATTCAGGGCTATAACGTGTAGATGAAGCACTAACAGGAGGCTTTAAAATTTTCATTCTAGTGTCCTTCGTTTGGGAGAAAAATGCAAAGGTACAATACAGCTTTTCCTTGCCGATATCTCTCTTTTGCAAAGAGATAGGCATTGGAAAATTCAGGGCTATAACGTGTAGACGAAGCACTAACAGGAGGCTTTAAAATTTTCATTCTTTTGGGAGAAAAATGCAAAGGTACAATGCAGCTTTTCCTTGCCGATATCTCTCTTTTGCAAAGAGAATAGGCATTGGAAAATTCAGGGCTATAACGTGTAGATGAAGCACTAACAGGAGGCTGTAAAATTTTCATTCTAGTGTCCTTCGTTTGGGAGAAAAATGCAAAGGTACAATACAGCTTTTCCTTGCCGATATCTCTCTTTTGCAAAGAGATAGGCATTGGAAAATTCAGGGCTATAACGTGTAGACGAAGCACTTTAAAATTTTCATTCTAGTGTCCTTCGTTTGGGAGAAAAATGCAAAGGTACAATACAGCTTTTCCTTGCCGATATCTCTCTTTTGCAAAGAGATAGGCATTGGAAAATTCAGGGCTATAACGTGTAGATGAAGCACTAACAGGAGGCTTTAAAATTTTCATTCTAGTGTCCTTCGTTTGGGAGAAAAATGCAAAGGTACAATACAGCTTTTCCTTGCCGATATCTCTCTTTTGCAAAGAGATAGGCATTGGAAAATTCAGGGCTATAACGTGTAGACGAAGCACTAACAGGAGGCTTTAAAATTTTCATTCTAGTGTCCTTCGTTTGGGAGAAAAATGCAAAGGTACAATGCAGCTTTTCCTTGCCGATATCTCTCTTTTGCAAAGAGATAGGCATTGGAAAATTGAGGGCTATAACGTGTAGATGAAGCACTAACAGGAGGCTTTAAAATTTTCATTCTAGTGTCCTTCGTTTGGGAGAAAAATGCAAAGGTACAAGACAGCTTTTCCTTGCCAATATCTCTATTTTGCAAAGAGCTACGCATTGGAAAATTCAGGACTATACCGTGTAGATGAAGCACTAACAGGAGGCTTTAAAATTTTCATTCTAGTGTCCTTCGTTTGGGAGAAAAATCCAATGGTACAAGACAGCTTTTCCTTGCCAATATCTCTCTTTTGCAAAGAGCTGCGCATTGGAAAATTCAGGGCTATGCCGTGTAGATGATGGCCTAACAGGAGGCTTTAAAATTTTCTTTCTAGTGTCCTTCGTTTGGGAGAAAAATGCAAAGGTACAATACAGCTTTTCCTTGCCGATATCTCTCTTTTGCAAAGAGATAGGCATTGGAAAATTCAGGGCTATAACGTGTAGATGAAGCACTAACAGGAGGCTTTAAAATTTTCATTCTAGTGTCCTTCATTTGGGAGAAAAATGCAAAGGTACAATACAGCTTTTCCTTGCCGATATCTCTCTTTTGCAAAGAGATAGGCATTGGAAAATTCAGGGCTATAACGTGTAGATGAAGCACTACCAGGAGGCTTTAAAATTTTCATTCTAGTTTCCTTCGTTTGGGAGAAAAATGCAAAGGTTCAATACAGCTTTTCCTTGCCGATATCTCTCTTTTGCAAAGAGATAGGCATTGGAAAATTCAGGGCTATAACGTGTAGACGAAGCACTAACATGAGGCTTTAAAATTTTCATTCTAGTGTCCTTCGTTTGGGAGAAAAATGCAAAGGTACAATGCAGCTTTTCCTTGCCGATATCTCTCTTTTGCAAAGAGATAGGCATTGGAAAATTCAGGGCTATAACGTGTAGACGAAGCACTAACATGAGGCTTTAAAATTTTCATTCTAGTGTCCTTCGTTTGGGAGAAAAATGCAAAGGTACAATGCAGCTTTTCCTTGCCGATATCTCTCTTTTGCAAAGAGATAGGCATTGGAAAATTCAGGGCTATAACGTGTAAATGAAGCACTAACAGGAGGCTTTAAAATTTTCATACTAGTGTCTTTCGTTTGGGAGAAAAATGCAAAGGTACAATACAGCTTTTCCTTGCCGATATCTCTCTTTTGCAAAGAGATAGGCATTGGAAAATTCAGGGCTATAACGTGTAGATGAAGCACTAACAGGAGGCTTTAAAATTTTTATTCTAGTGTCTTTCGTTTGGGAGAAAAATGCAAAGGTACAATACAGCTTTTCCTTGCCGATATCTCTCTTTTGCAAAGAGATAGGCATTGGAAAATTCAGGGCTATACCGTGTAGATGAAGCACTAACAGGAGGCTTTAAAATTTTCATTCTAGTGTCCTTCGTTTGGGAGAAAAATGCAAAGGTACAATACAGCTTTTCCTTGCCGATATCTCTCTTTTGCAAAGAGATAGGCATTGGAAAATTCAGGGCTATAACGTGTAGATGAAGCACTAACAGGAGGCTTTAAAATTTTAATTCTAGTGTCCTTCGTTTGGGAGAAAAATGCAAAGGTACAATGCAGCTTTTCCGTGCCGATATCTCTCTTTTGCAAAGAGATAGGCATTGGAAAATTCAGGGCTATAACGTGTAGATGAAGCACTAATAGGAGGCTTTAAAATTTTCATTCTAGTGTCCTTCGTTTGGGAGAAAAATGCAAAGGTACAATACAGCTTTTCCTTGCCGATATCTCTCTTTTGCAAAGAGATAGGCATTGGAAAATTCAGGGATATAACGTGTAGATGAAGCACTAACAGGAGGCTTTAAAATTTTCATTCTAGTGTCCTTCGTTTGGGAGAAAAATGCAAAGGTACAATGCAGCTTTTCCTTGCCGATATCTCTTTTGCAAAGAGATAGGCATTGGAAAATTCAGGGCTATAACGTGTAGATGAAGCACTAACAGGAGGCTTTAAAATTTTCATTCTAGTGTCCTTCGTTTGGGAGAAAAATGCAAAGGTACAATACAGCTTTTCCTTGCCGATATCTCTCTTTTGCAAAGAGATAGGCATTGGAAAATTCAGGGCTATAACGTGTAGATGAAGCACTAACAGGAGGCTCTAAAATTTTCATTCTAGTGTCTTTCGTTTGGGAGAAAAATGCAAAGGTACAATACAGCTTTTCCTTGCCGATATCTCTCTTTTGCAAAGAGATAGGCATTGGAAAATTCAGGGCTATAACGTGTAGACGAAGCACTAACAGGAGGCTTTAAAATTTTCATTCTTTTGGGAGAAAAATGCAAAGGTACAATGCAGCTTTTCCTTGCCGATATCTCTCTTTTGCAAAGAGATAGGCATTGGAAAATTCAGGGCTATAACGTGTAAATGAAGCACTAACAGGAGGCTTTAAAATTTTCATTCTAGTGTCCTTCGTTTGGGAGAAAAATGCAAAGGTACAATGCAGCTTTTCCTTGCCGATATCTCTCTTTTGCAAAGAGATAGGCATTGGAAAATTCAGGGCTATAACGTGTAGATGAAGCACTAACAGGAGGCTTTAAAATTTTCATTCTAGTGTCCTTCGTTTGGGAGAAAAATGCAAAGGTTCAATACAGCTTTTCCTTGTCGATATCTCTCTTTTGCAAAGAGATAGGCATTGGAAAATTCAGGGCTATAACGTGTAGACGAAGCATTAACATGAGGCTTTAAAATTTTCATTCTAGTGTCCTTCGTTTGGGAGAAAAATGCAAAGGTACAATGCAGCTTTTCCTTGCCGATATCTCTCTTTTGCAAAGAGATAGGCATTGGAAAATTCAGGGCTATAACGTGTAAATGAAGCACTAACAGGAGGCTTTAAAATTTTCATACTAGTGTCCTTCGTTTGGGAGAAAAATGCAAAGGTACAATACAGCTTTTCCTTGCCGATATCTCTCTTTTGCAAAGAGATAGGCATTGGAAAATTCAGGGCTATAACGTGTAGATGAAGCACTAACAGGAGGCTTTAAAATTTTTATTCTAGTGTCTTTCGTTTGGGAGAAAAATGCAAAGGTACAATACAGCTTTTCCTTGCCGATATCTCTCTTTTGCAAAGAGATAGGCATTGGAAAATTCAGGGCTATAACGTGTAGATGAAGCACTAACAGGAGGCTTTAAAATTTTCATTCTAGTGTCCTTCGTTTGGGAGAAAAATGCAAAGGTTCAATACAGCTTTTCCTTGCCGATATCTTTCTTTTGCAAAGAGATAGGCATTGGAAAATTCAGGGCTATAACGTGTAGACGAAGCACTAACAGGAGGCTTTAAAATTTTCATTCTAGTGTCCTTCGTTTGGGAGAAAAATGCAAAGGTACAATGCAGCTTTTCCTTGCCGATATCTCTCTTTTGCAAAGAGATAGGCATTGGAAAATTCAGGGCAATAACGTGTAGATGAAGCACTAACAGGAGGCTTTAAAATTTTCATTCTAGTGTCCTTCGTTTGGGAGAAAAATGCAAAGGTACAATACAGCTTTTCCTTGCCGATATCTCTCTTTTGCATAGAGATAGGCATTAGAAAATTCAGGGCTATAACGTGTAAATGAAGCACTAACAGAAGGCTTTAAAATTTTCATTCTAGTGTCTTTCGTTTGGGAGAAAAATGCAAAGGTACAATACAGCTTTTCCTTGCCGATATCTTTCTTTTGCAAAGAGATAGGCATTGGAAAATTCAGGGCTATAACGTGTAGATGAAGCACTAACAGGAGGCTTTAAAATTTTCATTCTAGTGTCCTTCGTTTGGGAGAAAAATGCAAAGGTACAATGCAGCTTTTCCTTGCCGATATCTCTCTTTTGCAAAGAGATAGGCATTGGAAAATTCAGGGCTATAACGTGTAGATGAAGCACTAATAGGAGGCTTTAAAATTTTCATTCTAGTGTCCTTCGTTTGGGAGAAAAATGCAAAGGTACAATGCAGCTTTTCCTTGCCGATATCTCTCTTTTGCAAAGAGATAGGCATTGGAAAATTCAGGGCTATAACGTGTAAATGAAGCACTAACAGAAGGCTTTAAAATTTTCATTCTAGTGTCCTTCGTTTGGGAGAAAAATGCAAAGGTACAATGCAGCTTTTCCTTGCCGATATCTCTCTTTTGCAAAGAGATAGGCATTGGAAAATTCAGGGCTATAACGTGTAGATGAAGCACTAACAGGAGGCTTTAAAATTTTCATTCTAGTGTCCTTCGTTTGGGAGAAAAATGCAAAGGTACAATGCAGCTTTTCCTTGCCGATATCTCTCTTTTGCAAAGAGATAGGCATTGGAAAATTCAGGGCTATAACGTGTAGATGAAGCACTAATAGGAGGCTTTAAAATTTTCATTCTAGTGTCCTTCGTTTGGGAGAAAAATGCAAAGGTACAATGCAGCTTTTCCTTGCCGATATCTCTCTTTTGCAAAGAGATAGGCATTGGAAAATTCAGGGCTATAACGTGTAAATGAAGCACTAACAGAAGGCTTTAAAGTTTTCATTCTAGTGTCCTTCGTTTGGGAGAAAAATGCAAAGGTACAATGCAGCTTTTCCTTGCCGATATCTCTCTTTTGCAAAGAGATAGGCATTGGAAAATTCAGGGCTATAACGTGTAGATGAAGCACTAACAGGAGGCTTTAAAATTTTCATTCTAGTGTCCTTCGTTTGGGAGAAAAATGCAAAGGTACAATGCAGCTTTTCCTTGCCGATATCTCTCTTTTGCAAAGAGATAGGCATTGGAAAATTCAGGGCTATAACGTGTAAATGAAGCACTAACAGAAGGCTTTAAAATTTTTATTCTAGTGTCTTTCGTTTGGGAGAAAAATGCAAAGGTACAATACAGCTTTTCCTTGCCGATATCTTTCTTTTGCAAAGAGATAGGCATTGGAAAATCCAGGGCTATAACGTGTAGATGAAGCACTAACAGGAGTCTTTAAAATTTTCATTCTAGTGTCCTTCGTTTGGGAGAAAAATGCAAAGGTACAATGCAGCTTTTCCTTGCCGATATCTCTCTTTTGCAAAGAGATAGGCATTGGAAAATTTGGGGCTATAACGTGTAGACGAAGCACTAACAGGAGGCTTTAAAATTTTCATTCTAGTGTCCTTCGTTTGGGAGAAAAATGCAAAGGTACAATGCAGCTTTTCCTTGCCGATATCTCTCTTTTGCAAAGAGATAGGCATTGGAAAATTCAGGGCTATAACGTAAAGACGAAGCACTAACAGGAGGCTTTAAAATTTTCATTCTAGTGTCTTTCGTTTGGGAGAAAAATGCAAAGGTACAATACAGCTTTTCCTTGCCGATATCTCTCTTTTGCAAAGAGATAGGCATTGGAAAATTCAGGGATATAACGTGTAGATGAAGCACTAACAGGAGGCTTTAAAATTTTCATTCTAGTGTCCTTCGTTTGGGAGAAAAATGCAAAGGTACAATGCAGCTTTTCCTTGCCGATATCTCTCTTTTGCAAAGAGATAGGCATTGGAAAATTCAGGGCTATAACGTGTAGATGAAGCACTAACAGGAGGCTTTAAAATTTTCATTCTAGTGTCTTTCGTTTGGGAGAAAAATGCAAAGGTACAATGCAGCTTTTCCTTGCCGATATCTCTCTTTTGCATAGAGATAGGCATTAGAAAATTCAGGGCTATAACGTGTAAATGAAGCACTAACAGAAGGCTTTAAAATTTTCATTCTAGTGTCTTTCGTTTGGGAGAAAAATGCAAAGGTACAATACAGCTTTTCCTTGCCGATATCTTTCTTTTGCAAAGAGATAGGCATTGGAAAATTCAGGGCTATAACGTGTAGATGAAGCACTAATAGGAGGCTTTAAAATTTTCATTCTAGTGTCCTTCGTTTGGGAGAAAAATGCAAAGGTACAATGCAGCTTTTCCTTGCCGATATCTCTCTTTTGCAAAGAGATAGGCATTGGAAAATTCAGGGCTATAACGTGTAAATGAAGCACTAACAGAAGGCTTTAAAGTTTTCATTCTAGTGTTCTTCGTTTGGGAGAAAAATGCAAAGGTACAATGCAGCTTTTCCTTGCCGATATCTCTCTTTTGCAAAGAGATAGGCATTGGAAAATTCAGGGCTATAACGTGTAGATGAAGCACTAACAGGAGGCTTTAAAATTTTCATTCTAGTGTCCTTCGTTTGGGAGAAAAATGCAAAGGTACAATGCAGCTTTTCCTTGCCGATATCTCTCTTTTGCAAAGAGATAGGCATTGGAAAATTCAGGGCTATAACGTGTAAATGAAGCACTAACAGAAGGCTTTAAAATTTTCATTCTAGTGTCTTTCGTTTGGGAGAAAAATGCAAAGGTACAATACAGCTTTTCCTTGCCGATATCTTTCTTTTGCAAAGAGATAGGCATTGGAAAATTCAGGGCTATAACGTGTAGATGAAGCACTAACAGGAGTCTTTAAAATTTTCATTCTAGTGTCCTTCGTTTGGGAGAAAAATGCAAAGGTACAATGCAGCTTTTCCTTGCCGATATCTCTCTTTTGCAAAGAGATAGGCATTGGAAAATTTGGGGCTATAACGTGTAGACGAAGCACTAACAGGAGGCTTTAAAATTTTCATTCTAGTGTCCTTCGTTTGGGAGAAAAATGCAAAGGTACAATGCAGCTTTTCCTTGCCGATATCTCTCTTTTGCAAAGAGATAGGCATTGGAAAATTCAGGGCTATAACGTAAAGACGAAGCACTAACAGGAGGCTTTAAAATTTTCATTCTAGTGTCTTTCGTTTGGGAGAAAAATGCAAAGGTACAATACAGCTTTTCCTTGCCGATATCTCTCTTTTGCAAAGAGATAGGCATTGGAAAATTCAGGGATATAACGTGTAGATGAAGCACTAACAGGAGGCTTTAAAATTTTCATTCTAGTGTCCTTCGTTTGGGAGAAAAATGCAAAGGTACAATGCAGCTTTTCCTTGCCGATATCTCTCTTTTGCAAAGAGATGGGCATTGGAAAATTCAGGGCTATAACGTGTAGATGAAGCACTAACAGGAGGCTTTAAAATTTTCATTCTAGTGTCCTTCGTTTGGGAGAAAAATGCAAAGGTTCAATACAGCTTTTCCTTGCCAATATCTCTCTTTTGCAAAGAGATAGGCATTGGAAAATTCAGAGCTATACCGTGTAGATGAAGCACTAACAGGAGGCTTTAAAATTTTCATTCTAGTGTCCTTCGTTTGGGAGAAAAATGCAAAGGTACAATACAGCTTTTCCTTGCCGATATCTCTCTTTTGCAAAGAGATAGGCATTGGAAAATTCAGGGCTATAACGTGTAAATGAAGCACTAACAGAAGGCTTTAAAATTTTCATTCTAGTGTCTTTCGTTTGGGAGAAAAATGCAAAGGTACAATACAGCTTTTCCTTGCCGATATCTCTCTTTTGCAAAGAGATAGGCATTGGAAAACTCAGGGCTATAACGTGTAGATGAAGCACTAACAGGAGGCTTTAAAATTTTCATTCTAGTGTCCTTCGTTTGGGAGAAAAATGCAAAGGTACAATGCAGCTTTTCCTTGCCGATATCTCTCTTTTGCAAAGAGATAGGCATTGGAAAAATTGGGGCTATTACGTGTAGACGAAGCACTAACAGGAGGCTTTACAATTTTCATTCTAGTGTCCTTCGTTTGGGAGAAAAATGCAAAGGTACAATGCTGCTTTTCCTTGCCGATATCTCTCTTTTGCAAAGAGATAGGCATTGGAAAATTCAGGGCTATAACGTGTAGATGAAGCACTAACAGGAGGCTTTAAAATTTTCATTCTAGTGTCCTTCGTTTGGGAGAAAAATGCAAAGGTACAATGCAGCTTTTCCTTGCCGATATCTCTCTTTTGCAAAGATGAAAATTTTAAAGCCTCCTGTTAGTGCTTCATCTACACGTTATATCCCTGAATTTTCCAATGCCTATCTCTTTGCAAAAGAGAGATATCGGCAAGGAAAAGCTGTATTGTACCTTTGCATTTTTCTCCCAAACGAAAGACACTAGAATGAAAATTTAAAGCCTCCTGTTAGTGCTTCGTCTTTACGTTATAGCCCTGAATTTTCCAATGCCTATCTCTTTGCAAAAGAGAGATATCGGCAAGGAAAAGCTGCATTGTACCTTTGCATTTTCTTTCTAGTGTCCTTCGTTTGGGAGAAAAATGCAAAGGTACAATACAGCTTTTCCTTGCCAATATCTCTCTTTTGCAAAGAGATAGGCATTGGAAAATTCAGGGCTATAACGTGTAGACGAAGCACTAACAGGAGGCTTTAAAATTTTCATTCTATTGTCCTTCGTTTGGGAGAAAAATGCAAAGGTACATTGCAGCTTTTCCTTGCCGATATCTCTCTTTTGCAAAGAGAAAGGCATTGGAAAATTCAGGGCTATGCCGTGTAGATGATGGCCTAACAGGAGGCTTTAAAATTTTCTTTCTAGTGTCCTTCGTTTGGGAGAAAAATGCAAAGGTACATTGCAGCTTTTCCTTGCCGATATCTCTCTTTTGCAAAGAGATAGGCATTGGAAAATTCAGGGCTATGCCGTGTAGATGATGGCCTAACAGGAGGCTTTAAAATGTTCTTTCTAGTGTCCTTCGTTTGGGAGAAAAATGCAAAGGTACAATACAGCTTTTCCTTGCCAATATCTCTCTTTTGCAAAGAGATAGGCATTGGAAAATTCAGGGCTATAACGTGTAGACGAAGCACTAACAGGAGGCTTTAAAATTTTCATTCTATTGTCCTTCGTTTGGGAGAAAAATGCAAAGGTACATTGCAGCTTTTCCTTGCCGATATCTCTCTTTTGCAAAGAGATAGGCATTGGAAAATTCAGGGCTATGCCGTGTAGATGATGGCCTAACAGGAGGCTTTAAAATTTTCTTTCTAGTGTCCTTCGTTTGGGAGAAAAATGCAAAGGTACAATACAGCTTTTCCTTGCCGATATCTCTCTTTTGCAAAGAGATAGGCATTGGAAAATTCAGGGCTATAACGTGTAGATGAAGCACTAACAGGAGGCTTTAAAATTTTCTTTCTAATGTCCTTCGTTTGGGAGAAAAATGCAAAGGTACATTGCAGCTTTTCCTTGCCGATATCTCTCTTTTGCAAAGAGATAGGCATTGGAAAATTCAGGGCTATGCCGTGTAGATGATGGCCTAACAGGAGGCTTTAAAATTTTAATTCTATTGTCCTTCGTTTGGGAGAAAAATGCAAAGGTACATTGCAGCTTTTCCTTGCCGATATCTCTCTTTTGCAAAGAGATAGGCATTGGAAAATTCAGGGCTATGCCGTGTAGATGATGGCCTAACAGGAGGCTTTAAAATTTTCTTTCTAGTGTCCTTCGTTTGGGAGAAAAATGCAAAGGTACAATACAGCTTTTCCTTGCCGATATCTCTCTTTTGCAAAGAGATAGGCATTGGAAAATTCAGGGCTATAACGTGTAGATGAAGCACTAACAGAAGGCTTTAAAATTTTCATTCTTGTGTCTTTCGTTTGGGAGAAAAATGCAAAGGTACAATACAGCTTTTCCTTGCCGATATCTCTCTTTTGCAAAGAGATAGGCATTGGAACATTCAGGGCTATAACGTGTAGATGAAGCACTAACAGGAGGCTTTAAAATTTTCATTCTAGTGTCCTTCGTTTGGGAGAAAAATGCAAAGGTACAATGCAGCTTTTCCTTGCCGATATCTCTCTTTTGCAAAGAGATAGGCATTGGAAAATTCAGGGCTATAACGTGTAGATGAAGCACTAACAGGAGGCTTTAACATTTTCATTCTAGTGTCCTTCGTTTGGGAGAAAAATGCTAAGGTACAATGCAGCTTTTCCTTGCCGATATCTCTCTTTTGCAAAGAGATAGGCATTGGAAAATTCAGGGCTATAACGTAAAGATGAAGCACTAACAGGAGGCTTTAAAATTTTCATTCTAGTGTCTTTCGTTTGGGAGAAAAATGCAAAGGTACAATACAGCTTTTCCTTGCCGATATCTCTCTTTTGCAAAGAGATAGGCATTGGAAAATTCAGGGCTATAACGTGTAGATGAAGCACTAACAGGAGGCTTTAAAATTTTAATTCTAGTGTCCTTCGTTTGGGAGAAAAATGCAAAGGTTCAATACAGCTTTTCCTTGCCAATATCTCTCTTTTGCAAAGAGGTAGGCATTGGAAAATTCAGGGCTATGCCGTGTAGATGATGGCCTAACAGGAGGCTTTAAAATTTTCTTTCTAGTGTCCTTCGTTTGGGAGAAAAATGCAAAGGTACATTGCAGCTTTTCCTTGCCGATATCTCTCTTTTGCAAAGAGATAGGCATTGGAAAATTCAGGGCTATAACGTGTAGACGAAGCACTAACAGGAGGCTTTAAAATTTTCATTCTATTGTCCTTCGTTTGGGAGAAAAATGCAAAGGTACATTGCAGCTTTTCCTTGCCGATATCTCTCTTTTGCAAAGAGATAGGCATTGGAAAATTCAGGGCTTATGCCGTGTAGATGATGGCCTAACAGGAGGCTTTAAAATTTTCTTTCTAGTGTCCTTCGTTTGGGAGAAAAATGCAAAGGTACAATACAGCTTTTACTTGCCGATATCTCTCTTTTGCAAAGAGATAGGCATTGGAAAATTCAGGGCTATAACGTGTAGATGAAGCACTAACAGGAGGCTTTAAAATTTTCATTCTAGTGTCTTTCGTTTGGGAGAAAAATGCAAAGGTACATTGCAGCTTTTCCTTGCCGATATCTCTCTTTTGCAAAGAGATAGGCATTGGAAAATTCAGGGCTATGCCGTGTAGATGATGGCCTAACAGGAGGCTTTAAAATTTTCTTTCTAGTGTCCTTCGTTTGGGAGAAAAATGCAAAGGTACAATACAGCTTTTCCTTGCCGATATCTCTCTTTTGCAAAGAGATAGGCATTGGAAAATTCAGGGCTATAACGTGTAGATGAAGCACTAACAGGAGGCTTTAAAATTTTCATTCTAGTGTCCTTCGTTTGGGAGAAAAATGCAAAGGTACAATGCAGCTTTTCCTTGCCGATATCTCTCTTTTGCAAAGAGATAGGCATTGGAAAATTCAGGGCTATAACGTGTAAATGAAGCACTAACAGAAGGCTTTAAAATTTTCATTCTAGTGTCTTTCGTTTGGGAGAAAAATGCAAAGGTACAATACAGCTTTTCCTTGCCGATATCTTTCTTTTGCAAAGAGATAGGCATTGGAAAATTCAGGGCTATAACGTGTAGATGAAGCACTAACAGGAGTCTTTAAAATTTTCATTCTAGTGTCCTTCGTTTGGGAGAAAAATGCAAAGGTACAATGCAGCTTTTCCTTGCCGATATCTCTCTTTTGCAAAGAGATAGGCATTGGAAAATTTGGGGCTATAACGTGTAGACGAAGCACTAACAGGAGGCTTTAAAATTTTCATTCTAGTGTCCTTCGTTTGGGAGAAAAATGCAAAGGTACAATGCAGCTTTTCCTTGCCGATATCTCTCTTTTGCAAAGAGATAGGCATTGGAAAATTCAGGGCTATAACGTAAAGACGAAGCACTAACAGGAGGCTTTAAAATTTTCATTCTAGTGTCTTTCGTTTGGGAGAAAAATGCAAAGGTACAATACAGCTTTTCCTTGCCGATATCTCTCTTTTGCAAAGAGATAGGCATTGGAAAATTCAGGGATATAACGTGTAGATGAAGCACTAACAGGAGGCTTTAAAATTTTCATTCTAGTGTCCTTCGTTTGGGAGAAAAATGCAAAGGTACAATGCAGCTTTTCCTTGCCGATATCTCTCTTTTGCAAAGAGATGGGCATTGGAAAATTCAGGGCTATAACGTGTAGATGAAGCACTAACAGGAGGCTTTAAAATTTTCATTCTAGTGTCCTTCGTTTGGGAGAAAAATGCAAAGGTTCAATACAGCTTTTCCTTGCCAATATCTCTCTTTTGCAAAGAGATAGGCATTGGAAAATTCAGAGCTATACCGTGTAGATGAAGCACTAACAGGAGGCTTTAAAATTTTCATTCTAGTGTCCTTCGTTTGGGAGAAAAATGCAAAGGTACAATACAGCTTTTCCTTGCCGATATCTCTCTTTTGCAAAGAGATAGGCATTGGAAAATTCAGGGCTATAACGTGTAAATGAAGCACTAACAGAAGGCTTTAAAATTTTCATTCTAGTGTCTTTCGTTTGGGAGAAAAATGCAAAGGTACAATACAGCTTTTCCTTGCCGATATCTCTCTTTTGCAAAGAGATAGGCATTGGAAAACTCAGGGCTATAACGTGTAGATGAAGCACTAACAGGAGGCTTTAAAATTTTCATTCTAGTGTCCTTCGTTTGGGAGAAAAATGCAAAGGTACAATGCAGCTTTTCCTTGCCGATATCTCTCTTTTGCAAAGAGATAGGCATTGGAAAAATTGGGGCTATTACGTGTAGACGAAGCACTAACAGGAGGCTTTACAATTTTCATTCTAGTGTCCTTCGTTTGGGAGAAAAATGCAAAGGTACAATGCTGCTTTTCCTTGCCGATATCTCTCTTTTGCAAAGAGATAGGCATTGGAAAATTCAGGGCTATAACGTGTAGATGAAGCACTAACAGGAGGCTTTAAAATTTTCATTCTAGTGTCCTTCGTTTGGGAGAAAAATGCAAAGGTACAATGCAGCTTTTCCTTGCCGATATCTCTCTTTTGCAAAGATGAAAATTTTAAAGCCTCCTGTTAGTGCTTCATCTACACGTTATATCCCTGAATTTTCCAATGCCTATCTCTTTGCAAAAGAGAGATATCGGCAAGGAAAAGCTGTATTGTACCTTTGCATTTTTCTCCCAAACGAAAGACACTAGAATGAAAATTTAAAGCCTCCTGTTAGTGCTTCGTCTTTACGTTATAGCCCTGAATTTTCCAATGCCTATCTCTTTGCAAAAGAGAGATATCGGCAAGGAAAAGCTGCATTGTACCTTTGCATTTTCTTTCTAGTGTCCTTCGTTTGGGAGAAAAATGCAAAGGTACAATACAGCTTTTCCTTGCCAATATCTCTCTTTTGCAAAGAGATAGGCATTGGAAAATTCAGGGCTATAACGTGTAGACGAAGCACTAACAGGAGGCTTTAAAATTTTCATTCTATTGTCCTTCGTTTGGGAGAAAAATGCAAAGGTACATTGCAGCTTTTCCTTGCCGATATCTCTCTTTTGCAAAGAGAAAGGCATTGGAAAATTCAGGGCTATGCCGTGTAGATGATGGCCTAACAGGAGGCTTTAAAATTTTCTTTCTAGTGTCCTTCGTTTGGGAGAAAAATGCAAAGGTACATTGCAGCTTTTCCTTGCCGATATCTCTCTTTTGCAAAGAGATAGGCATTGGAAAATTCAGGGCTATGCCGTGTAGATGATGGCCTAACAGGAGGCTTTAAAATGTTCTTTCTAGTGTCCTTCGTTTGGGAGAAAAATGCAAAGGTACAATACAGCTTTTCCTTGCCAATATCTCTCTTTTGCAAAGAGATAGGCATTGGAAAATTCAGGGCTATAACGTGTAGACGAAGCACTAACAGGAGGCTTTAAAATTTTCATTCTATTGTCCTTCGTTTGGGAGAAAAATGCAAAGGTACATTGCAGCTTTTCCTTGCCGATATCTCTCTTTTGCAAAGAGATAGGCATTGGAAAATTCAGGGCTATGCCGTGTAGATGATGGCCTAACAGGAGGCTTTAAAATTTTCTTTCTAGTGTCCTTCGTTTGGGAGAAAAATGCAAAGGTACAATACAGCTTTTCCTTGCCGATATCTCTCTTTTGCAAAGAGATAGGCATTGGAAAATTCAGGGCTATAACGTGTAGATGAAGCACTAACAGGAGGCTTTAAAATTTTCTTTCTAATGTCCTTCGTTTGGGAGAAAAATGCAAAGGTACATTGCAGCTTTTCCTTGCCGATATCTCTCTTTTGCAAAGAGATAGGCATTGGAAAATTCAGGGCTATGCCGTGTAGATGATGGCCTAACAGGAGGCTTTAAAATTTTAATTCTATTGTCCTTCGTTTGGGAGAAAAATGCAAAGGTACATTGCAGCTTTTCCTTGCCGATATCTCTCTTTTGCAAAGAGATAGGCATTGGAAAATTCAGGGCTATGCCGTGTAGATGATGGCCTAACAGGAGGCTTTAAAATTTTCTTTCTAGTGTCCTTCGTTTGGGAGAAAAATGCAAAGGTACAATACAGCTTTTCCTTGCCGATATCTCTCTTTTGCAAAGAGATAGGCATTGGAAAATTCAGGGCTATAACGTGTAGATGAAGCACTAACAGAAGGCTTTAAAATTTTCATTCTTGTGTCTTTCGTTTGGGAGAAAAATGCAAAGGTACAATACAGCTTTTCCTTGCCGATATCTCTCTTTTGCAAAGAGATAGGCATTGGAACATTCAGGGCTATAACGTGTAGATGAAGCACTAACAGGAGGCTTTAAAATTTTCATTCTAGTGTCCTTCGTTTGGGAGAAAAATGCAAAGGTACAATGCAGCTTTTCCTTGCCGATATCTCTCTTTTGCAAAGAGATAGGCATTGGAAAATTCAGGGCTATAACGTGTAGATGAAGCACTAACAGGAGGCTTTAACATTTTCATTCTAGTGTCCTTCGTTTGGGAGAAAAATGCTAAGGTACAATGCAGCTTTTCCTTGCCGATATCTCTCTTTTGCAAAGAGATAGGCATTGGAAAATTCAGGGCTATAACGTAAAGATGAAGCACTAACAGGAGGCTTTAAAATTTTCATTCTAGTGTCTTTCGTTTGGGAGAAAAATGCAAAGGTACAATACAGCTTTTCCTTGCCGATATCTCTCTTTTGCAAAGAGATAGGCATTGGAAAATTCAGGGCTATAACGTGTAGATGAAGCACTAACAGGAGGCTTTAAAATTTTAATTCTAGTGTCCTTCGTTTGGGAGAAAAATGCAAAGGTTCAATACAGCTTTTCCTTGCCAATATCTCTCTTTTGCAAAGAGATAGGCATTGGAAAATTCAGGGCTATGCCGTGTAGATGATGGCCTAACAGGAGGCTTTAAAATTTTCTTTCTAGTGTCCTTCGTTTGGGAGAAAAATGCAAAGGTACATTGCAGCTTTTCCTTGCCGATATCTCTCTTTTGCAAAGAGATAGGCATTGGAAAATTCAGGGCTATAACGTGTAGACGAAGCACTAACAGGAGGCTTTAAAATTTTCATTCTATTGTCCTTCGTTTGGGAGAAAAATGCAAAGGTACATTGCAGCTTTTCCTTGCCGATATCTCTCTTTTGCAAAGAGATAGGCATTGGAAAATTCAGGGCTATGCCGTGTAGATGATGGCCTAACAGGAGGCTTTAAAATTTTCTTTCTAGTGTCCTTCGTTTGGGAGAAAAATGCAAAGGTACAATACAGCTTTTACTTGCCGATATCTCTCTTTTGCAAAGAGATAGGCATTGGAAAATTCAGGGCTATAACGTGTAGATGAAGCACTAACAGGAGGCTTTAAAATTTTCATTCTAGTGTCTTTCGTTTGGGAGAAAAATGCAAAGGTACATTGCAGCTTTTCCTTGCCGATATCTCTCTTTTGCAAAGAGATAGGCATTGGAAAATTCAGGGCTATGCCGTGTAGATGATGGCCTAACAGGAGGCTTTAAAATTTTCTTTCTAGTGTCCTTCGTTTGGGAGAAAAATGCAAAGGTACAATACAGCTTTTCCTTGCCGATATCTCTCTTTTGCAAAGAGATAGGCATTGGAAAATTCAGGGCTATAACGTGTAGATGAAGCACTAACAGGAGGCTTTAAAATTTTCATTCTTGTGTCTTTCGTTTGGGAGAAAAATGCAAAGGTACAATACAGCTTTTCCTTGCCGATATCTCTCTTTTGCAAAGAGATAGGCATTGGAAAATTCAGGGCTATAACGTGTAGATGAAGCACTAACAGGAGGCTTTAAAATTTTCATTCTAGTGTCCTTCGTTTGGGAGAAAAATGCAAAGGTACAATGCAGCTTTTCCTTTCCGATATCTCTCTTTTGCAAAGAGATAGGCATTGGAAAATTCAGGGCTATAACGTGTAGATGAAGCACTAACAGGAGGCTTTAAAATTTTCATTCTAGTGTCCTTCGTTTGGGAGAAAAATGCTAAGGTACAATGCAGCTTTTCCTTGCCGATATCTCTCTTTTGCAAAGAGATAGGCATTGGAAAATTCAGGGCTATAACGTGTAGATGAAGCACTAACAGGAGGCTTTAAAATTTTCATTCTAGTGTCTTTCGTTTGGGAGAAAAATGCAAAGGTACAATACAGCTTTTCCTTGCCGATATCTCTCTTTTGCAAAGAGATAGGCATTGGAAAATTCAGGGCTATAACGTGTAGATGAAGCACTAACAGGAGGCTTTAAAATTTTAATTCTAGTGTCCTTCGTTTGGGAGAAAAATGCAAAGGTTCAATACAGCTTTTCCTTGCCAATATCTCTCTTTTGCAAAGAGATAGGCATTGGAAAATTCAGGGCTATGCCGTGTAGATGATGGCCTAACAGGAGGCTTTAAAATTTTCTTTCTAGTGTCCTTCGTTTGGGAGAAAAATGCAAAGGTACATTGCAGCTTTTCCTTGCCGATATCTCTCTTTTGCAAAGAGATAGGCATTGGAAAATTCAGGGCTATAACGTGTAGACGAAGCACTAACAGGAGGCTTTAAAATTTTCATTCTATTGTCCTTCGTTTGGGAGAAAAATGCAAAGGTACATTGCAGCTTTTCCTTGCCGATATCTCTCTTTTGCAAAGAGATAGGCATTGGAAAATTCAGGGCTATGCCGTGTAGATGATGGCCTAACAGGAGGCTTTAAAATTTTCTTTCTAGTGTCCTTCGTTTGGGAGAAAAATGCAAAGGTACAATACAGCTTTTCCTTGCCGATATCTCTTTTTTCAAAGAGATAGGCATTGGAAAATTCAGGGCTATAACGTGTAGATGAAGCACTAACAGGAGGCTTTAAAATTTTCATTCTTGTGTCTTTCGTTTGGGAGAAAAATGCAAAGGTACAATACAGCTTTTCCTTGCCGATATCTCTCTTTTGCAAAGAGATAGGCATTGGAAAATTCAGGGCTATAACGTGTAGATGAAGCACTAACAGGAGGCTTTAAAATTTTCATTCTAGTGTCCTTCGTTTGGGAGAAAAATGCAAAGGTACAATGCAGCTTTTCCTTGCCGATATCTCTCTTTTGCAAAGAGATAGGCATTGGAAAATTCAGGGCTATAACGTGTAGATGAAGCACTAACAGGAGGCTTTAAAATTGTCATTCTAGTGTCCTTCGTTTGGGAGAAAAATGCAAAGGTACAATGCAGCTTTTCCTTGCCGATATCTCTCTTTTGCAAAGAGATAGGCATTGGAAAATTCAGGGCTATAACGTGTAGATGAAGCACTAACAGGAGGCTTTAAAATTTTCATTCTAGTGTCTTTCGTTTGGGAGAAAAATGCAAAGGTACAATACAGCTTTTCCTTGCCGATATCTCTCTTTTGCAAAGAGATAGGCATTGGAAAATTCAGGGCTATAACGTGTAGATGAAGCACTAACAGGAGGCTTTAAAATTTTAATTCTAGTGTCCTTCGTTTGGGAGAAAAATGCAAAGGTTCAATACAGCTTTTCCTTGCCAATATCTCTCTTTTGCAAAGAGATAGGCATTGCCGTGTAGATGATGGCCTAACAGGAGGCTTTAAAATTTTCTTTCTAGTGTCCTTCGTTTGGGAGAAAAATGCAAAGGTACATTGCAGCTTTTCCTTGCCGATATCTCTCTTTTGCAAAGAGATAGGCATTGGAAAATTCAGGGCTATGCCGTGTAGATGATGGCCTAACAGGAGGCTTTAAAATTTTCTTTCTAGTGTCCTTCGTTTGGGAGAAAAATGCAAAGGTACAATACAGCTTTTCCTTGCCGATATCTCTATTTTGCAAAGAGATAGGCATTGGAAAATTCAGGGCTATAACGTGTAGATGAAGCACTAACAGGAGGCTTTAAAATTTTCATTCTTGTGTCTTTCGTTTGGGAGAAAAATGCAAAGGTACAATACAGCTTTTCCTTGCCGATATCTCTATTTTGCAAAGAGATAGGCATTGGAAAATTCAGGGCAATAACGTGTAGATGAAGCACTAACAGGAGGCTTTAAAATTTTCATTCTAGTGTCCTTTGTTTGGGAGAAAAATGCAAAGGTACAATGCAGCTTTTCCTTGCCGATATCTCTCTTTTGCAAAGAGATAGGCATTGGAAAATTCAGAACTATAACGTGTAGATGAAGCACTAACAGGAGGCTTTAAAATTTTCATTCTAGTGTCCTTCGTTTGGGAGAAAAATGCAAAGGTACAATGCAGCTTTTCCTTGCCGATATCTCTCTTTTGCAAAGAGATAGGCATTGGAAAATTCAGGGCTATAACGTGTAGATGAAGCACTAACAGGAGGCTTTAAAATTTTCATTCTAGTGTCCTTCGTTTGGGAGAAAAATGCTAAGGTACAATGCAGCTTTTCCTTGCCGATATCTCTCTTTTGCAAAGAGATAGGCATTGGAAAATTCAGGGCTATAACGTGTAGATGAAGCACTAACAGGAGGCTTTAAAATTTTCATTCTAGTGTCCTTCGTTTGGGAGAAAAATGCAAAGGTTCAATACAGCTTTTCCTTGCCAATATCTCTCTTTTGCAAAGAGATAGGCATTGGAAAATTCAGGGCTATGCCGTGTAGATGATGGCCTAACAGGAGGCTTTAAGATTTTCTTTCTAGTGTCCTTCGTTTGGGAGAAAAATGCAAAGGTACATTGCAGCTTTTCCTTGCCGATATCTCTCTTTTGCAAAGAGATAGGCATTGGAAAATTCAGGGCTATAACGTGTAGACGAAGCACTAACAGGAGGCTTTAAAATTTTCATTCTATTGTCCTTCGTTTGGGAGAAAAATGCAAAGGTACATTGCAGCTTTTCCTTGCCGATATCTCTCTTTTGCAAAGAGATAGGCATTGGAAAATTCAGGGCTATGCCGTGTAGATGATGGCCTAACAGGAGGCTTTAAAATTTTCTTTCTAGTGTCCTTCGTTTGGGAGAAAAATGCAAAAGTACAATACAGCTTTTCCTTGCCGATATCTCTCTTTTGCAAAGAGATAGGCATTGGAAAATTCAGGGCTATAACGTGTAGATGAAGCAATAACAGGAGGCTTTAAAATTTTCATTCTAGTGTCTTTCGTTTGGGAGAAAAATGCAAAGGTACAATACAGCTTTTCCTTGCCGATATCTCTTTTTTGCAAAGAGATAGGCATTGGAAAATTCAGGGCTATAACGTGTAGATGAAGCACTAACAGGAGGCTTTAAAATTTTCATTCTTGTGTCTTTCGTTTGGGAGAAAAATGCAAAGGTACAATACAGCTTTTCCTTGCCGATATCTCTCTTTTGCAAAGAGATAGGCATTGGAAAATTTAGGGCTATAACGTGTAGATGAAGCACTAACAGGAGGCTTTAAAATTTTCATTCTAGTGTCCTTCGTTTGGGAGAAAAATGCAAAGGTACAATGCAGCTTTTCCTTGCCGATATCTCTCTTTTGCAAAGAGATAGGCATTGGAAAATTCAGGGCTATAACGTGTAGATGAAGCACTAACAGGAGGCGTTAAAATTTTCATTCTAGTGTCCTTCGTTTGGGAGAAAAATGCAAAGGTACAATGCAGCTTTTCCTTGCCGATATCTCTCTTTTGCAAAGAGATAGGCATTGGAAAATTCAGGGCTATAACGTGTAGATGAAGCACTAACAGGAGGCTTTAAAATTGTCATTCTAGTGTCCTTCGTTTGGGAGAAAAATGCAAAGGTACAATGCAGCTTTTCCTTGCCGATATCTCTCTTTTGCAAAGAGATAGGCATTGGAAAATTCAGGGCTATAACGTGTAGATGAAGCACTAACAGGAGGCTTTAAAATTTTCATTCTAGTGTCTTTCGTTTGGGAGAAAAATGCAAAGGTACAATACAGCTTTTCCTTGCCGATATCTCTCTTTTGCAAAGAGATAGGCATTGGAAAATTCAGGGCTATAACGTGTAGATGAAGCACTAACAGGAGGCTTTAAAATTGAAATTCTAGTGTCCTTCGTTTGGGAGAAAAATGCAAAGGTTCAATACAGCTTTTCCTTGCCAATATCTCTCTTTTGCAAAGAGATAGGCATTGCCGTGTAGATGATGGCCTAACAGGAGGCTTTAAAATTTTCTTTCTAGTGTCCTTCGTTTGGGAGAAAAATGCAAAGGTACATTGCAGCTTTTCCTTGCCGATATCTCTCTTTTGCAAAGAGATAGGCATTGGAAAATTCAGGGCTATGCCGTGTAGATGATGGCCTAACAGGTGGCTTTAAAATTTTCTTTCTAGTGTCCTTCGTTTGGGAGAAAAATGCAAAGGTACAATACAGCTTTTCCTTGCCAATATCTCTCCTTTGCAAAGAGATAGGCATTGGAAAATTCAGGGCTATAACGTGTAGACGAAGCACTAACAGGAGGCTTTAAAATTTTATTTCTATTGTCCTTCGTTTGGGAGAAAAATCCAAAGGTACATTGCAGCTTTTCCTTGCCGATATCTCTCTTTTGCAAAGAGATAGGCATTGGAAAATTCAGGGCTATGCCGTGTAGATGATGGCCTAACAGGAGGCTTTAAAATTTTCTTTCTAGTGTCCTTCGTTTGGGAGAAAAATGCAAAGGTACAATACAGCTTTTCCTTGCCGATATCTCTATTTTGCAAAGAGATAGGCATTGGAAAATTCAGGGCTATAACGTGTAGATGAAGCACTAACAGGAGGCTTTAAAATTTTCATTCTTGTGTCTTTCGTTTGGGAGAAAAATGCAAAGGTACAATACAGCTTTTCCTTGCCGATATCTCTCTTTTGCAAAGAGATAGGCATTGGAAAATTCAGGGCTATAACGTTTAGATGAAGCACTAACAGGAGGCTTTAAAATTTTCATTCTAGTGTCCTTCGTTTGGGAGAAAAATGCAAAGGTACAATGCAGCTTTTCCTTGCCGATATCTCTCTTTTGCAAAGAGATAGGCATTGGAAAATTCAGAACTATAACGTGTAGATGAAGCACTAACAGGAGGCTTTAAAATTTTCATTCTAGTGTCCTTCGTTTGGGAGAAAAATGCAAAGGTACAATGCAGCTTTTCCTTGCCGATATCTCTCTTTTGCAAAGAGATAGGCATTGGAAAATTCAGGGCCATAACGTGTAGATGAAGCACTAACAGGAGGCTTTAAAATTTTCATTCTAGTGTCTTTCGTTTGGGAGAAAAATGCAAAGGTACAATACAGCTTTTCCTTGCCAATATCTCTCTTTTGCAAAGAGATAGGCATTGGAAAATCCAGGGCTATAACGTGTAGACGAAGCACTAACAGGAGGCTTTAAAATTTTCATTCTATTGTCCTTCGTTTGGGAGAAAAATGCAAAGGTACATTGCAGCTTTTCCTTGCCGATATCTCTCTTTTGCAAAGAGATAGGCATTGGAAATTCAGGGCTATGCCGTGTAGATGATGGCCTAACAGGAGGCTTTAAAATTTTCTTTCTAGTGTCCTTCGTTTGGGAGAAAAATGCAAAGGTACAATACAGCTTTTCCTTGCCGATATCTCTATTTTGCAAAGAGATAGGCATTGGAAAATTCAGGGCTATAACGTGTAGATGAAGCACTAACAGGAGGCTTTAAAATTTTCATTCTTGTGTCTTTCGTTTGGGAGAAAAATGCAAAGGTACAATACAGCTTTTCCTTGCCGATATCTCTCTTTTGCAAAGAGATAGGCATTGGAAAATTCAGGGCTATAACGTGTAGATGAAGCACTAACAGGAGGCTTTAAAATTTTCATTCTAGTGTCCTTCGTTTGGGAGAAAAATGCAAAGGTACAATGCAGCTTTTCCTTGCCGATATCTCTCTTTTGCAAAGAGATAGGCATTGGAAAATTCAGAACTATAACGTGTAGATGAAGCACTAACAGGAGGCTTTAAAATTGTCATTCTAGTGTCCTTCGTTTGGGAGAAAAATGCAAAGGTACAATGCAGCTTTTCCTTGCCGATATCTCTCTTTTGCAAAGAGATAGGCATTGGAAAATTCAGGGCTATAACGTGTAGATGAAGCACTAACAGGAGGCTTTAAAATTTTCATTCTAGTGTCTTTCGTTTGGGAGAAAAATGCAAAGGTACAATACAGCTTTTCCTTGCCGATATCTCTCTTTTGCAAAGAGATAGGCATTGGAAAATTCAGGGCTATGCCGTGTAGATGATGGCCTAACAGGAGGCTTTAAAATTTTCTTTCTAGTGTCCTTCGTTTGGGAGAAAAATGCAAAGGTACATTGCAGCTTTTCCTTGCCGATATCTCTCTTTTGCAAAGAGATAGGCATTGGAAAATTCAGGGCTATGCCGTGTAGATGATGGACTAACAGGAGGCTTTAAAATTTTCTTTCTAGTTTCCTTCGTTTGGGAGAAAAATGCAAAGGTACAATACAGCTTTTCCTTGCCAATATCTCTCTTTTGCAAAGAGATAGGCATTGGAAAATTCAGGGCTATGCCGTGTAGATGATGGCCTAACAGGAGGCTTTAAAATTTTCTTTCTAGTGTCCTTCGTTTGGGAGAAAAATGCAAAGGTACATTGCAGCTTTTCCTTGCCGATATCTCTCTTTTGCAAAGAGATAGGCATTGGAAAATTCAGGGCTATAACGTGTAGATGAAGCACTAACAGGAGGCTTTAAAATTTTAATTCTAGTGTCCTTCGTTTGGGAGAAAAATGCAAAGGTTCAATACAGCTTTTCCTTGCCAATATCTCTCTTTTGCAAAGAGATAGGCATTGGAAAATTCAGGGCTATGCCGTGTAGATGATGGCCTAACAGGAGGCTTTAAAATTTTCTTTCTAGTGTCCTTCGTTTGGGAGAAAAATGCAAAGGTACATTGCAGCTTTTCCTTGCCGATATCTCTCTTTTGCAAAGAGATAGGCATTGGAAAATTCAGGGCTATAACGTGTAGATGAAGCACTAACAGGAGGCTTTAAAATTTTCATTCTATTGTCCTTCGTTTGGGAGAAAAATGCAAAGGTACATTGCAGCTTTTCCTTGCCGATATCTCTCTTTTGCAAAGAGATAGGCATTGGAAAATTCAGGGCTATGCCGTGTAGATGATGGCCTAACAGGAGGCTTTAAAATTTTCTTTCTAGTGTCCTTCGTTTGGGAGAAAAAATGCAAAGGTACATTGCAGCTTTTCCTTGCCGATATCTCTCTTTTGCAAAGAGATAGGCATTGGAAAATTCAGGGCTATAACGTGTAGATGAACCACTAACAGGAGGCTTTAAAATTTTAATTCTAGTGTCCTTCGTTTGGGAGAAAAATGCAAAGGTTCAATACAGCTTTTCCTTGCCAATATCTCTCTTTTGCAAAGAGATAGGCATTGGAAACTTCAGGGCTATGCCGTGTAGATGATGGCCTAACAGGAGGCTTTAAAATTTTCTTTCTAGTGTCCTTCGTTTGGGAGAAAAATGCAAAGGTACATTGCAGCTTTTCCTTGCCGATATCTCTCTTTTGCAAAGAGATAGGCATTGGAAAATTCAGGGCTATGCCGTGTAGATGATTGCCTAACAGGAGGCTTTAAAATTTTCTTTCTAGTGTCCTTCGTTTGGGAGAAAAATGCAAAGGTACATTGCAGCTTTTCCTTGCCGATATCTCTCTTTTGCAAAGAGATAGGCATTGGAAAATTCAGGGCTATGCCGTGTAGATGATGGCCTAACAGGAGGCTTTAAAATTTTCTTTCTAGTGTCCTTCGTTTGGGAGAAAAATGCAAAGGTACAATACAGCTTTTCCTTGCCGATATCTCTCTTTTGCAAAGAGATAGGCATTGGAAAATTCAGGGCTATAACGTGTAGATGAAGCACTAACAGGAGGCTTTAAAATTTTCTTTCTAATGTCCTTCGTTTGGGAGAAAAATGCAAAGGTACATTGCAGCTTTTCCTTGCCGATATCTCTCTTTTGCAAAGAGATAGGCATTGGAAAATTCAGGGCTATGCCGTGTAGATGATGGCCTAACAGGAGGCTTTAAAATTTTAATTCTATTGTCCTTCGTTTGGGAGAAAAATGCAAAGGTACATTGCAGCTTTTCCTTGCCGATATCTCTCTTTTGCAAAGAGATAGGCATTGGAAAATTCAGGGCTATGCCGTGTAGATGATGGCCTAACAGGAGGCTTTAAAATTTTCTTTCTAGTGTCCTTCGTTTGGGAGAAAAATGCAAAGGTACAATACAGCTTTTCCTTGCCGATATCTCTCTTTTGCAAAGAGATAGGCATTGGAAAATTCAGGGCTATAACGTGTAGATGAAGCACTAACAGAAGGCTTTAAAATTTTCATTCTTGTGTCTTTCGTTTGGGAGAAAAATGCAAAGGTACAATACAGCTTTTCCTTGCCGATATCTCTCTTTTGCAAAGAGATAGGCATTGGAACATTCAGGGCTATAACGTGTAGATGAAGCACTAACAGGAGGCTTTAAAATTTTCATTCTAGTGTCCTTCGTTTGGGAGAAAAATGCAAAGGTACAATGCAGCTTTTCCTTGCCGATATCTCTCTTTTGCAAAGAGATAGGCATTGGAAAATTCAGGGCTATAACGTGTAGATGAAGCACTAACAGGAGGCTTTAACATTTTCATTCTAGTGTCCTTCGTTTGGGAGAAAAATGCTAAGGTACAATGCAGCTTTTCCTTGCCGATATCTCTCTTTTGCAAAGAGATAGGCATTGGAAAATTCAGGGCTATAACGTAAAGATGAAGCACTAACAGGAGGCTTTAAAATTTTCATTCTAGTGTCTTTCGTTTGGGAGAAAAATGCAAAGGTACAATACAGCTTTTCCTTGCCGATATCTCTCTTTTGCAAAGAGATAGGCATTGGAAAATTCAGGGCTATAACGTGTAGATGAAGCACTAACAGGAGGCTTTAAAATTTTAATTCTAGTGTCCTTCGTTTGGGAGAAAAATGCAAAGGTTCAATACAGCTTTTCCTTGCCAATATCTCTCTTTTGCAAAGAGATAGGCATTGGAAAATTCAGGGCTATGCCGTGTAGATGATGGCCTAACAGGAGGCTTTAAAATTTTCTTTCTAGTGTCCTTCGTTTGGGAGAAAAATGCAAAGGTACATTGCAGCTTTTCCTTGCCGATATCTCTCTTTTGCAAAGAGATAGGCATTGGAAAATTCAGGGCTATAACGTGTAGACGAAGCACTAACAGGAGGCTTTAAAATTTTCATTCTATTGTCCTTCGTTTGGGAGAAAAATGCAAAGGTACATTGCAGCTTTTCCTTGCCGATATCTCTCTTTTGCAAAGAGATAGGCATTGGAAAATTCAGGGCTATGCCGTGTAGATGATGGCCTAACAGGAGGCTTTAAAATTTTCTTTCTAGTGTCCTTCGTTTGGGAGAAAAATGCAAAGGTACAATACAGCTTTTACTTGCCGATATCTCTCTTTTGCAAAGAGATAGGCATTGGAAAATTCAGGGCTATAACGTGTAGATGAAGCACTAACAGGAGGCTTTAAAATTTTCATTCTAGTGTCTTTCGTTTGGGAGAAAAATGCAAAGGTACATTGCAGCTTTTCCTTGCCGATATCTCTCTTTTGCAAAGAGATAGGCATTGGAAAATTCAGGGCTATGCCGTGTAGATGATGGCCTAACAGGAGGCTTTAAAATTTTCTTTCTAGTGTCCTTCGTTTGGGAGAAAAATGCAAAGGTACAATACAGCTTTTCCTTGCCGATATCTCTCTTTTGCAAAGAGATAGGCATTGGAAAATTCAGGGCTATAACGTGTAGATGAAGCACTAACAGGAGGCTTTAAAATTTTCATTCTTGTGTCTTTCGTTTGGGAGAAAAATGCAAAGGTACAATACAGCTTTTCCTTGCCGATATCTCTCTTTTGCAAAGAGATAGGCATTGGAAAATTCAGGGCTATAACGTGTAGATGAAGCACTAACAGGAGGCTTTAAAATTTTCATTCTAGTGTCCTTCGTTTGGGAGAAAAATGCAAAGGTACAATGCAGCTTTTCCTTTCCGATATCTCTCTTTTGCAAAGAGATAGGCATTGGAAAATTCAGGGCTATAACGTGTAGATGAAGCACTAACAGGAGGCTTTAAAATTTTCATTCTAGTGTCCTTCGTTTGGGAGAAAAATGCTAAGGTACAATGCAGCTTTTCCTTGCCGATATCTCTCTTTTGCAAAGAGATAGGCATTGGAAAATTCAGGGCTATAACGTGTAGATGAAGCACTAACAGGAGGCTTTAAAATTTTCATTCTAGTGTCTTTCGTTTGGGAGAAAAATGCAAAGGTACAATACAGCTTTTCCTTGCCGATATCTCTCTTTTGCAAAGAGATAGGCATTGGAAAATTCAGGGCTATAACGTGTAGATGAAGCACTAACAGGAGGCTTTAAAATTTTAATTCTAGTGTCCTTCGTTTGGGAGAAAAATGCAAAGGTTCAATACAGCTTTTCCTTGCCAATATCTCTCTTTTGCAAAGAGATAGGCATTGGAAAATTCAGGGCTATGCCGTGTAGATGATGGCCTAACAGGAGGCTTTAAAATTTTCTTTCTAGTGTCCTTCGTTTGGGAGAAAAATGCAAAGGTACATTGCAGCTTTTCCTTGCCGATATCTCTCTTTTGCAAAGAGATAGGCATTGGAAAATTCAGGGCTATAACGTGTAGACGAAGCACTAACAGGAGGCTTTAAAATTTTCATTCTATTGTCCTTCGTTTGGGAGAAAAATGCAAAGGTACATTGCAGCTTTTCCTTGCCGATATCTCTCTTTTGCAAAGAGATAGGCATTGGAAAATTCAGGGCTATGCCGTGTAGATGATGGCCTAACAGGAGGCTTTAAAATTTTCTTTCTAGTGTCCTTCGTTTGGGAGAAAAATGCAAAGGTACAATACAGCTTTTCCTTGCCGATATCTCTTTTTTCAAAGAGATAGGCATTGGAAAATTCAGGGCTATAACGTGTAGATGAAGCACTAACAGGAGGCTTTAAAATTTTCATTCTTGTGTCTTTCGTTTGGGAGAAAAATGCAAAGGTACAATACAGCTTTTCCTTGCCGATATCTCTCTTTTGCAAAGAGATAGGCATTGGAAAATTCAGGGCTATAACGTGTAGATGAAGCACTAACAGGAGGCTTTAAAATTTTCATTCTAGTGTCCTTCGTTTGGGAGAAAAATGCAAAGGTACAATGCAGCTTTTCCTTGCCGATATCTCTCTTTTGCAAAGAGATAGGCATTGGAAAATTCAGGGCTATAACGTGTAGATGAAGCACTAACAGGAGGCTTTAAAATTGTCATTCTAGTGTCCTTCGTTTGGGAGAAAAATGCAAAGGTACAATGCAGCTTTTCCTTGCCGATATCTCTCTTTTGCAAAGAGATAGGCATTGGAAAATTCAGGGCTATAACGTGTAGATGAAGCACTAACAGGAGGCTTTAAAATTTTCATTCTAGTGTCTTTCGTTTGGGAGAAAAATGCAAAGGTACAATACAGCTTTTCCTTGCCGATATCTCTCTTTTGCAAAGAGATAGGCATTGGAAAATTCAGGGCTATAACGTGTAGATGAAGCACTAACAGGAGGCTTTAAAATTTTCATTCTAGTGTCCTTCGTTTGGGAGAAAAATGCAAAGGTTCAATACAGCTTTTCCTTGCCAATATCTCTCTTTTGCAAAGAGATAGGCATTGCCGTGTAGATGATGGCCTAACAGGAGGCTTTAAAATTTTCTTTCTAGTGTCCTTCGTTTGGGAGAAAAATGCAAAGGTACATTGCAGCTTTTCCTTGCCGATATCTCTCTTTTGCAAAGAGATAGGCATTGGAAAATTCAGGGCTATGCCGTGTAGATGATGGCCTAACAGGAGGCTTTAAAATTTTCTTTCTAGTGTCCTTCGTTTGGGAGAAAAATGCAAAGGTACAATACAGCTTTTCCTTGCCGATATCTCTATTTTGCAAAGAGATAGGCATTGGAAAATTCAGGGCTATAACGTGTAGATGAAGCACTAACAGGAGGCTTTAAAATTTTCATTCTTGTGTCTTTCGTTTGGGAGAAAAATGCAAAGGTACAATACAGCTTTTCCTTGCCGATATCTCTCTTTTGCAAAGAGATAGGCATTGGAAAATTCAGGGCAATAACGTGTAGATGAAGCACTAACAGGAGGCTTTAAAATTTTCATTCTAGTGTCCTTTGTTTGGGAGAAAAATGCAAAGGTACAATGCAGCTTTTCCTTGCCGATATCTCTCTTTTGCAAAGAGATAGGCATTGGAAAATTCAGAACTATAACGTGTAGATGAAGCACTAACAGGAGGCTTTAAAATTTTCATTCTAGTGTCCTTCGTTTGGGAGAAAAATGCAAAGGTACAATGCAGCTTTTCCTTGCCGATATCTCTCTTTTGCAAAGAGATAGGCATTGGAAAATTCAGGGCTATAACGTGTAGATGAAGCACTAACAGGAGGCTTTAAAATTTTCATTCTAGTGTCCTTCGTTTGGGAGAAAAATGCTAAGGTACAATGCAGCTTTTCCTTGCCGATATCTCTCTTTTGCAAAGAGATAGGCATTGGAAAATTCAGGGCTATAACGTGTAGATGAAGCACTAACAGGAGGCTTTAAAATTTTCATTCTAGTGTCCTTCGTTTGGGAGAAAAATGCAAAGGTTCAATACAGCTTTTCCTTGCCAATATCTCTCTTTTGCAAAGAGATAGGCATTGGAAAATTCAGGGCTATGCCGTGTAGATGATGGCCTAACAGGAGGCTTTAAGATTTTCTTTCTAGTGTCCTTCGTTTGGGAGAAAAATGCAAAGGTACATTGCAGCTTTTCCTTGCCGATATCTCTCTTTTGCAAAGAGATAGGCATTGGAAAATTCAGGGCTATAACGTGTAGACGAAGCACTAACAGGAGGCTTTAAAATTTTCATTCTATTGTCCTTCGTTTGGGAGAAAAATGCAAAGGTACATTGCAGCTTTTCCTTGCCGATATCTCTCTTTTGCAAAGAGATAGGCATTGGAAAATTCAGGGCTATGCCGTGTAGATGATGGCCTAACAGGAGGCTTTAAAATTTTCTTTCTAGTGTCCTTCGTTTGGGAGAAAAATGCAAAAGTACAATACAGCTTTTCCTTGCCGATATCTCTCTTTTGCAAAGAGATAGGCATTGGAAAATTCAGGGCTATAACGTGTAGATGAAGCAATAACAGGAGGCTTTAAAATTTTCATTCTAGTGTCTTTCGTTTGGGAGAAAAATGCAAAGGTACAATACAGCTTTTCCTTGCCGATATCTCTTTTTTGCAAAGAGATAGGCATTGGAAAATTCAGGGCTATAACGTGTAGATGAAGCACTAACAGGAGGCTTTAAAATTTTCATTCTTGTGTCTTTCGTTTGGGAGAAAAATGCAAAGGTACAATACAGCTTTTCCTTGCCGATATCTCTCTTTTGCAAAGAGATAGGCATTGGAAAATTTAGGGCTATAACGTGTAGATGAAGCACTAACAGGAGGCTTTAAAATTTTCATTCTAGTGTCCTTCGTTTGGGAGAAAAATGCAAAGGTACAATGCAGCTTTTCCTTGCCGATATCTCTCTTTTGCAAAGAGATAGGCATTGGAAAATTCAGGGCTATAACGTGTAGATGAAGCACTAACAGGAGGCGTTAAAATTTTCATTCTAGTGTCCTTCGTTTGGGAGAAAAATGCAAAGGTACAATGCAGCTTTTCCTTGCCGATATCTCTCTTTTGCAAAGAGATAGGCATTGGAAAATTCAGGGCTATAACGTGTAGATGAAGCACTAACAGGAGGCTTTAAAATTGTCATTCTAGTGTCCTTCGTTTGGGAGAAAAATGCAAAGGTACAATGCAGCTTTTCCTTGCCGATATCTCTCTTTTGCAAAGAGATAGGCATTGGAAAATTCAGGGCTATAACGTGTAGATGAAGCACTAACAGGAGGCTTTAAAATTTTCATTCTAGTGTCTTTCGTTTGGGAGAAAAATGCAAAGGTACAATACAGCTTTTCCTTGCCGATATCTCTCTTTTGCAAAGAGATAGGCATTGGAAAATTCAGGGCTATAACGTGTAGATGAAGCACTAACAGGAGGCTTTAAAATTGAAATTCTAGTGTCCTTCGTTTGGGAGAAAAATGCAAAGGTTCAATACAGCTTTTCCTTGCCAATATCTCTCTTTTGCAAAGAGATAGGCATTGCCGTGTAGATGATGGCCTAACAGGAGGCTTTAAAATTTTCTTTCTAGTGTCCTTCGTTTGGGAGAAAAATGCAAAGGTACATTGCAGCTTTTCCTTGCCGATATCTCTCTTTTGCAAAGAGATAGGCATTGGAAAATTCAGGGCTATGCCGTGTAGATGATGGCCTAACAGGTGGCTTTAAAATTTTCTTTCTAGTGTCCTTCGTTTGGGAGAAAAATGCAAAGGTACAATACAGCTTTTCCTTGCCAATATCTCTCCTTTGCAAAGAGATAGGCATTGGAAAATTCAGGGCTATAACGTGTAGACGAAGCACTAACAGGAGGCTTTAAAATTTTATTTCTATTGTCCTTCGTTTGGGAGAAAAATCCAAAGGTACATTGCAGCTTTTCCTTGCCGATATCTCTCTTTTGCAAAGAGATAGGCATTGGAAAATTCAGGGCTATGCCGTGTAGATGATGGCCTAACAGGAGGCTTTAAAATTTTCTTTCTAGTGTCCTTCGTTTGGGAGAAAAATGCAAAGGTACAATACAGCTTTTCCTTGCCGATATCTCTATTTTGCAAAGAGATAGGCATTGGAAAATTCAGGGCTATAACGTGTAGATGAAGCACTAACAGGAGGCTTTAAAATTTTCATTCTTGTGTCTTTCGTTTGGGAGAAAAATGCAAAGGTACAATACAGCTTTTCCTTGCCGATATCTCTCTTTTGCAAAGAGATAGGCATTGGAAAATTCAGGGCTATAACGTTTAGATGAAGCACTAACAGGAGGCTTTAAAATTTTCATTCTAGTGTCCTTCGTTTGGGAGAAAAATGCAAAGGTACAATGCAGCTTTTCCTTGCCGATATCTCTCTTTTGCAAAGAGATAGGCATTGGAAAATTCAGAACTATAACGTGTAGATGAAGCACTAACAGGAGGCTTTAAAATTTTCATTCTAGTGTCCTTCGTTTGGGAGAAAAATGCAAAGGTACAATGCAGCTTTTCCTTGCCGATATCTCTCTTTTGCAAAGAGATAGGCATTGGAAAATTCAGGGCCATAACGTGTAGATGAAGCACTAACAGGAGGCTTTAAAATTTTCATTCTAGTGTCTTTCGTTTGGGAGAAAAATGCAAAGGTACAATACAGCTTTTCCTTGCCAATATCTCTCTTTTGCAAAGAGATAGGCATTGGAAAATTCAGGGCTATAACGTGTAGACGAAGCACTAACAGGAGGCTTTAAAATTTTCATTCTATTGTCCTTCGTTTGGGAGAAAAATGCAAAGGTACATTGCAGCTTTTCCTTGCCGATATCTCTCTTTTGCAAAGAGATAGGCATTGGAAATTCAGGGCTATGCCGTGTAGATGAAGGCCTAACAGGAGGCTTTAAAATTTTCTTTCTAGTGTCCTTCGTTTGGGAGAAAAATGCAAAGGTACAATACAGCTTTTCCTTGCCGATATCTCTATTTTGCAAAGAGATAGGCATTGGAAAATTCAGGGCTATAACGTGTAGATGAAGCACTAACAGGAGGCTTTAAAATTTTCATTCTTGTGTCTTTCGTTTGGGAGAAAAATGCAAAGGTACAATACAGCTTTTCCTTGCCGATATCTCTCTTTTGCAAAGAGATAGGCATTGGAAAATTCAGGGCTATAACGTGTAGATGAAGCACTAACAGGAGGCTTTAAAATTTTCATTCTAGTGTCCTTCGTTTGGGAGAAAAATGCAAAGGTACAATGCAGCTTTTCCTTGCCGATATCTCTCTTTTGCAAAGAGATAGGCATTGGAAAATTCAGAACTATAACGTGTAGATGAAGCACTAACAGGAGGCTTTAAAATTGTCATTCTAGTGTCCTTCGTTTGGGAGAAAAATGCAAAGGTACAATGCAGCTTTTCCTTGCCGATATCTCTCTTTTGCAAAGAGATAGGCATTGGAAAATTCAGGGCTATAACGTGTAGATGAAGCACTAACAGGAGGCTTTAAAATTTTCATTCTAGTGTCTTTCGTTTGGGAGAAAAATGCAAAGGTACAATACAGCTTTTCCTTGCCGATATCTCTCTTTTGCAAAGAGATAGGCATTGGAAAATTCAGGGCTATAACGTGTAGATGAAGCACTAACAGGAGGCTTTAAAATTTTAATTATAGTGTCCTTCGTTTGGGAGAAAAATGCAAAGGTTCAATACAGCTTTTCCTTGCCAATATCTCTCTTTTGCAAAGAGATAGGCATTGGAAAATTCAGGGCTATGCCGTGTAGATGATGGCCTAACAGGAGGCTTTAAAATTTTCTTTCTAGTGTCCTTCGTTTGGGAGAAAAATGCAAAGGTACATTGCAGCTTTTCCTTGCCGATATCTCTCTTTTGCAAAGAGATAGGCATTGGAAAATTCAGGGCTATGCCGTGTAGATGATGGACTAACAGGAGGCTTTAAAATTTTCTTTCTAGTTTCCTTCGTTTGGGAGAAAAATGCAAAGGTACAATACAGCTTTTCCTTGCCAATATCTCTCTTTTGCAAAGAGATAGGCATTGGAAAATTCAGGGCTATGCCGTGTAGATGATGGCCTAACAGGAGGCTTTAAAATTTTCTTTCTAGTGTCCTTCGTTTGGGAGAAAAATGCAAAGGTACATTGCAGCTTTTCCTTGCCGATATCTCTCTTTTGCAAAGAGATAGGCATTGGAAAATTCAGGGCTATAACGTGTAGATGAAGCACTAACAGGAGGCTTTAAAATTTTAATTCTAGTGTCCTTCGTTTGGGAGAAAAATGCAAAGGTTCAATACAGCTTTTCCTTGCCAATATCTCTCTTTTGCAAAGAGATAGGCATTGGAAAATTCAGGGCTATGCCGTGTAGATGATGGCCTAACAGGAGGCTTTAAAATTTTCTTTCTAGTGTCCTTCGTTTGGGAGAAAAATGCAAAGGTACATTGCAGCTTTTCCTTGCCGATATCTCTCTTTTGCAAAGAGATAGGCATTGGAAAATTCAGGGCTATAACGTGTAGATGAAGCACTAACAGGAGGCTTTAAAATTTTCATTCTATTGTCCTTCGTTTGGGAGAAAAATGCAAAGGTACATTGCAGCTTTTCCTTGCCGATATCTCTCTTTTGCAAAGAGATAGGCATTGGAAAATTCAGGGCTATGCCGTGTAGATGATGGCCTAACAGGAGGCTTTAAAATTTTCTTTCTAGTGTCCTTCGTTTGGGAGAAAAATGCAAAGGTACATTGCAGCTTTTCCTTGCCGATATCTCTCTTTTGCAAAGAGATAGGCATTGGAAAATTCAGGGCTATAACGTGTAGATGAACCACTAACAGGAGGCTTTAAAATTTTAATTCTAGTGTCCTTCGTTTGGGAGAAAAATGCAAAGGTTCAATACAGCTTTTCCTTGCCAATATCTCTCTTTTGCAAAGAGATAGGCATTGGAAACTTCAGGGCTATGCCGTGTAGATGATGGCCTAACAGGAGGCTTTAAAATTTTCTTTCTAGTGTCCTTCGTTTGGGAGAAAAATGCAAAGGTACATTGCAGCTTTTCCTTGCCGATATCTCTCTTTTGCAAAGAGATAGGCATTGGAAAATTCAGGGCTATGCCGTGTAGATGATTGCCTAACAGGAGGCTTTAAAATTTTCTTTCTAGTGTCCTTCGTTTGGGAGAAAAATGCAAAGGTACATTGCAGCTTTTCCTTGCCGATATCTCTCTTTTGCAAAGAGATAGGCATTGGAAAATTCAGGGCTATGCCGTGTAGATGATGGCCTAACAGGAGGCTTTAAAATTTTCTTTCTAGTGTCCTTCGTTTGGGAGAAAAATGCAAAGGTACATTGCAGCTTTTCCTTGCCGATATCTCTCTTTTGCAAAGAGATAGGCATTGGAAAATTCAGGGCTATAACGTGTAGACGAAGCACTAACAGGAGGCTTTAAAATTTTCATTCTATTGTCCTTCGTTTGGGAGAAAAATGCAAAGGTACATTGCAGCTTTTCCTTGCCGATATCTCTCTTTTGCAAAGAGATAGGCATTGGAAAATTCAGGGCTATGCCGTGTAGATGATGGCCTAACAGGAGGCTTTAAAATTTTCTTTCTAGTGTCCTTCGTTTGGGAGAAAAATGCAAAGGTACATTGCAGCTTTTCCTTGCCGATATCTCTCTTTTGCAAAGAGATAGGCATTGGAAAATTCAGGGCTATAACGTGTAGATGAAGCACTAACAGGAGGCTTTAAAATTTTAATTCTAGTGTCCTTCGTTTGGGAGAAAAATGCAAAGGTTTAATACAGCTTTTCCTTGCCAATATCTCTCTTTTGCAAAGAGATAGGCATTGGAAAATTCAGGGCTATGCCGTGTAGATGATGGCCTAACAGGAGGCTTAAAAATTTTCTTTCTAGTGTCCTTCGTTTGGGAGAAAAATGCAAAGGTACATTGCAGCTTTTCCTTGCCGATATCTCTCTTTTGCAAAGAGATAGGCATTGGAAAATTCAGGGCTAGGCCGTGTAGATGATTGCCTAACAGGAGGCTTTAAAATTTTCTTTCTAGTGTCCTTCGTTTGGGAGAAAAATGCAAAGGTACATTGCAGCTTTTCCTTGCCGATATCTCTCTTTTGCAAAGAGATAGGCATTGGAAAATTCAGGGCTATGCCGTGTAGATGATGGCCTAACAGGAGGCTTTAAAATTTTCTTTCTAGTGTCCTTCGTTTGGGAGAAAAATGCAAAGGTACATTGCAGCTTTTCCTTGCCGATATCTCTCTTTTGCAAAGAGATAGGCATTGGAAAATTCATGGCTATAACGTGTAGACGAAGCACTAACAGGAGGCTTTAAAATTTTCATTCTATTGTCCTTCGTTTGGGAGAAAAATGCAAAGGTACATTGCAGCTTTTCCTTGCCGATATCTCTCTTTTGCAAAGAGATAGGCATTGGAAAATTCAGGGCTATAACGTGTAGACGAAGCACTAACAGGAGGCTTTAAAATTTTCATTCTATTGTCCTTCGTTTGGGAGAAAAATGCAAAGGTACAATGCAGCTTTTCCTTGCCGATATCTCTCTTTTGCAAAGAGATAGGCATTGGAAAATTCAGGGCTATAACGTGTAGATGAAGCACTAACAGGAGGCTTTAAAATTTTCATTCTAGTGTCTTTCGTTTGGGAGAAAAATGCAAAGGTACAATACAGCTTTTCCTTGCCGATATCTCTCTTTTGCAAAGAGATAGGCATTGGAAAATTCAGGGCTATAACGTGTAGATGAAGCACTAACAGGAGGCTTTAAAATTTTAATTCTAGTGTCCTTCGTTTGGGAGAAAAATGCAAAGGTACAATACAGCTTTTCCTTGCCAATATCTCTCTTTTGCAAAGAGATAGGCATTGGAAAATTCAGGGCTATGCCGTGTAGATGATGGCCTAACAGGAGGCTTTAAAATTTTCTTTCTAGTGTCCTTCGTTTGGGAGAAAAATGCAAAGGTACATTGCAGCTTTTCCTTGCCGATATCTCTCTTTTGCAAAGAGATAGGCATTGGAAAATTCAGGGCTATGCCGTGTAGATGAAGCACTAACAGGAGGCTTTAAAATTTTAATTCTAGTGTCCTTCGTTTGGGAGAAAAATGCAAAGGTTCAATACAGCTTTTCCTTGCCAATATCTCTCTTTTGCAAAGAGATAGGCATTGGAAAATTCAGGGCTATGCCGTGTAGATGATGGCCTAACAGGAGGCTTTAAAATTTTCTTTCTAGTGTCCTTCGTTTGGGAGAAAAATGCAAAGGTACATTGCAGCTTTTCCTTGCCGATATCTCTCTTTTGCAAAGAGATAGGCATTGGAAAATTCAGGGCTATGCCGTGTAGATGATGGCCTAACAGGAGGCTTTAAAATTTTCTTTCTAGTGTCCTTCGTTTGGGAGAAAAATGCAAAGGTACATTGCAGCTTTTCCTTGCCGATATCTCTCTTTTGCAAAGAGATAGGCATTGGAAAATTCAGGGCTATGCCGTGTAGATGAAGCACTAACAGGAGGCTTTAAAATTTTAATTCTAGTGTCCTTCGTTTGGGAGAAAAATGCAAAGGTTCAATACAGCTTTTCCTTGCCAATATCTCTCTTTTGCAAAGAGATAGGCATTGGAAAATTCAGGGCTATGCCGTGTAGATGATGGCCTAACAGGAGGCTTTAAAATTTTCTTTCTAGTGTCCTTCGTTTGGGAGAAAAATGCAAAGGTACATTGCAGCTTTTCCTTGCCGATATCTCTCTTTTGCAAAGAGATAGGCATTGGAAAATTCAGGGCTATGCCGTGTAGATGATTGCCTAACAGGAGGCTTTAAAATTTTCTTTCTAGTGTCCTTCGTTTGGGAGAAAAATGCAAAGGTACATTGCAGCTTTTCCTTGCCGATATCTCTCTTTTGCAAAGAGATAGGCATTGGAAAATTCAGGGCTATGCCGTGTAGATGATGGCCTAACAGGAGGCTTTAAAATTTTCTTTCTAGTGTCCTTCGTTTGGGAGAAAAATGCAAAGGTACATTGCAGCTTTTCCTTGCCGATATCTCTCTTTTGCAAAGAGATAGGCATTGGAAAATTCAGGGCTATAACGTGTAGATGAAGCACTAACAGGAGGCTTTAAAATTTTCATTCTAGTGTCTTTCGTTTGGGAGAAAAATTCAAAGGTACAATACAGCTTTTCCTTGCCGATATCTCTCTTTTGCAAAGAGATAGGCATTGGAAAATTCAGGGCTATAACGTGTAGATGAAGCACTAACAGGAGGCTTTAAAATTTTAATTCTAATGTCCTTCGTTTGGGAGAAAAATGCAAAGGTTCAATACAGCTTTTCCTTGCCAATATCTCTCTTTTGCAAAGAGATAGGCATTGGAAAATTCAGGGCTATGCCGTGTAGATGATGGCCTTACAGGAGGCTTTAAAATTTTCTTTCTAGTGTCCTTCGTTTGGGAGAAAAATGCAAAGGTACATTGCAGCTTTTCCTTGCCGATATCTCTCTTTTGCAAAGAGATAGGCATTGGAAAATTCAGGGCTATGCCGTGTAGATGATGGCCTAACAGGAGGCTTTTAAAATTTTCTTTCTAGTGTCCTTCGTTTGGGAGAAAAATGCAAAGGTACAATACAGCTTTTCCTTGCCAATATCTCTCTTTTGCAAAGAGATAGGCATTGGAAAATTCAGGGCTATGCCGTGTAGATGATGGCCTAACAGGAGGCTTTAAAATTTTCTTTCTAGTGTCCTTCGTTTGGGAGAAAAATGCAAAGGTACATTGCAGCTTTTCCTTGCCGATATCTCTCTTTTGCAAAGAGATATTCATTGGAAAATTCAGGGCTATAACGTGTAGATGAAGCACTAACAGGAGGCTTTAAAATTTTAATTCTAGTGTCCTTCGTTTGGGAGAAAAATGCAAAGGTTCAATACAGCTTTTCCTTGCCAATATCTCTCTTTTGCAAAGAGATAGGCATTGGAAAATTCAGGGCTATGCCGTGTAGATGATGGCCTAACAGGAGGCTTTAAAATTTTCTTTCTAGTGTCCTTCGTTTGGGAGAAAAATGCAAAGGTACATTGCAGCTTTTCCTTGCCGATATCTCTCTTTTGCAAAGAGATAGGCATTGGAAAATTCAGGGCTATGCCGTGTAGATGATGGCCTAACAGGAGGCTTTAAAATTTTCATTCTAGTGTCCTTCGTTTGGGAGAAAAATGCAAAGGTACATTGCAGCTTTTCCTTGCCGATATCTCTCTTTTGCAAAGAGATAGGCATTGGAAAATTCAGGGCTATAACGTGTAGACGAAGCACTAACAGGAGGCTTTAAAATTTTCATTCTATTGTCCTTCGTTTGGGAGAAAAATGCAAAGGTACATTGCAGCTTTTCCTTGCCGATATCTCTCTTTTGCAAAGAGATAGGCATTGGAAAATTCAGGGCTATGCCGTGTAGATGATGGCCTAACAGGAGGCTTTAAAATTTTCTTTCTAGTGTCCTTCGTTTGGGAGAAAAATGCAAAGGTACATTGCAGCTTTTCCTTGCCGATATCTCTCTTTTGCAAAGAGATAGGCATTGGAAAATTCAGGGCTATAACGTGTAGACGAAGCACTAACAGGAGGCTTTAAAATTTTCATTCTATTGTCCTTCGTTTGGGAGAAAAATGCAAAGGTACATTGCAGCTTTTCCTTGCCGATATCTCTCTTTTGCAAAGAGATAGGCATTGGAAAATTCAGGGCTATAACGTGTAGACGAAGCACTAACAGGAGGCTTTAAAATTTTCATTCTAGTGTCCTTCGTTTGGGAGAAAAATGCAAAGGTACAATGCAGCTTTTCCTTGCCGATATCTCTCTTTTGCAAAGAGATAGGCATTGGAAAATTCAGGGCTATAACGTGTAGATGAAGCACTAACAGGAGGCTTTAAAATTTTCATTCTAGTGTCTTTCGTTTGGGAGAAAAATACAAAGGTACAATACAGCTTTTCCTTGCCGATATCTCTCTTTTGCAAAGAGATAGGCATTGGAAAATTCAGGGCTATAACGTGTAGATGAAGCACTAACAGGAGGCTTTAAAATTTTAATTCTAGTGTCCTTCGTTTGGGAGAAAAATGCAAAGGTTCAATACAGCTTTTCCTTGCCAATATCTCTCTTTTGCAAAGAGATAGGCATTGCCGTGTAGATGATGGCCTAACAGGAGGCTTTAAAATTTTCTTTCTAGTGTCCTTCGTTTGGGAGAAAAATGCAAAGGTACAATACAGCTTTTCCTTGCCAATATCTCTCTTTTGCAAAGAGATAGGCATTGGAAAATTCAGGGCTATGCCGTGTAGATGATGGCCTAACAGGAGGCTTTAAAATTTTCTTTCTAGTGTCCTTCGTTTGGGAGAAAAATGCAAAGGTACATTGCAGCTTTTCCTTGCCGATATCTCTCTTTTGCAAAGAGATATTCATTGGAAAATTCAGGGCTATAACGTGTAGATGAAGCACTAACAGGAGGCTTTAAAATTTTAATTCTAGTGTCCTTCGTTTGGGAGAAAAATGCAAAGGTTCAATACAGCTTTTCCTTGCCAATATCTCTCTTTTGCAAAGAGATAGGCATTGGAAAATTCAGGGCTATGCCGTGTAGATGATGGCCTAACAGGAGGCTTTAAAATTTTCTTTCTAGTGTCCTTCGTTTGGGAGAAAAATGCAAAGGTACATTGCAGCTTTTCCTTGCCGATATCTCTCTTTTGCAAAGAGATAGGCATTGGAAAATTCAGGGCTATGCCGTGTAGATGATGGCCTAACAGGAGGCTTTAAAATTTTCATTCTAGTGTCCTTCGTTTGGGAGAAAAATGCAAAGGTACATTGCAGCTTTTCCTTGCCGATATCTCTCTTTTGCAAAGAGATAGGCATTGGAAAATTCAGGGCTATAACGTGTAGACGAAGCACTAACAGGAGGCTTTAAAATTTTCATTCTATTGTCCTTCGTTTGGGAGAAAAATGCAAAGGTACATTGCAGCTTTTCCTTGCCGATATCTCTCTTTTGCAAAGAGATAGGCATTGGAAAATTCAGGGCTATGCCGTGTAGATGATGGCCTAACAGGAGGCTTTAAAATTTTCTTTCTAGTGTCCTTCGTTTGGGAGAAAAATGCAAAGGTACATTGCAGCTTTTCCTTGCCGATATCTCTCTTTTGCAAAGAGATAGGCATTGGAAAATTCAGGGCTATAACGTGTAGACGAAGCACTAACAGGAGGCTTTAAAATTTTCATTCTATTGTCCTTCGTTTGGGAGAAAAATGCAAAGGTACATTGCAGCTTTTCCTTGCCGATATCTCTCTTTTGCAAAGAGATAGGCATTGGAAAATTCAGGGCTATAACGTGTAGACGAAGCACTAACAGGAGGCTTTAAAATTTTCATTCTAGTGTCCTTCGTTTGGGAGAAAAATGCAAAGGTACAATGCAGCTTTTCCTTGCCGATATCTCTCTTTTGCAAAGAGATAGGCATTGGAAAATTCAGGGCTATAACGTGTAGATGAAGCACTAACAGGAGGCTTTAAAATTTTCATTCTAGTGTCTTTCGTTTGGGAGAAAAATACAAAGGTACAATACAGCTTTTCCTTGCCGATATCTCTCTTTTGCAAAGAGATAGGCATTGGAAAATTCAGGGCTATAACGTGTAGATGAAGCACTAACAGGAGGCTTTAAAATTTTAATTCTAGTGTCCTTCGTTTGGGAGAAAAATGCAAAGGTTCAATACAGCTTTTCCTTGCCAATATCTCTCTTTTGCAAAGAGATAGGCATTGCCGTGTAGATGATGGCCTAACAGGAGGCTTTAAAATTTTCTT
The DNA here is from genome assembly GCF_028390025.1 of Pseudophryne corroboree. NCBI lineage: Eukaryota > Metazoa > Chordata > Amphibia > Anura > Myobatrachidae > Pseudophryne > Pseudophryne corroboree. Next base: position 160,111,436 of record NC_086451.1, on the reverse strand, counting down.
TCTAGTGTCCTTCGTTTGGCAGAAAAATGCAAAGGTACATTGCAGCTTTTCCTTGCCGATATCTCTCTTTTGCAAAGAGATAGGCATTGGAAAAATCAGTGCTATGCCGTGTAGATGATGGCCTAACAGGAGGCTTTAAAATTTTCTTTCTAGTGTCCTTCGTTTGGGAGAAAAATGCAAAGGTACAATACAGCTTTTCCTTGCCAATATCTCTCTTTTGCAAAGAGATAGGCATTGGAAAATTCAGGGCTATAACGTGTAGACGAAGCACTAACAGGAGGCTTTAAAATTTTCATTCTATTGTCCTTCGTTTGGGAGAAAAATGCAAAGGTACATTGCAGCTTTTCCTTGCCGATATCTTTCTTTTGCAAAGAGATAGGCATTGGAAAATTCAGGGCTATGCCGTGTAGATGATGGCCTAACAGGAGGCTTTAAAATTTTCTTTCTAGTTTCCTTCGTTTGGGAGAAAAATGCAAAGGTACATTGCAGCTTTTCCTTGCCGATATCTCTCTTTTGCAAAGAGATAGGCATTGGAAAATTCAGGGCTATAACGTGTAGATGAAGCACTAACAGGAGGCTTTAAAATTTTAATTCTAGTGTCCTTCGTTTGGGAGAAAAATGCAAAGGTTTAATACAGCTTTTCCTTGCCAATATCTCTCTTTTGCAAAGAGATAGGCATTGGAAAATTCAGGGCTATGCCGTGTAGGTGATGGCCTAACAGGAGGCTTAAAAATTTTCTTTCTAGTGTCCTTCGTTTGGGAGAAAAATGCAAAGGTACATTGCAGCTTTTCCTTGCCGATATCTCTCTTTTGCAAAGAGATAGGCATTGGAAAATTCAGGGCTAGGCCGTGTAGATGATTGCCTAACAGGAGGCTTTAAAATTTTCTTTCTAGTGTCCTTCGTTTGGGAGAAAAATGCAAAGGTACATTGCAGCTTTTCCTTGCCGATATCTCTCTTTTGCAAAGAGATAGGCATTGGAAAATTCAGGGCTATAACGTGTAGATGAAGCACTAACAGGAGGCTTTAAAATTTTAATTCTAGTGTCCTTCGTTTGGGAGAAAAATGCAAAGGTTCAATACAGCTTTTCCTTGCCAATATCTCTCTTTTGCAAAGAGATAGGCATTGGAAAATTCAGGGCTATGCCGTGTAGATGATGGCCTAACAGGAGGCTTTAAAATTTTCTTTCTAGTGTCCTTCATTTGGGAGAAAAATGCAAAGGTACATTGCAGCTTTTCCTTGCCGATATCTCTCTTTTGCAAAGAGATAGGCATTGGAAAATTCAGGGCTATGCCGTGTAGATGATGGCCTAACAGGAGGCTTTAAAATTTTCTTTCTAGTGTCCTTCGTTTGGGAGAAAAATGCAAAGGTACAATACAGCTTTTCCTTGCCAATATCTCTCTTTTGCAAAGAGATAGGCATTGGAAAATTCAGGGCTATGCCGTGTAGATGATGGCCTAACAGGAGGCTTTAAAATTTTCTTTCTAGTGTCCTTCGTTTGGGAGAAAAATGCAAAGGTACATTGCAGCTTTTCCTTGCCGATATCTCTCTTTTGCAAAGAGATAGGCATTGGAAAATTCAGGGCTATGCCGTGTAGATGAAGCACTAACAGGAGGCTTTAAAATTTTAATTCTAGTGTCCTTCGTTTGGGAGAAAAATGCAAAGGTTCAATACAGCTTTTCCTTGCCAATATCTCTCTTTTGCAAAGAGATAGGCATTGGAAAATTCAGGGCTATGCCGTGTAGATGATGGCCTAACAGGAGGCTTTAAAATTTTCTTTCTAGTGTCCTTCGTTTGGGAGAAAAATGCAAAGGTACATTGCAGCTTTTCCTTGCCGATATCTCTCTTTTGCAAAGAGATAGGCATTGGAAAATTCAGGGCTATGCCGTGTAGATGATTGCCTAACAGGAGGCTTTAAAATTTTCTTTCTAGTGTCCTTCGTTTGGGAGAAAAATGCAAAGGTACATTGCAGCTTTTACTTGCCGATATCTCTCTTTTGCAAAGAGATAGGCATTGGAAAATTCAGGGCTATGCCGTGTAGATGATGGCCTAACAGGAGGCTTTAAAATTTTAATTCTAATGTCCTTCGTTTGGGAGAAAAATGCAAAGGTTCAATACAGCTTTTCCTTGCCAATATCTCTCTTTTGCAAAGAGATAGGCATTGGAAAATTCAGGGCTATGCCGTGTAGATGATGGCCTAACAGGAGGCTTAAAAATTTTCTTTCTAGTGTCCTTCGTTTGGGAGAAAAATGCAAAGGTACATTGCAGCTTTTCCTTGCCGATATCTCTCTTTTGCAAAGAGATAGGCATTGGAAAATTCAGGGCTAGGCCGTGTAGATGATTGCCTAACAGGAGGCTTTAAAATTTTCTTTCTAGTGTCCTTCGTTTGGGAGAAAAATGCAAAGGTACATTGCAGCTTTTCCTTGCCGATATCTCTCTTTTGCAAAGAGATAGGCATTGGAAAATTCAGGGCTATGCCGTGTAGATGATGGCCTAACAGGAGGCTTTAAAATTTTCTTTCTAGTGTCCTTCGTTTGGGAGAAAAATGCAAAGGTACATTGCAGCTTTTCCTTGCCGATATCTCTCTTTTGCAAAGAGATAGGCATTGGAAAATTCATGGCTATAACGTGTAGACGAAGCACTAACAGGAGGCTTTAAAATTTTCATTCTATTGTCCTTCGTTTGGGAGAAAAATGCAAAGGTACATTGCAGCTTTTCCTTGCCGATATCTCTCTTTTGCAAAGAGATAGGCATTGGAAAATTCAGGGCTATGCCGTGTAGATGATGGCCTAACAGGAGGCTTTAAAATTTTCTTTCTAGTGTCCTTCGTTTGGGAGAAAAATGCAAAGGTACAATACAGCTTTTCCTTGCCGATATCTCTCTTTTGCAAAGAGATAGGCATTGGAAAATTCAGGGCTATAACGTGTAGATGAAGCACTAACAGGAGGCTTTAAAATTTTCATTCTAGTGTCCTTCGTTTGGGAGAAAAATGCAAAGGTACAATGCAGCTTTTCCTTGCCGATATCTCTCTTTTGCAAAGAGATAGGCATTGGAAAATTCAGAACTATAACGTGTAGATGAAGCACTAACAGGAGGCTTTAAAATTTTCATTCTAGTGTCCTTCGTTTGGGAGAAAAATGCAAAGGTACAATGCAGCTTTTCCTTGCCGATATCTCTCTTTTGCAAAGAGATAGGCATTGGAAAATTCAGGGCTATAACGTGTAGATGAAGCACTAACAGGAGGCTTTAAAATTTTAATTCTAGTGTCCTTCGTTTGGGAGAAAAATGCAAAGGTTCAATACAGCTTTTCCTTGCCAATATCTCTCTTTTGCAAAGAGATAGGCATTGGAAAATTCAGGGCTATGCCGTGTAGATGATGGCCTAACAGGAGGCTTTAAAATTTTCTTTCTAGTGTCCTTCATTTGGGAGAAAAATGCAAAGGTACATTGCAGCTTTTCCTTGCCGATATCTCTCTTTTGCAAAGAGATAGGCATTGGAAAATTCAGGGCTATGCCGTGTAGATGATGGCCTAACAGGAGGCTTTAAAATTTTCTTTCTAGTGTCCTTCGTTTGGGAGAAAAATGCAAAGGTACAATACAGCTTTTCCTTGCCAATATCTCTCTTTTGCAAAGAGATAGGCATTGGAAAATTCAGGGCTATGCCGTGTAGATGATGGCCTAACAGGAGGCTTTAAAATTTTCTTTCTAGTGTCCTTCGTTTGGGAGAAAAATGCAAAGGTACATTGCAGCTTTTCCTTGCCGATATCTCTCTTTTGCAAAGAGATAGGCATTGGAAAATTCAGGGCTATGCCGTGTAGATGAAGCACTAACAGGAGGCTTTAAAATTTTAATTCTAGTGTCCTTCGTTTGGGAGAAAAATGCAAAGGTTCAATACAGCTTTTCCTTGCCAATATCTCTCTTTTGCAAAGAGATAGGCATTGGAAAATTCAGGGCTATGCCGTGTAGATGATGGCCTAACAGGAGGCTTTAAAATTTTCTTTCTAGTGTCCTTCGTTTGGGAGAAAAATGCAAAGGTACATTGCAGCTTTTCCTTGCCGATATCTCTCTTTTGCAAAGAGATAGGCATTGGAAAATTCAGGGCTATGCCGTGTAGATGATGGCCTAACAGGAGGCTTTAAAATTTTCTTTCTAGTGTCCTTCGTTTGGGAGAAAAATGCAAAGGTACATTGCAGCTTTTCCTTGCCGATATCTCTCTTTTGCAAAGAGATAGGCATTGGAAAATTCAGGGCTATGCCGTGTAGATGAAGCACTAACAGGAGGCTTTAAAATTTTAATTCTAGTGTCCTTCGTTTGGGAGAAAAATGCAAAGGTTCAATACAGCTTTTCCTTGCCAATATCTCTCTTTTGCAAAGAGATAGGCATTGGAAAATTCAGGGCTATGCCGTGTAGATGATGGCCTAACAGGAGGCTTTAAAATTTTCTTTCTAGTGTCCTTCGTTTGGGAGAAAAATGCAAAGGTACATTGCAGCTTTTCCTTGCCGATATCTCTCTTTTGCAAAGAGATAGGCATTGGAAAATTCAGGGCTATGCCGTGTAGATGATTGCCTAACAGGAGGCTTTAAAATTTTCTTTCTAGTGTCCTTCGTTTGGGAGAAAAATGCAAAGGTACATTGCAGCTTTTCCTTGCCGATATCTCTCTTTTGCAAAGAGATAGGCATTGGAAAATTCAGGGCTATGCCGTGTAGATGATGGCCTAACAGGAGGCTTTAAAATTTTCTTTCTAGTGTCCTTCGTTTGGGAGAAAAATGCAAAGGTACATTGCAGCTTTTCCTTGCCGATATCTCTCTTTTGCAAAGAGATAGGCATTGGAAAATTCAGGGCTATAACGTGTAGATGAAGCACTAACAGGAGGCTTTAAAATTTTAATTCTAATGTCCTTCGTTTGGGAGAAAAATGCAAAGGTTCAATACAGCTTTTCCTTGCCAATATCTCTCTTTTGCAAAGAGATAGGCATTGGAAAATTCAGGGCTATGCCGTGTAGATGATGGCCTTACAGGAGGCTTTAAAATTTTCTTTCTAGTGTCCTTCGTTTGGGAGAAAAATGCAAAGGTACATTGCAGCTTTTCCTTGCCGATATCTCTCTTTTGCAAAGAGATAGGCATTGGAAAATTCAGGGCTATGCCGTGTAGATGATGGCCTAACAGGAGGCTTTTAAAATTTTCTTTCTAGTGTCCTTCGTTTGGGAGAAAAATGCAAAGGTACAATACAGCTTTTCCTTGCCAATATCTCTCTTTTGCAAAGAGATAGGCATTGGAAAATTCAGGGCTATGCCGTGTAGATGATGGCCTAACAGGAGGCTTTAAAATTTTCTTTCTAGTGTCCTTCGTTTGGGAGAAAAATGCAAAGGTACATTGCAGCTTTTCCTTGCCGATATCTCTCTTTTGCAAAGAGATATTCATTGGAAAATTCAGGGCTATAACGTGTAGATGAAGCACTAACAGGAGGCTTTAAAATTTTCATTCTAGTGTCTTTCGTTTGGGAGAAAAATTCAAAGGTACAATACAGCTTTTCCTTGCCGATATCTCTCTTTTGCAAAGAGATAGGCATTGGAAAATTCAGGGCTATAACGTGTAGATGAAGCACTAACAGGAGGCTTTAAAATTTTAATTCTAATGTCCTTCGTTTGGGAGAAAAATGCAAAGGTTCAATACAGCTTTTCCTTGCCAATATCTCTCTTTTGCAAAGAGATAGGCATTGGAAAATTCAGGGCTATGCCGTGTAGATGATGGCCTAACAGGAGGCTTAAAAATTTTCTTTCTAGTGTCCTTCGTTTGGGAGAAAAATGCAAAGGTACATTGCAGCTTTTCCTTGCCGATATCTCTCTTTTGCAAAGAGATAGGCATTGGAAAATTCAGGGCTAGGCCGTGTAGATGATTGCCTAACAGGAGGCTTTAAAATTTTCTTTCTAGTGTCCTTCGTTTGGGAGAAAAATGCAAAGGTACATTGCAGCTTTTCCTTGCCGATATCTCTCTTTTGCAAAGAGATAGGCATTGGAAAATTCAGGGCTATGCCGTGTAGATGATGGCCTAACAGGAGGCTTTAAAATTTTCTTTCTAGTGTCCTTCGTTTGGGAGAAAAATGCAAAGGTACATTGCAGCTTTTCCTTGCCGATATCTCTCTTTTGCAAAGAGATAGGCATTGGAAAATTCAGGGCTATAACGTGTAGACGAAGCACTAACAGGAGGCTTTAAAATTTTCATTCTATTGTCCTTCGTTTGGGAGAAAAATGCAAAGGTACATTGCAGCTTTTCCTTGCCGATATCTCTCTTTTGCAAAGAGATAGGCATTGGAAAATTCAGGGCTATGCCGTGTAGATGATGGCCTAACAGGAGGCTTTAAAATTTTCTTTCTAGTGTCCTTCGTTTGGGAGAAAAATGCAAAGGTACAATACAGCTTTTCCTTGCCGATATCTCTCTTTTGCAAAGAGATAGGCATTGGAAAATTCAGGGCTATAACGTGTAGATGAAGCACTAACAGGAGGCTTTAAAATTTTCATTCTAGTGTCCTTCGTTTGGGAGAAAAATGCAAAGGTACAATGCAGCTTTTCCTTGCCGATATCTCTCTTTTGCAAAGAGATAGGCATTGGAAAATTCAGAACTATAACGTGTAGATGAAGCACTAACAGGAGGCTTTAAAATTTTCATTCTAGTGTCCTTCGTTTGGGAGAAAAATGCAAAGGTACAATGCAGCTTTTCCTTGCCGATATCTCTCTTTTGCAAAGAGATAGGCATTGGAAAATTCAGGGCTATAACGTGTAGATGAAGCACTAACAGGAGGCTTTAAAATTTTAATTCTAGTGTCCTTCGTTTGGGAGAAAAATGCAAAGGTTCAATACAGCTTTTCCTTGCCAATATCTCTCTTTTGCAAAGAGATAGGCATTGGAAAATTCAGGGCTATGCCGTGTAGATGATGGCCTAACAGGAGGCTTTAAAATTTTCTTTCTAGTGTCCTTCGTTTGGGAGAAAAATGCAAAGGTACATTGCAGCTTTTCCTTGCCGATATCTCTCTTTTGCAAAGAGATAGGCATTGGAAAATTCAGGGCTATGCCGTGTAGATGATGGCCTAACAGGAGGCTTTAAAATTTTCATTCTAGTGTCCTTCGTTTGGGAGAAAAATGCAAAGGTACATTGCAGCTTTTCCTTGCCGATATCTCTCTTTTGCAAAGAGATAGGCATTGGAAAATTCAGGGCTATAACGTGTAGACGAAGCACTAACAGGAGGCTTTAAAATTTTCATTCTATTGTCCTTCGTTTGGGAGAAAAATGCAAAGGTACATTGCAGCTTTTCCTTGCCGATATCTCTCTTTTGCAAAGAGATAGGCATTGGAAAATTCAGGGCTATGCCGTGTAGATGATGGCCTAACAGGAGGCTTTAAAATTTTCTTTCTAGTGTCCTTCGTTTGGGAGAAAAATGCAAAGGTACATTGCAGCTTTTCCTTGCCGATATCTCTCTTTTGCAAAGAGATAGGCATTGGAAAATTCAGGGCTATAACGTGTAGACGAAGCACTAACAGGAGGCTTTAAAATTTTCATTCTATTGTCCTTCGTTTGGGAGAAAAATGCAAAGGTACATTGCAGCTTTTCCTTGCCGATATCTCTCTTTTGCAAAGAGATAGGCATTGGAAAATTCAGGGCTATAACGTGTAGACGAAGCACTAACAGGAGGCTTTAAAATTTTCATTCTAGTGTCCTTCGTTTGGGAGAAAAATGCAAAGGTACAATGCAGCTTTTCCTTGCCGATATCTCTCTTTTGCAAAGAGATAGGCATTGGAAAATTCAGGGCTATAACGTGTAGATGAAGCACTAACAGGAGGCTTTAAAATTTTCATTCTAGTGTCTTTCGTTTGGGAGAAAAATACAAAGGTACAATACAGCTTTTCCTTGCCGATATCTCTCTTTTGCAAAGAGATAGGCATTGGAAAATTCAGGGCTATAACGTGTAGATGAAGCACTAACAGGAGGCTTTAAAATTTTAATTCTAGTGTCCTTCGTTTGGGAGAAAAATGCAAAGGTTCAATACAGCTTTTCCTTGCCAATATCTCTCTTTTGCAAAGAGATAGGCATTGCCGTGTAGATGATGGCCTAACAGGAGGCTTTAAAATTTTCTTTCTAGTGTCCTTCGTTTGGCAGAAAAATGCAAAGGTACATTGCAGCTTTTCCTTGCCGATATCTCTCTTTTGCAAAGAGATAGGCATTGGAAAAATCAGTGCTATGCCGTGTAGATGATGGCCTAACAGGAGGCTTTAAAATTTTCTTTCTAGTGTCCTTCGTTTGGGAGAAAAATGCAAAGGTACAATACAGCTTTTCCTTGCCAATATCTCTCTTTTGCAAAGAGATAGGCATTGGAAAATTCAGGGCTATAACGTGTAGACGAAGCACTAACAGGAGGCTTTAAAATTTTTATTCTATTGTCCTTCGTTTGGGAGAAAAATGCAAAGGTACATTGCAGCTTTTCCTTGCCGATATCTTTCTTTTGCAAAGAGATAGGCATTGGAAAATTCAGGGCTATGCCGTGTAGATGATGGCCTAACAGGAGGCTTTAAAATTTTCTTTCTAGTGTCCTTCGTTTGGGAGAAAAATGCAAAGGTACATTGCAGCTTTTCCTTGCCGATATCTCTCTTTTGCAAAGAGATAGGCATTGGAAAATTCAGGGCTATAACGTGTAGATGAAGCACTAACAGGAGGCTTTAAAATTTTAATTCTAGTGTCCTTCGTTTGGGAGAAAAATGCAAAGGTTTAATACAGCTTTTCCTTGCCAATATCTCTCTTTTGCAAAGAGATAGGCATTGGAAAATTCAGGGCTATGCCGTGTAGATGATGGCCTAACAGGAGGCTTAAAAATTTTCTTTCTAGTGTCCTTCGTTTGGGAGAAAAATGCAAAGGTACATTGCAGCTTTTCCTTGCCGATATCTCTCTTTTGCAAAGAGATAGGCATTGGAAAATTCAGGGCTAGGCCGTGTAGATGATTGCCTAACAGGAGGCTTTAAAATTTTCTTTCTAGTGTCCTTCGTTTGGGAGAAAAATGCAAAGGTACATTGCAGCTTTTCCTTGCCGATATCTCTCTTTTGCAAAGAGATAGGCATTGGAAAATTCAGGGCTATGCCGTGTAGATGATGGCCTAACAGGAGGCTTTAAAATTTTCTTTCTAGTGTCCTTCGTTTGGGAGAAAAATGCAAAGGTACATTGCAGCTTTTCCTTGCCGATATCTCTCTTTTGCAAAGAGATAGGCATTGGAAAATTCATGGCTATAACGTGTAGACGAAGCACTAACAGGAGGCTTTAAAATTTTCATTCTATTGTCCTTCGTTTGGGAGAAAAATGCAAAGGTACAAGACAGCTTTTCCTTGCCGATATCTCTCTTTTGCAAAGAGATAGGCATTGGAAAATTCAGGGCTATGCCGTGTAGATGATGGCCTAACAGGAGGCTTTAAAATTTTCTTTCTAGTGTCCTTCGTTTGGGAGAAAAATGCAAAGGTACAATACAGCTTTTCCTTGCCGATATCTCTCTTTTGCAAAGAGATAGGCATTGGAAAATTCAGGGCTATAACGTGTAGATGAAGCACTAACAGGAGGCTTTAAAATTTTCATTCTAGTGTCCTTCGTTTGGGAGAAAAATGCAAAGGTACAATGCAGCTTTTCCTTGCCGATATCTCTCTTTTGCAAAGAGATAGGCATTGGAAAATTCAGAACTATAACGTGTAGATGAAGCACTAACAGGAGGCTTTAAAATTTTCATTCTAGTGTCCTTCGTTTGGGAGAAAAATGCAAAGGTACAATGCAGCTTTTCCTTGCCGATATCTCTCTTTTGCAAAGAGATAGGCATTGGAAAATTCAGGGCTATAACGTGTAGATGAAGCACTAACAGGAGGCTTTAAAATTTTCATTCTAGTGTCTTTCGTTTGGGAGAAAAATGCAAAGGTACAATACAGCTTTTCCTTGCCGATATCTCTCTTTTGCAAAGAGATAGGCATTGGAAAATTCAGGGCTATAACGTGTAGATGAAGCACTAACAGGAGGCTTTAAAATTTTAATTCTAGTGTCCTTCGTTTGGGAGAAAAATGCAAAGGTTCAATACAGCTTTTCCTTGCCAATATCTCTCTTTTGCAAAGAGATAGGCATTGGAAAATTCAGGGCTATGCCGTGTAGATGATGGCCTAACAGGAGGCTTTAAAATTTTCTTTCTAGTGTCCTTCATTTGGGAGAAAAATGCAAAGGTACATTGCAGCTTTTCCTTGCCGATATCTCTCTTTTGCAAAGAGATAGGCATTGGAAAATTCAGGGCTATGCCGTGTAGATGATGGCCTAACAGGAGGCTTTAAAATTTTCTTTCTAGTGTCCTTCGTTTGGGAGAAAAATGCAAAGGTACAATACAGCTTTTCCTTGCCAATATCTCTCTTTTGCAAAGAGATAGGCATTGGAAAATTCAGGGCTATGCCGTGTAGATGATGGCCTAACAGGAGGCTTTAAAATTTTCTTTCTAGTGTCCTTCGTTTGGGAGAAAAATGCAAAGGTACATTGCAGCTTTTCCTTGCCGATATCTCTCTTTTGCAAAGAGATAGGCATTGGAAAATTCAGGGCTATGCCGTGTAGATGAAGCACTAACAGGAGGCTTTAAAATTTTAATTCTAGTGTCCTTCGTTTGGGAGAAAAATGCAAAGGTTCAATACAGCTTTTCCTTGCCAATATCTCTCTTTTGCAAAGAGATAGGCATTGGAAAATTCAGGGCTATGCCGTGTAGATGATGGCCTAACAGGAGGCTTAAAAATTTTCTTTCTAGTGTCCTTCGTTTGGGAGAAAAATGCAAAGGTACATTGCAGCTTTTCCTTGCCGATATCTCTCTTTTGCAAAGAGATAGGCATTGGAAAATTCAGGGCTAGGCCGTGTAGATGATTGCCTAACAGGAGGCTTTAAAATTTTCTTTCTAGTGTCCTTCGTTTGGGAGAAAAATGCAAAGGTACATTGCAGCTTTTCCTTGCCGATATCTCTCTTTTGCAAAGAGATAGGCATTGGAAAATTCAGGGCTATGCCGTGTAGATGATGGCCTAACAGGAGGCTTTAAAATTTTCTTTCTAGTGTCCTTCGTTTGGGAGAAAAATGCAAAGGTACATTGCAGCTTTTCCTTGCCGATATCTCTCTTTTGCAAAGAGATAGGCATTGGAAAATTCATGGCTATAACGTGTAGACGAAGCACTAACAGGAGGCTTTAAAATTTTCATTCTATTGTCCTTCGTTTGGGAGAAAAATGCAAAGGTACATTGCAGCTTTTCCTTGCCGATATCTCTCTTTTGCAAAGAGATAGGCATTGGAAAATTCAGGGCTATGCCGTGTAGATGATGGCCTAACAGGAGGCTTTAAAATTTTCTTTCTAGTGTCCTTCGTTTGGGAGAAAAATGCAAAGGTACAATACAGCTTTTCCTTGCCGATATCTCTCTTTTGCAAAGAGATAGGCATTGGAAAATTCAGGGCTATAACGTGTAGATGAAGCACTAACAGGAGGCTTTAAAATTTTCATTCTAGTGTCCTTCGTTTGGGAGAAAAATGCAAAGGTACAATGCAGCTTTTCCTTGCCGATATCTCTCTTTTGCAAAGAGATAGGCATTGGAAAATTCAGAACTATAACGTGTAGATGAAGCACTAACAGGAGGCTTTAAAATTTTCATTCTAGTGTCCTTCGTTTGGGAGAAAAATGCAAAGGTACAATGCAGCTTTTCCTTGCCGATATCTCTCTTTTGCAAAGAGATAGGCATTGGAAAATTCAGGGCTATAACGTGTAGATGAAGCACTAACAGGAGGCTTTAAAATTTTCATTCTAGTGTCTTTCGTTTGGGAGAAAAATGCAAAGGTACAATACAGCTTTTCCTTGCCGATATCTCTCTTTTGCAAAGAGATAGGCATTGGAAAATTCAGGGCTATAACGTGTAGATGAAGCACTAACAGGAGGCTTTAAAATTTTAATTCTAGTGTCCTTCGTTTGGGAGAAAAATGCAAAGGTTCAATACAGCTTTTCCTTGCCAATATCTCTCTTTTGCAAAGAGATAGGCATTGGAAAATTCAGGGCTATGCCGTGTAGATGATGGCCTAACAGGAGGCTTTAAAATTTTCTTTCTAGTGTCCTTCATTTGGGAGAAAAATGCAAAGGTACATTGCAGCTTTTCCTTGCCGATATCTCTCTTTTGCAAAGAGATAGGCATTGGAAAATTCAGGGCTATGCCGTGTAGATGATGGCCTAACAGGAGGCTTTAAAATTTTCTTTCTAGTGTCCTTCGTTTGGGAGAAAAATGCAAAGGTACAATACAGCTTTTCCTTGCCAATATCTCTCTTTTGCAAAGAGATAGGCATTGGAAAATTCAGGGCTATGCCGTGTAGATGATGGCCTAACAGGAGGCTTTAAAATTTTCTTTCTAGTGTCCTTCGTTTGGGAGAAAAATGCAAAGGTACATTGCAGCTTTTCCTTGCCGATATCTCTCTTTTGCAAAGAGATAGGCATTGGAAAATTCAGGGCTATGCCGTGTAGATGAAGCACTAACAGGAGGCTTTAAAATTTTAATTCTAGTGTCCTTCGTTTGGGAGAAAAATGCAAAGGTTCAATACAGCTTTTCCTTGCCAATATCTCTCTTTTGCAAAGAGATAGGCATTGGAAAATTCAGGGCTATGCCGTGTAGATGATGGCCTAACAGGAGGCTTTAAAATTTTCTTTCTAGTGTCCTTCGTTTGGGAGAAAAATGCAAAGGTACATTGCAGCTTTTCCTTGCCGATATCTCTCTTTTGCAAAGAGATAGGCATTGGAAAATTCAGGGCTATGCCGTGTAGATGATTGCCTAACAGGAGGCTTTAAAATTTTCTTTCTAGTGTCCTTCGTTTGGGAGAAAAATGCAAAGGTACAATACAGCTTTTCCTTGCCAATATCTCTCTTTTGCAAAGAGATAGGCATTGGAAAATTCAGGGCTATGCCGTGTAGATGATGGCCTAACAGGAGGCTTTAAAATTTTCTTTCTAGTGTCCTTCGTTTGGGAGAAAAATGCAAAGGTACATTGCAGCTTTTCCTTGCCGATATCTCTCTTTTGCAAAGAGATATTCATTGGAAAATTCAGGGCTATAACGTGTAGATGAAGCACTAACAGGAGGCTTTAAAATTTTAATTCTAGTGTCCTTCGTTTGGGAGAAAAATGCAAAGGTTCAATACAGCTTTTCCTTGCCAATATCTCTCTTTTGCAAAGAGATAGGCATTGGAAAATTCAGGGCTATGCCGTGTAGATGATGGCCTAACAGGAGGCTTTAAAATTTTCTTTCTAGTGTCCTTCGTTTGGGAGAAAAATGCAAAGGTACATTGCAGCTTTTCCTTGCCGATATCTCTCTTTTGCAAAGAGATAGGCATTGGAAAATTCAGGGCTATGCCGTGTAGATGATGGCCTAACAGGAGGCTTTAAAATTTTCATTCTAGTGTCCTTCGTTTGGGAGAAAAATGCAAAGGTACATTGCAGCTTTTCCTTGCCGATATCTCTCTTTTGCAAAGAGATAGGCATTGGAAAATTCAGGGCTATAACGTGTAGACGAAGCACTAACAGGAGGCTTTAAAATTTTCATTCTAGTGTCCTTCGTTTGGGAGAAAAATGCAAAGGTACAATGCAGCTTTTCCTTGCCGATATCTCTCTTTTGCAAAGAGATAGGCATTGGAAAATTCAGGGCTATAACGTGTAGATGATGGCCTAACAGGAGGCTTTAAAATTTTCTTTCTATTGTCCTTCGTTTGGGAGAAAAATGCAAAGGTACATTGCAGCTTTTCCTTGCCGATATCTCTCTTTTGCAAAGAGATAGGCATTGGAAAATTCAGGGCTATGCCGTGTAGATGATGGCCTAACAGGAGGCTTTAAAATTTTCATTCTAGTGTCCTTCGTTTGGGAGAAAAATGCAAAGGTACAATGCAGCTTTTCCTTGCCGATATCTCTCTTTTGCAAAGAGATAGGCATTGGAAAATTCAGGGCTATAACGTGTAGATGAAGCACTAACAGGAGGCTTTAAAATTTTCATTCTAGTGTCTTTCGTTTGGGAGAAAAATACAAAGGTACAATACAGCTTTTCCTTGCCGATATCTCTCTTTTGCAAAGAGATAGGCATTGGAAAATTCAGGGCTATAACGTGTAGATGAAGCACTAACAGGAGGCTTTAAAATTTTAATTCTAGTGTCCTTCGTTTGGGAGAAAAATGCAAAGGTTCAATACAGCTTTTCCTTGCCAATATCTCTCTTTTGCAAAGAGATAGGCATTGCCGTGTAGATGATGGCCTAACAGGAGGCTTTAAAATTTTCTTTCTAGTGTCCTTCGTTTGGGAGAAAAATGCAAAGGTACATTGCAGCTTTTCCTTGCCGATATCTCTCTTTTGCAAAGAGATAGGCATTGGAAAATTCAGGGCTATGCCGTGTAGATGATGGCCTAACAGGAGGCTTTAAAATTTTCATTCTAGTGTCCTTCGTTTGGGAGAAAAATGCAAAGGTACATTGCAGCTTTTCCTTGCCGATATCTCTCTTTTGCAAAGAGATAGGCATTGGAAAATTCAGGGCTATAACGTGTAGACGAAGCACTAACAGGAGGCTTTAAAATTTTCATTCTATTGTCCGTTTGGGAGAAAAATGCAAAGGTACATTGCAGCTTTTCCTTGCCGATATCTCTCTTTTGCAAAGAGATAGGCATTGGAAAATTCAGGGCTATGCCGTGTAGATGATGGCCTAACAGGAGGCTTTAAAATTTTCATTCTAGTGTCCTTCGTTTGGGAGAAAAATGCAAAGGTACAATGCAGCTTTTCCTTGCCGATATCTCTCTTTTGCAAAGAGATAGGCATTGGAAAATTCAGGGCTATAACGTGTAGATGAAGCACTAACAGGAGGCTTTAAAATTTTCATTCTAGTGTCTTTCGTTTGGGAGAAAAATACAAAGGTACAATACAGCTTTTCCTTGCCGATATCTCTCTTTTGCAAAGAGATAGGCATTGGAAAATTCAGGGCTATAACGTGTAGATGAAGCACTAACAGGAGGCTTTAAAATTTTAATTCTAGTGTCCTTCGTTTGGGAGAAAAATGCAAAGGTTCAATACAGCTTTTCCTTGCCAATATCTCTCTTTTGCAAAGAGATAGGCATTGCCGTGTAGATGATGGCCTAACAGGAGGCTTTAAAATTTTCTTTCTAGTGTCCTTCGTTTGGCAGAAAAATGCAAAGGTACATTGCAGCTTTTCCTTGCCGATATCTCTCTTTTGCAAAGAGATAGGCATTGGAAAAATCAGTGCTATGCCGTGTAGATGATGGCCTAACAGGAGGCTTTAAAATTTTCTTTCTAGTGTCCTTCGTTTGGGAGAAAAATGCAAAGGTACAATACAGCTTTTCCTTGCCGATATCTCTCTTTTGCAAAGAGATAGGCATTGGAAAATTCAGGGCTATAACGTGTAGATGAAGCACTAACAGGAGGCTTTAAAATTTTCATTCTTGTGTCTTTCGTTTGGGAGAAAAATGCAAAGATACAATACAGCTTTTCCTTGCCGATATCTCTCTTTTGCAAAGAGATAGGCATTGGAAAATTCAGGGCTATAACGTGTAGATGAAGCACTAACAGGAGGCTTTAAAATTATCATTCTAGTGTCCTTCGTTTGGGAGAAAAATGCAAAGGTACAATGCAGCTTTTCCTTGCCGATATCTCTCTTTTGCAAAGAGATAGGCATTGGAAAATTCAGAACTATAACGTGTAGATGAAGCACTAACAGGAGGCTTTAAAATTTTCATTCTAGTGTCCTTCGTTTGGGAGAAAAATGCAAAGGTACAATGCAGCTTTTCCTTGCCGATATCTCTCTTTTGCAAAGAGATAGGCATTGGAAAATTCAGGGCTATAACGTGTAGATGAAGCACTAACAGGAGGCTTTAAAATTTTCATTCTAGTGTCTTTCGTTTGGGAGAAAAATGCAAAGGTACAATACAACTTTTCCTTGCCGATATCTCTCTTTTGCAAAGAGATAGGCATTGGAAAATTCAGGGCTATAACGTGTAGATGAAGCACTAACAGGAGGCTTTAAAATTTTAATTCTAGTGTCCTTCGTTTGGGAGAAAAATGCAAAGGTTCAATACAGCTTTTCCTTGCCAATATCTCTCTTTTGCAAAGAGATAGGCATTGGAAAATTCAGGGCTATGCCGTGTAGATGATGGCCTAACAGGAGGCTTTAAAATTTTCTTTCTAGTGTCCTTCGTTTGGGAGAAAAATGCAAAGGTACAATACAGCTTTTCCTTGCCAATATCTCTCTTTTGCAAAGAGATAGGCATTGGAAAATTCAGGGCTATGCCGTGTAGATGAAGCACTAACAGGAGGCTTTAAAATTTTCTTTCTAGTGTCCTTCGTTTGGGAGAAAAATGCAAAGGTACATTGCAGCTTTTCCTTGCCGATATCTCTCTTTTGCAAAGAGATAGGCATTGGAAAATTCAGGGCTATAACGTGTAGATGAAGCACTAACAGGAGGCTTTAAAATTTTAATTCTAGTGTCCTTCGTTTGGGAGAAAAATGCAAAGGTTCAATACAGCTTTTCCTTGCCAATATCTCTCTTTTGCAAAGAGATAGGCATTGGAAAATTCAGGGCTATGCCGTGTAGATGATGGCCTAACAGGAGGCTTTAAAATTTTCTTTCTAGTGTCCTTCGTTTGGGAGAAAAATGCAAAGGTACAGTGCAGCTTTTCCTTGCCGATATCTCTCTTTTGCAAAGAGATAGGCATTGGAAAATTCAGGGCTATGCCGTGTAGATGATTGCCTAACAGGAGGCTTTAAAATTTTCTTTCTAGTGTCCTTCGTTTGGGAGAAAAATGCAAAGGTACATTGCAGCTTTTCCTTGCCGATATCTCTCTTTTGCAAAGAGATAGGCATTGGAAAATTCAGGGCTATGCCGTGTAGATGATGGCCTAACAGGAGGCTTTAAAATTTTCTTTCTAGGGTCCTTCGTTTGGGAGAAAAATGCAAAGGTACATTGCAGCTTTTCCTTGCCGATATCTCTCTTTTGCAAAGAGATAGGCATTGGAAAATTCAGGGCTATGCCGTGTAGATGATGGCCTAACAGGAGGCTTTAAAATTTTCTTTCTAGTGTCCTTCGTTTGGGAGAAAAATGCAAAGGTACATTGCAGCTTTTCCTTGCCGATATCTCTCTTTTGCAAAGAGATAGGCATTGGAAAATTCAGGGCTATGCCGTGTAGATGATGGCCTAACAGGAGGCTTTAAAATTTTCTTTCTAGTGTCCTTCGTTTGGGAGAAAAATGCAAAGGTACATTGCAGCTTTTCCTTGCCGATATCTCTCTTTTGCAAAGAGATAGGCATTGGAAAATTCAGGGGTATAACGTGTAGACGAAGCACTAACAGGAAGCTTTAAAATTTTCATTCTATTGTCCTTCGTTTGGGAGAAAAATGCAAAGGTTCAATACAGCTTTTCCTTGCCAATATCTCTCTTTTGCAAAGAGATAGGCATTGGAAAATTCAGGGCTATGCCGTGTAGATGATGGCCTAACAGGAGGCTTTAAAATTTTCTTTCTAGTGTCCTTCGTTTGGGAGAAAAATGCAAAGGTACAATACAGCTTTTCCTTGCCAATATCTCTCTTTTGCAAAGAGATAGGCATTGGAAAATTCAGGGCTATGCCGTGTAGATGAAGCACTAACAGGAGGCTTTAAAATTTTCTTTCTAGTGTCCTTCGTTTGGGAGAAAAATGCAAAGGTACATTGCAGCTTTTCCTTGCCGATATCTCTCTTTTGCAAAGAGATAGGCATTGGAAAATTCAGGGCTATAACGTGTAGATGAAGCACTAACAGGAGGCTTTAAAATTTTAATTCTAGTGTCCTTCGTTTGGGAGAAAAATGCAAAGGTTCAATACAGCTTTTCCTTGCCAATATCTCTCTTTTGCAAAGAGATAGGCATTGGAAAATTCAGGGCTATGCCGTGTAGATGATGGCCTAACAGGAGGCTTTAAAATTTTCTTTCTAGTGTCCTTCGTTTGGGAGAAAAATGCAAAGGTACAGTGCAGCTTTTCCTTGCCGATATCTCTCTTTTGCAAAGAGATAGGCATTGGAAAATTCAGGGCTATGCCGTGTAGATGATTGCCTAACAGGAGGCTTTAAAATTTTCTTTCTAGTGTCCTTCGTTTGGGAGAAAAATGCAAAGGTACATTGCAGCTTTTCCTTGCCGATATCTCTCTTTTGCAAAGAGATAGGCATTGGAAAATTCAGGGCTATGCCGTGTAGATGATGGCCTAACAGGAGGCTTTAAAATTTTCTTTCTAGTGTCCTTCGTTTGGGAGAAAAATGCAAAGGTACATTGCAGCTTTTCCTTGCCGATATCTCTCTTTTGCAAAGAGATAGGCATTGGAAAATTCAGGGCTATAACGTGTAGACGAAGCACTAACAGGAGGCTTTAAAATTTTCATTCTATTGTCCTTCGTTTGGGAGAAAAATGCAAAGGTACATTGCAGCTTTTCCTTGCCGATATCTCTCTTTTGCAAAGAGATAGGCATTGGAAAATTCAGGGCTATGCCGTGTAGATGATGGCCTAACAGGAGGCTTTAAAATTTTCTTTCTAGTGTCCTTCGTTTGGGAGAAAAATGCAAAGGTACATTGCAGCTTTTCCTTGCCGATATCTCTCTTTTGCAAAGAGATAGGCATTGGAAAATTCAGGGCTATGCCGTGTAGATGATGGCCTAACAGGAGGCTTTAAAATTTTCTTTCTAGTGTCCTTCGTTTGGGAGAAAAATGCAAAGGTACATTGCAGCTTTTCCTTGCCGATATCTCTCTTTTGCAAAGAGATAGGCATTGGAAAATTCAGGGGTATAACGTGTAGACGAAGCACTAACAGGAAGCTTTAAAATTTTCATTCTATTGTCCTTCGTTTGGGAGAAAAATGCAAAGGTACATTGCAGCTTTTCCTTGCCGATATCTCTCTTTTGCAAAGAGATAGGCATTGGAAAATTCAGGGCTATGCCGTGTAGATGATGGCCTAACAGGAGGCTTTAAAATTTTCTTTCTAGTGTCCTTCGTTTGGGAGAAAAATGCAAAGGTACAATACAGCTTTTCCTTGCCGATATCTCTCTTTTGCAAAGAGATAGGCATTGGAATATTCAGGGCTATAACGTGTAGATGAAGCACTAACAGGAGGCTTTAAAATATTCATTCTAGTGTCCTTCGTTTGGGAGAAAAATGCAAAGGTACAATGCAGCTTTTCCTTGCCGATATCTCTCTTTTGCAAAGAGATAGGCATTGGAAAATTCAGGGCTATAACGTGTAGATGAAGCACTAACAGGAGGCTTTAAAATTTTCATTCTAGTGTCTTTCGTTTGGGAGAAAAATGCAAAGGTACACTACAGCTTTTCCTTGCCGATATCTCTCTTTTGCAAAGAGATAGGCATTGGAAAATTCAGGGCTATAACGTGTAGATGAAGCACTAACAGGAGGCTTTAACATTTTCTTTCTAGTGTCCTTCGTTTGGGAGAAAAATGCAAAGGTACATTGCAGCTTTTCCTTGCCGATATCTCTCTTTTGCAAAGAGATAGGCATTGGAAAATTCAGGGCTATGCCGTGTAGATGATGGCCTAACAGGAGGCTTTAAAATTTTCTTTCTAGTGTCCTTCGTTTGGGAGAAAAATGCAAAGGTACAATACAGCTTTTCCTTGCCAATATCTCTCTTTTGCAAAGAGATAGGCATTGGAAAATTCAGGGCTATGCCGTGTAGATGATGGCCTAACAGGAGGCTTTAAAATTTTCTTTCTAGTGTCCTTCGTTTGGGAGAAAAATGCAAAGGTACATTGCAGCTTTTCCTTGCCGATATCTCTCTTTTGCAAAGAGATAGGCATTGGAAAATTCAGGGCTATAACGTGTAGATGAAGCACTAACAGGAGGCTTTACAATTTTAATTGTAGTGTCCTTCGTTTGGGAGAAAAATGCAAAGGTACATTGCAGCTTTTCCTTGCCGATATCTCTCTTTTGCAAAGAGATAGGCATTGGAAAATTCAGGGCTATGCCGTGTAGATGATGGCCTAACAGGAGGCTTTAGAATTTTCTTTCTAGTGTCCTTCGTTTGGGAGAAAAATGCAAAGGTACAAGACAGCTTTTCCTTGCCAATATCTCTCTTTTGCAAAGAGCTGCGCATTGGAAAATTCAGGGCTATGCCGTGTAGATGATGGCCTAACAGGAGGCTTTAAAATTTTATTTCTAGTGTCCTTCGTTTGGGAGAAAAATGCAAAGGTACAAGACAGCTTTTCCTTGCCAATATCTCTCTTTTGCAAAGAGCTACGCATTGGAAAATTCAGGGCTATACCGTGTAGATGAAGCACTAACAGGAGGCTTTAAAATTTTCATTCTAGTGTCCTTCGTTTGGGAGAAAAATCCAATGGTACAAGACAGCTTTTCCCTTGCCAATATCTCTCTTTTGCACAAAGCTGCGCATTGGAAAATTCAGGGCTATGCCGTGTAGATGATGGCCTAACAGGAGGCTTTAAAATTTTCTTTCTAGTGTCCTTCGTTTGGGAGAAAAATGCAAAGGTACAAGACAGCTTTTCCTTGCCAATATCTCTCTTTTGCAAAGAGATAGGCTTTGGAAAATTCAGGGCTATGCCGTGTAGATGATGGCCTAACAGGAGGCTTTAAATTTTTCTTTCTAGTGTCCTTCGTTTGGGAGAAAAATGCAAAGGTACATTGCAGCTTTTCCTTGCCGATATCTTTTTTTTGCAAAGAGATAGGCATTGGAAAATTCAGGTCTATGCCGTGTAGATGATTGCCTAACAGGAGGCTTTAAAATTTTCTTTCTAGTTTCCTTCGTTTGGGAGAAAAATGCAAAGGTACATTGCAGCTTTTCCTAGCCGATATCTCTCTTTTGCAAAGAGATAGGCATTGGAAAATTCAGGGCTATGCCGTGTAGATGATGGCCTAAGAGGAGGCTTTAAAATTTTCTTTCTAGTGTCCTTCGTTTGGGAGAAAAATGCAAAGGTACAAGACAGCTTTTCCTTGCCAATATCTCTCTTTTGCAAAGAGCTGCGCATTGGAAAATTCAGGGCTATGCCGTGTAGATGATGGCCTAACAGGAGGCTTTAAAATTTTATTTCTACTGTCCTTCGTTTGGGAGAAAAATGCAAAGGTACAAGACAGCTTTTCCTTGCCGATATCTCTCTTTTGCAAAGAGATAGGCATTGGAAAATTCAGGGCTATAACGTGTAGACGAAGCACTAACAGGAGGCTTTAAAATTTTCATTCTATTGTCCTTCGTTTGGGAGAAAAATGCAAAGGTACATTGCAGCTTTTCCTTGCCGATATCTCTCTTTTGCAAAGAGATAGGCATTGGAAAATTCAGGGCTATAACGTGTAGACGAAGCACTAACAGGAGGCTTTAAAATTTTCATTCTAGTGTCCTTCGTTTGGGAGAAAAATGCAAAGGTACAATGCAGCTTTTCCTTGCCGATATCTCTCTTTTGCAAAGAGATAGGCATTGGAAAATTCAGGGCTATAACGTGTAGATGAAGCACTAACAGGAGGCTTTAAAATTTTCATTCTAGTGTCTTTCGTTTGGGAGAAAAATACAAAGGTACAATACAGCTTTTCCTTGCCGATATCTCTCTTTTGCAAAGAGATAGGCATTGGAAAATTCAGGGCTATAACGTGTAGATGAAGCACTAACAGGAGGCTTTAAAATTTTAATTCTAGTGTCCTTCGTTTGGGAGAAAAATGCAAAGGTTCAATACAGCTTTTCCTTGCCAATATCTCTCTTTTGCAAAGAGATAGGCATTGCCGTGTAGATGATGGCCTAACAGGAGGCTTTAAAATTTTCTTTCTAGTGTCCTTCGTTTGGCAGAAAAATGCAAAGGTACATTGCAGCTTTTCCTTGCCGATATCTCTCTTTTGCAAAGAGATAGGCATTGGAAAAATCAGTGCTGTGCCGTGTAGATGATGGCCTAACAGGAGGCTTTAAAATTTTCTTTCTAGTGTCCTTCGTTTGGGAGAAAAATGCAAAGGTACAATACAGCTTTTCCTTGCCAATATCTCTCTTTTGCAAAGAGATAGGCATTGGAAAATTCAGGGCTATAACGTGTAGACGAAGCACTAACAGGAGGCTTTAAAATTTTCATTCTATTGTCCTTCGTTTGGGAGAAAAATGCAAAGGTACATTGCAGCTTTTCCTTGCCGATATCTCTCTTTTGCAAAGAGATAGGCATTGGAAAATTCAGGGCTATGCCGTGTAGATGATGGCCTAACAGGAGGCTTTAAAATTTTCTTTCTAGTGTCCTTCGTTTGGGAGAAAAATGCAAAGGTACAATACAGCTTTTCCTTGCCGATATCTCTCTTTTGCAAAGAGATAGGCATTGGAAAATTCAGGGCTATAACGTGTAGATGAAGCACTAACAGGAGGCTTTAAAATTTTCATTCTTGTGTCTTTCGTTTGGGAGAAAAATGCAAAGGTACAATACAGCTTTTCCTTGCCGATATCTCTCTTTTGCAAAGAGATAGGCATTGGAAAATTCAGGGCTATAACGTGTAGATGAAGCACTAACAGGAGGCTTTAAAATTTTCATTCTAGTGTCCTTCGTTTGGGAGAAAAATGCAAAGGTACAATGCAGCTTTTCCTTGCCGATATCTCTCTTTTGCAAAGAGATAGGCATTGGAAAATTCAGAACTATAACGTGTAGATGAAGCACTAACAGGAGGCTTTAAAATTTTCATTCTAGTGTCCTTCGTTTAGGAGAAAAATGCAAAGGTACAATGCAGCTTTTCCTTGCCGATATCTCTCTTTTGCAAAGAGATAGGCATTGGAAAATTCAGGGCTATAACGTGTAGATGAAGCACTAACAGGAGGCTTTAAAATTTTCATTTTAGTGTCTTTCGTTTGGGAGAAAAATGCAAAGGTACAATACAGCTTTTCCTTGCCAATATCTCTCTTTTGCAAAGAGATAGGCATTGGAAAATTCAGGGCTATGCCGTGTAGATGAAGCACTAACAGGAGGCTTTAAAATTTTCTTTCTAGTGTCCTTCGTTTGGGAGAAAAATGCAAAGGTACATTGCAGCTTTTCCTTGCCGATATCTCTCTTTTGCAAAGAGATAGGCATTGGAAAATTCAGGGCTATAACGTGTAGATGAAGCACTAACAGGAGGCTTTAAAATTTTAATTCTAGTGTCCTTCGTTTGGGAGAAAAATGCAAAGGTTCAATACAGCTTTTCCTTGCCAATATCTCTCTTTTGCAAAGAGATAGGCATTGGAAAATTCAGGGCTATGCCGTGTAGATGATGGCCTAACAGGAGGCTTTAAAATTTTCTTTCTAGTGTCCTTCGTTTGGGAGAAAAATGCAAAGGTACATTGCAGCTTTTCCTTGCCGATATCTCTCTTTTGCAAAGAGATAGGCATTGGAAAATTCAGGGCTATGCCGTGTAGATGATTGCCTAACAGGAGGCTTTAAAATTTTCTTTCTAGTGTCCTTCGTTTGGGAGAAAAATGCAAAGGTACATTGCAGCTTTTCCTTGCCGATATCTCTCTTTTGCAAAGAGATAGGCATTGGAAAATTCAGGGCTATGCCGTGTAGATGATGGCCTAACAGGAGGCTTTAAAATTTTCTTTCTAGTGTCCTTCGTTTGGGAGAAAAATGCAAAGGTACATTGCAGCTTTTCCTTGCCGATATCTCTCTTTTGCAAAGAGATAGGCATTGGAAAATTCAGGGCTATAACGTGTAGACGAAGCACTAACAGGAGGCTTTAAAATTTTCATTCTATTGTCCTTCGTTTGGGAGAAAAATGCAAAGGTACATTGCAGCTTTTCCTTGCCGATATCTCTCTTTTGCAAAGAGATAGGCATTGGAAAATTCAGGGCTATGCCGTGTAGATGATGGCCTAACAGGAGGCTTTAAAATTTTCTTTCTAGTGTCCTTCGTTTGGGAGAAAAATGCAAAGGTACATTGCAGCTTTTCCTTGCCGATATCTCTCTTTTGCAAAGAGATAGGCATTGGAAAATTCAGGGCTATGCCGTGTAGATGATTGCCTAACAGGAGGCTTTAAAATTTTCTTTCTAGTGTCCTTCGTTTGGGAGAAAAATGCAAAGGTACATTGCAGCTTTTCCTTGCCGATATCTCTCTTTTGCAAAGAGATAGGCATTGGAAAATTCAGGGCTATGCCGTGTAGATGATGGCCTAACAGGAGGCTTTAAAATTTTCTTTCTAGTGTCCTTCGTTTGGGAGAAAAATGCAAAGGTACAATACAGCTTTTCCTTGCCGATATCTCTCTTTTGCAAAGAGATAGGCATTGGAATATTCAGGGCTATAACGTGTAGATGAAGCACTAACAGGAGGCTTTAAAATATTCATTCTAGTGTCCTTCGTTTGGGAGAAAAATGCAAAGGTACAATGCAGCTTTTCCTTGCCGATATCTCTCTTTTGCAAAGAGATAGGCATTGGAAAATTCAGGGCTATAACGTGTAGATGAAGCACTAACAGGAGGCTTTAAAATTTTCATTCTAGTGTCTTTCGTTTGGGAGAAAAATGCAAAGGTACACTACAGCTTTTCCTTGCCGATATCTCTCTTTTGCAAAGAGATAGGCATTGGAAAATTCAGGGCTATAACGTGTAGATGAAGCACTAACAGGAGGCTTTAACATTTTCTTTCTAGTGTCCTTCGTTTGGGAGAAAAATGCAAAGGTACATTGCAGCTTTTCCTTGCCGATATCTCTCTTTTGCAAAGAGATAGGCATTGGAAAATTCAGGGCTATGCCGTGTAGATGATGGCCTAACAGGAGGCTTTAAAATTTTCTTTCTAGTGTCCTTCGTTTGGGAGAAAAATGCAAAGGTACAATACAGCTTTTCCTTGCCAATATCTCTCTTTTGCAAAGAGATAGGCATTGGAAAATTCAGGGCTATGCCGTGTAGATGATGGCCTAACAGGAGGCTTTAAAATTTTCTTTCTAGTGTCCTTCGTTTGGGAGAAAAATGCAAAGGTACATTGCAGCTTTTCCTTGCCGATATCTCTCTTTTGCAAAGAGATAGGCATTGGAAAATTCAGGGCTATAACGTGTAGATGAAGCACTAACAGGAGGCTTTACAATTTTAATTCTAGTGTCCTTCGTTTGGGAGAAAAATGCAAAGGTTCAATACAGCTTTTCCTTGCCAATATCTCTCTTTTGCAAAGAGATAGGCATTGCCGTGTAGATGATGGCCTAACAGGAGGCTTTAAAATTTTCTTTCTAGTGTCCTTCGTTTGGGAGAAAAATGCAAAGGTACAAGACAGCTTTTCCTTGCCAATATCTCTCTTTTGCACAAAGCTGCGCATTGGAAAATTCAGGGCTATGCCGTGTAGATGATGGCCTAACAGGAGGCTTTAAAATTTTCTTTCTAGTGTCCTTCGTTTGGGAGAAAAATGCAAAGGTACAAGACAGCTTTTCCTTGCCAATATCTCTCTTTTGCAAAGAGCTGCGCATTGGAAAATTCAGGGCTATGCCGTGTAGATGATGGCCTAACAGGAGGCTTTAAAATTTTCTTTCTAGTGTCCTTCGTTTGGGAGAAAAATGCAAAGGTACAAGACAGCTTTTCCTTGCCAATATCTCTCTTTTGCAAAGAGCTGCGCATTGGAAAATTCAGGGCTATGCCGTGTAGATGATGGCCTAACAGGAGGCTTTAAAATTTTCTTTCTAGTGTCCTTCGTTTGGGAGAAAAATGCAAAGGTACAAGACAGCTTTTCCTTGCCAATATCTCTCTTTTGAAAAGAGCTACGCATTGGAAAATTCAGGGCTATACCGTGTAGATGAAGCACTAACAGGAGGCTTTAAAATTTTCATTCTAGTGTCCTTCGTTTGGGAGAAAAATCCAATGGTACAAGACAGCTTTTCCTTGCCAATATCTCTCTTTTGCACAAAGCTGCGCATTGGAAAATTCAGGGCTATGCCGTGTAGATGATGGCCTAACAGGAGGCTTTAAAATTTTCTTTCTAGTGTCCTTCGTTTGGGAGAAAAATGCAAAGGTACAAGACAGCTTTTCCTTGCCAATATCTCTCTTTTGCTTAGAGCTGCGCATTGGAAAATTCAGGGCTATGCCGTGTAGATGATGGCCTAACAGGAGGCTTTAAAATTTTCTTTCTAGTGTCCTTCGTTTGGGAGAAAAATGCAAAGGTACAAGACAGCTTTTCCTTGCCAATATCTCTCTTTTGCAAAGAGCTGCGCATTGGAAAATTCAGGGCTATGCCGTGTAGATGATGGCCTAACAGGAGGCTTTAAAATTTTCTTTCTAGTGTCCTTCGTTTGGGAGAAAAATGCAAAGGTACAAGACAGCTTTTCCTTGCCAATATCTCTCTTTTGCAAAGAGCTGCGCATTGGAAAATTCAGGGCTATGCCGTGTAGATGATGGCCTAACAGGAGGCTTTAAAATTTTCTTTCTAGTGTCCTTCGTTTGGGAGAAAAATGCAAAGGTACAAGACAGCTTTTCCTTGCCAATATCTCTCTTTTGCAAAGAGCTGCGCATTGGAAAATTCAGGGCTATGCCGTGTAGATGATGGCCTAACAGGAGGCTTTAAAATTTTCTTTCTAGTGTCCTTCGTTTGGGAGAAAAATGCAAAGGTACAAGACAGCTTTTCCTTGCCAATATCTCTCTTTTGCAAAGAGCTGCGCATTGGAAAATTCAGGGCTATGCCGTGTAGATGATGGCCTAACAGGAGGCTTTAAAATTTTCTTTCTAGTGTCCTTCGTTTGGGAGAAAAATGCAAAGGTACAAGACAGCTTTTCCTTGCCAATATCTCTCTTTTGCACAAAGCTGCGCATTGGAAAATTCAGGGCTATGCCGTGTAGATGATGGCCTAACAGGAGGCTTTAAAATTTTCTTTCTAGTGTCCTTCGTTTGGGAGAAAAATGCAAAGGTACAAGACAGCTTTTCCTTGCCAATATCTCTCTTTTGCAAAGAGCTGCGCATTGGAAAATTCAGGGCTATGCCGTGTAGATGATGGCCTAACAGGAGGCTTTAAAATTTTCTTTCTAGTGTCCTTCGTTTGGGAGAAAAATGCAAAGGTACAAGACAGCTTTTCCTTGCCAATATCTCTCTTTTGCAAAGAGCTGCGCATTGGAAAATTCAGGGCTATGCCGTGTAGATGATGGCCTAACAGGAGGCTTTAAAATTTTCTTTCTAGTGTCCTTCGTTTGGGAGAAAAATGCAAAGGTACAAGACAGCTTTTCCTTGCCAATATCTCTCTTTTGCAAAGAGCTGCGCATTGGAAAATTCAGGGCTATGCCGTGTAGATGATGGCCTAACAGGAGGCTTTAAAATTTTCTTTCTAGTGTCCTTCGTTTGGGAGAAAAATGCAAAGGTACAAGACAGCTTTTCCTTGCCAATATCTCTCTTTTGCAAAGAGCTGCGCATTGGAAAATTCAGGGCTATGCCGTGTAGATGATGGCCTAACAGGAGGCTTTAAAATTTTCTTTCTAGTGTCCTTCGTTTGGGAGAAAAATGCAAAGGTACAAGACAGCTTTTCCTTGCCAATATCTCTCTTTTGCAAAGAGCTGCGCATTGGAAAATTCAGGGCTATGCCGTGTAGATGATGGCCTAACAGGAGGCTTTAAAATTTTCTTTCTAGTGTCCTTCGTTTGGGAGAAAAATGCAAAGGTACAAGACAGCTTTTCCTTGCCAATATCTCTCTTTTGCAAAGAGCTGCGCATTGGAAAATTCAGGGCTATGCCGTGTAGATGATGGCCTAACAGGAGGCTTTAAAATTTTCTTTCTAGTGTCCTTCGTTTGGGAGAAAAATGCAAAGGTACAAGACAGCTTTTCCTTGCCAATATCTCTCTTTTGCACAAAGCTGCGCATTGGAAAATTCAGGGCTATGCCGTGTAGATGATGGCCTAACAGGAGGCTTTAAAATTTTCTTTCTAGTGTCCTTCGTTTGGGAGAAAAATGCAAAGGTACAAGACAGCTTTTCCTTGCCAATATCTCTCTTTTGCAAAGAGCTGCGCATTGGAAAATTCAGGGCTATGCCGTGTAGATGATGGCCTAACAGGAGGCTTTAAAATTTTCTTTCTAGTGTCCTTCGTTTGGGAGAAAAATGCAAAGGTACAAGACAGCTTTTCCTTGCCAATATCTCTCTTTTGCAAAGAGCTGCGCATTGGAAAATTCAGGGCTATGCCGTGTAGATGATGGCCTAACAGGAGGCTTTAAAATTTTCTTTCTAGTGTCCTTCGTTTGGGAGAAAAATGCAAAGGTACAAGACAGCTTTTCCTTGCCAATATCTCTCTTTTGCAAAGAGCTACGCATTGGAAAATTCAGGGCTATACCGTGTAGATGAAGCACTAACAGGAGGCTTTAAAATTTTCATTCTAGTGTCCTTCGTTTGGGAGAAAAATCCAATGGTACAAGACAGCTTTTCCTTGCCAATATCTCTCTTTTGCACAAAGCTGCGCATTGGAAAATTCAGGGCTATGCCGTGTAGATGATGGCCTAACAGGAGGCTTTAAAATTTTCTTTCTAGTGTCCTTCGTTTGGGAGAAAAATGCAAAGGTACAAGACAGCTTTTCCTTGCCAATATCTCTCTTTTGCTTAGAGCTGCGCATTGGAAAATTCAGGGCTATGCCGTGTAGATGATGGCCTAACAGGAGGCTTTAAAATTTTCTTTCTAGTGTCCTTCGTTTGGGAGAAAAATGCAAAGGTACAAGACAGCTTTTCCTTGCCAATATCTCTCTTTTGCAAAGAGCTGCGCATTGGAAAATTCAGGGCTATGCCGTGTAGATGATGGCCTAACAGGAGGCTTTAAAATTTTCTTTCTAGTGTCCTTCGTTTGGGAGAAAAATGCAAAGGTACAAGACAGCTTTTCCTTGCCAATATCTCTCTTTTGCAAAGAGCTGCGCATTGGAAAATTCAGGGCTATGCCGTGTAGATGATGGCCTAACAGGAGGCTTTAAAATTTTCTTTCTAGTGTCCTTCGTTTGGGAGAAAAATGCAAAGGTACAAGACAGCTTTTCCTTGCCAATATCTCTCTTTTGCAAAGAGCTGCGCATTGGAAAATTCAGGGCTATGCCGTGTAGATGATGGCCTAACAGGAGGCTTTAAAATTTTCTTTCTAGTGTCCTTCGTTTGGGAGAAAAATGCAAAGGTACAAGACAGCTTTTCCTTGCCAATATCTCTCTTTTGCAAAGAGCTGCGCATTGGAAAATTCAGGGCTATGCCGTGTAGATGATGGCCTAACAGGAGGCTTTAAAATTTTCTTTCTAGTGTCCTTCGTTTGGGAGAAAAATGCAAAGGTACAAGACAGCTTTTCCTTGCCAATATCTCTCTTTTGCACAAAGCTGCGCATTGGAAAATTCAGGGCTATGCCGTGTAGATGATGGCCTCACAGGAGGCTTTAAAATTTTCTTTCTAGTGTCCTTCGTTTGGGAGAAAAATGCAAAGGTACAAGACAGCTTTTCCTTGCCAATATCTCTCTTTTGCAAAGAGCTGCGCATTGGAAAATTCAGGGCTATGCCGTGTAGATGATGGCCTAACAGGAGGCTTTAAAATTTTCTTTCTAGTGTCCTTCGTTTGGGAGAAAAATGCAAAGGTACAAGACAGCTTTTCCTTGCCAATATCTCTCTTTTGCAAAGAGCTGCGCATTGGAAAATTCAGGGCTATGCCGTGTAGATGATGGCCTAACAGGAGGCTTTAAAATTTTCTTTCTAGTGTCCTTCGTTTGGGAGAAAAATGCAAAGGTACAAGACAGCTTTTCCTTGCCAATATCTCTCTTTTGCAAAGAGCTGCGCATTGGAAAATTCAGGGCTATGCCGTGTAGATGATGGCCTAACAGGAGGCATTAAAATTTTCTTTCTAGTGTCCTTCGTTTGGGAGAAAAATGCAAAGGTACAAGACAGCTTTTCCTTGCCAATATCTCTCTTTTGCAAAGAGCTGCGCATTGGAAAATTCAGGGCTATGCCGTGTAGATGATGGCCTAACAGGAGGCTTTAAAATTTTCTTTCTAGTGTCCTTCGTTTGGGAGAAAAATGCAAAGGTACAAGACAGCTTTTCCTTGCCAATATCTCTCTTTTGCACAAAGCTGCGCATTGGAAAATTCAGGGCTATGCCGTGTAGATGATGGCCTAACAGGAGGCTTTAAAATTTTCTTTCTAGTGTCCTTCGTTTGGGAGAAAAATGCAAAGGTACAAGACAGCTTTTCCTTGCCAATATCTCTCTTTTGCAAAGAGCTGCGCATTGGAAAATTCAGGGCTATGCCGTGTAGATGATGGCCTAACAGGAGGCTTTAAAATTTTCTTTCTAGTGTCCTTCGTTTGGGAGAAAAATGCAAAGGTACAAGACAGCTTTTCCTTGCCAATATCTCTCTTTTGCAAAGAGCTGCGCATTGGAAAATTCAGGGCTATGCCGTGTAGATGATGGCCTAACAGGAGGCTTTAAAATTTTCTTTCTAGTGTCCTTCGTTTGGGAGAAAAATGCAAAGGTACAAGACAGCTTTTCCTTGCCAATATCTCTCTTTTGCAAAGAGCTGCGCATTGGAAAATTCAGGGCTATGCCGTGTAGATGATGGCCTAACAGGAGGCATTAAAATTTTCTTTCTAGTGTCCTTCGTTTGGGAGAAAAATGCAAAGGTACAAGACAGCTTTTCCTTGCCAATATCTCTCTTTTGCAAAGAGCTGCGCATTGGAAAATTCAGGGCTATGCCGTGTAGATGATGGCCTAACAGGAGCCTTTACAATTTTCTTTCTAGTGTCCTTCGTTTGGGAGAAAAATGCAAAGGTACAATACAGCTTTTCCTTGCCAATATCTCTCTTTTGCAAAGAGCTGCGCATTGGAAAATTCAGGGCTATGCCGTGTAGATGATGGCCTAACAGGAGGCTTTAAAATTTTCTTTCTAGTGTCCTTCGTTTGGGAGAAAAATGCAAAGGTACAAGACAGCTTTTCCTTGCCAATATCTCTCTTTTGCAAAGAGCTGCGCATTGGAAAATTCAGGGCTATGCCGTGTAGATGATGGCCTAACAGGAGGCTTTAAAATTTTATTTCTACTGTCCTTCGTTTGGGAGAAAAATGCAAAGGTACAAGACAGCTTTTCCTTGCCAATATCTCTCTTTTGCAAAGAGCTACGCATTGGAAAATTCAGGGCTATACCGTGTAGATGAAGCACTAACAGGAGGCTTTAAAATTTTCATTCTAGTGTCCTTCGTTTGGGAGAAAAATCCAATGGTACAAGACAGCTTTTCCTTGCCAATATCTCTCTTTTGCACAAAGCTGCGCATTGGAAAATTCAGGGCTATGCCGTGTAGATGATGGCCTAACAGGAGGCTTTAAAATTTTCTTTCTAGTGTCCTTCGTTTGGGAGAAAAATGCAAAGGTACAAGACAGCTTTTCCTTGCCAATATCTCTCTTTTGCAAAGAGCTGCGCATTGGAAAATTCAGGGCTATGCCGTGTAGATGATGGCCTAACAGGAGGCTTTAAAATTTTCTTTCTAGTGTCCTTCGTTTGGGAGAAAAATGCAAAGGTACAAGACAGCTTTTCCTTGCCAATATCTCTCTTTTGCAAAGAGCTGCGCATTGGAAAATTCAGGGCTATGCCGTGTAGATGATGGCCTAACAGGAGGCTTTAAAATTTTCTTTCTAGTGTCCTTCGTTTGGGAGAAAAATGCAAAGGTACAAGACAGCTTTTCCTTGCCAATATCTCTCTTTTGCAAAGAGCTGCGCATTGGAAAATTCAGGGCTATGCCGTGTAGATGATGGCCTAACAGGAGGCTTTAAAATTTTCTTTCTAGTGTCCTTCGTTTGGGAGAAAAATGCAAAGGTACAAGACAGCTTTTCCTTGCCAATATCTCTCTTTTGCAAAGAGCTGCGCATTGGAAAATTCAGGGCTATGCCGTGTAGATGATGGCCTAACAGGAGGCTTTAAAATTTTCTTTCTAGTGTCCTTCGTTTGGGAGAAAAATGCAAAGGTACAAGACAGCTTTTCCTTGCCAATATCTCTCTTTTGCAAAGAGCTGCGCATTGGAAAATTCAGGGCTATGCCGTGTAGATGATGGCCTAACAGGAGGCTTTAAAATTTTCTTTCTAGTGTCCTTCGTTTGGGAGAAAAATGCAAAGGTACAAGACAGCTTTTCCTTGCCAATATCTCTCTTTTGCAAAGAGCTGCGCATTGGAAAATTCAGGGCTATGCCGTGTAGATGATGGCCTAACAGGAGGCTTTAAAATTTTCTTTCTAGTGTCCTTCGTTTGGGAGAAAAATGCAAAGGTACAAGACAGCTTTTCCTTGCCAATATCTCTCTTTTGCAAAGAGCTGCGCATTGGAAAATTCAGGGCTATGCCGTGTAGATGATGGCCTAACAGGAGGCTTTAAAATTTTCTTTCTAGTGTCCTTCGTTTGGGAGAAAAATGCAAAGGTACAAGACAGCTTTTCCTTGCCAATATCTCTCTTTTGCACAAAGCTGCGCATTGGAAAATTCAGGGCTATGCCGTGTAGATGATGGCCTAACAGGAGGCTTTAAAATTTTCTTTCTAGTGTCCTTCGTTTGGGAGAAAAATGCAAAGGTACAAGACAGCTTTTCCTTGCCAATATCTCTCTTTTGCAAAGAGCTGCGCATTGGAAAATTCAGGGCTATGCCGTGTAGATGATGGCCTAACAGGAGGCTTTAAAATTTTCTTTCTAGTGTCCTTCGTTTGGGAGAAAAATGCAAAGGTACAAGACAGCTTTTCCTTGCCAATATCTCTCTTTTGCAAAGAGCTGCGCATTGGAAAATTCAGGGCTATGCCGTGTAGATGATGGCCTAACAGGAGGCTTTAAAATTTTCATTCTAGTGTCCTTCGTTTGGGAGAAAAATCCAATGGTACAAGACAGCTTTTCCTTGCCAATATCTCTCTTTTGCACAAAGCTGCGCATTGGAAAATTCAGGGCTATGCCGTGTAGATGATGGCCTAACAGGAGGCTTTAAAATTTTCATTCTAGTGTCCTTCGTTTGGGAGAAAAATGCAAAGGTACAAGACAGCTTTTCCTTGCCAATATCTCTCTTTTGCTTAGAGCTGCGCATTGGAAAATTCAGGGCTATGCCGTGTAGATGATGGCCTAACAGGAGGCTTTAAAATTTTCTTTCTAGTGTCCTTCGTTTGGGAGAAAAATGCAAAGGTACAAGACAGCTTTTCCTTGCCAATATCTCTCTTTTGCAAAGAGCTGCGCATTGGAAAATTCAGGGCTATGCCGTGTAGATGATGGCCTAACAGGAGGCTTTAAAATTTTCTTTCTAGTGTCCTTCGTTTGGGAGAAAAATGCAAAGGTACAAGACAGCTTTTCCTTGCCAATATCTCTCTTTTGCACAAAGCTGCGCATTGGAAAATTCAGGGCTATGCCGTGTAGATGATGGCCTAACAGGAGGCTTTAAAATTTTCTTTCTAGTGTCCTTCGTTTGGGAGAAAAATGCAAAGGTACAAGACAGCTTTTCCTTGCCAATATCTCTCTTTTGCAAAGAGCTGCGCATTGGAAAATTCAGGGCTATGCCGTGTAGATGATGGCCTAACAGGAGGCTTTAAAATTTTCTTTCTAGTGTCCTTCGTTTGGGAGAAAAATGCAAAGGTACAAGACAGCTTTTCCTTGCCAATATCTCTCTTTTGCAAAGAGCTGCGCATTGGAAAATTCAGGGCTATGCCGTGTAGATGATGGCCTAACAGGAGGCTTTAAAATTTTCATTCTAGTGTCCTTCGTTTGGGAGAAAAATCCAATGGTACAAGACAGCTTTTCCTTGCCAATATCTCTCTTTTGCACAAAGCTGCGCATTGGAAAATTCAGGGCTATGCCGTGTAGATGATGGCCTAACAGGAGGCTTTAAAATTTTCATTCTAGTGTCCTTCGTTTGGGAGAAAAATGCAAAGGTACAAGACAGCTTTTCCTTGCCAATATCTCTCTTTTGCTTAGAGCTGCGCATTGGAAAATTCAGGGCTATGCCGTGTAGATGATGGCCTAACAGGAGGCTTTAAAATTTTCTTTCTAGTGTCCTTCGTTTGGGAGAAAAATGCAAAGGTACAAGACAGCTTTTCCTTGCCAATATCTCTCTTTTGCAAAGAGCTGCGCATTGGAAAATTCAGGGCTATGCCGTGTAGATGATGGCCTAACAGGAGGCTTTAAAATTTTCTTTCTAGTGTCCTTCGTTTGGGAGAAAAATGCAAAGGTACAAGACAGCTTTTCCTTGCCAATATCTCTCTTTTGCAAAGAGCTGCGCATTGGAAAATTCAGGGCTATGCCGTGTAGATGATGGCCTAACAGGAGGCTTTAAAATTTTCTTTCTAGTGTCCTTCGTTTGGGAGAAAAATGCAAAGGTACAAGACAGCTTTTCCTTGCCAATATCTCTCTTTTGCAAAGAGCTGCGCATTGGAAAATTCAGGGCTATGCCGTGTAGATGATGGCCTAACAGGAGGCTTTAAAATTTTCTTTCTAGTGTCCTTCGTTTGGGAGAAAAATGCAAAGGTACAAGACAGCTTTTCCTTGCCAATATCTCTCTTTTGCAAAGAGCTGCGCATTGGAAAATTCAGGGCTATGCCGTGTAGGTGATGGCCTAACAGGAGGCTTTAAAATTTTCTTTCTAGTGTCCTTCGTTTGGGAGAAAAATGCAAAGGTACAAGACAGCTTTTCCTTGCCAATATCTCTCTTTTGCAAAGAGCTGCGCATTGGAAAATTCAGGGCTATGCCGTGTAGATGATGGCCTAACAGGAGGCTTTAAAATTTTCTTTCTAGTGTCCTTCGTTTGGGAGAAAAATGCAAAGGTACAAGACAGCTTTTCCTTGCCAATATCTCTCTTTTGCACAAAGCTGCGCATTGGAAAATTCAGGGCTATGCCGTGTAGATGATGGCCTAACAGGAGGCTTTAAAATTTTCTTTCTAGTGTCCTTCGTTTGGGAGAAAAATGCAAAGGTACAAGACAGCTTTTCCTTGCCAATATCTCTCTTTTGCAAAGAGCTGCGCATTGGAAAATTCAGGGCTATGCCGTGTAGATGATGGCCTAACAGGAGGCTTTAAAATTTTCTTTCTAGTGTCCTTCGTTTGGGAGAAAAATGCAAAGGTACAAGACAGCTTTTCCTTGCCAATATCTCTCTTTTGCAAAGAGCTGCGCATTGGAAAATTCAGGGCTATGCCGTGTAGATGATGGCCTAACAGGAGGCTTTAAAATTTTCTTTCTAGTGTCCTTCGTTTGGGAGAAAAATGCAAAGGTACAAGACAGCTTTTCCTTGCCAATATCTCTCTTTTGCAAAGAGCTGCGCATTGGAAAATTCAGGGCTATGCCGTGTAGATGATGGCCTAACAGGAGGCTTTAAAATTTTCTTTCTAGTGTCCTTCGTTTGGGAGAAAAATGCAAAGGTACAAGACAGCTTTTCCTTGCCAATATCTCTCTTTTGCAAAGAGCTGCGCATTGGAAAATTCAGGGCTATGCCGTGTAGATAATGGCCTAACAGGAGGCTTTAAAATTTTATTTCTAGTGTCCTTCGTTTGGGAGAAAAATGCAAAGGTACAAGACAGCTTTTCCTTGCCAATATCTCTCTTTTGCAAAGAGCTACGCATTGGAAAATTCAGGGCTATACCGTGTAGATGAAGCACAAACAGGAGGCTTTAAAATTTTCATTCTAGTGTCCTTCGTTTGGGAGAAAAATCCAATGGTACAAGACAGCTTTTCCTTGCCAATATCTCTCTTTTGCACAAAGCTGCGCATTGGAAAATTCAGGGCTATGCCGTGTAGATGATGGCCTAACAGGAGGCTTTAAAATTTTCTTTCTAGTGTCCTTCGTTTGGGAGAAAAATGCAAAGGTACAAGACAGCTTTTCCTTGCCAATATCTCTCTTTTGCAAAGAGCTGCGCATTGGAAAATTCAGGGCTATGCCGTGTAGATGATGGCCTAACAGGAGGCTTTAAAATTTTCTTTCTAGTGTCCTTCGTTTGGGAGAAAAATGTAAAGGTACAAGACAGCTTTTCCTTGCCAATATCTCTCTTTTGCAAAGAGCTGTGCATTGGAAAATTCAGGGCTATGCCGTGTAGATGATGGCCTAACAGGAGGCTTTAAAATTTTCTTTCTAGTGTCCTTCGTTTGGGAGAAAAATGCAAAGGTACAAGACAGCTTTTCCTTGCCAATATCTCTCTTTTGCAAAGAGCTGCGCATTGGAAAATTCAGGGCTATGCCGTGTAGATGATGGCCTAACAGGAGGCTTTAAAATTTTCTTTCTAGTGTCCTTCGTTTGGGAGAAAAATGCAAAGGTACAAGACAGCTTTTCCTTGCCAATATCTCTCTTTTGCTTAGAGCTGCGCATTGGAAAATTCAGGGCTATGCCGTGTAGATGATGGCCTAACAGGAGGCTTTAAAATTTTCTTTCTAGTGTCCTTCGTTTGGGAGAAAAATGCAAAGGTACAAGACAGCTTTTCCTTGCCAATATCTCTCTTTTGCTTAGAGCTGCGCATTGGAAAATTCAGGGCTATGCCGTGTAGATGATGGCCTAACAGGAGGCTTTAAAATTTTCTTTCTAGTGTCCTTCGTTTGGGAGAAAAATGCAAAGGTACAAGACAGCTTTTCCTTGCCAATATCTCTCTTTTGCAAAGAGCTGCGCATTGGAAAATTCAGGGCTATGCCGTGTAGATGATGGCCTAACAGGAGGCTTTAAAATTTTCTTTCTAGTGTCCTTCGTTTGGGAGAAAAATGCAAAGGTACAAGACAGCTTTTCCTTGCCAATATCTCTCTTTTGCAAAGAGCTGCGCATTGGAAAATTCAGGGCTATGCCGTGTAGATGATGGCCTAACAGGAGGCTTTAAAATTTTCTTTCTAGTGTCCTTCGTTTGGGAGAAAAATGCAAAGGTACAAGACAGCTTTTCCTTGCCAATATCTCTCTTTTGCAAAGAGCTGCGCATTGGAAAATTCAGGGCTATGCCGTGTAGATGATGGCCTAACAGGAGGCTTTAAAATTTTCTTTCTAGTGTCCTTCGTTTGGGAGAAAAATGCAAAGGTACAAGACAGCTTTTCCTTGCCAATATCTCTCTTTTGCAAAGAGCTGCGCATTGGAAAATTCAGGGCTATGCCGTGTAGATGATGGCCTAACAGGAGGCTTTAAAATTTTCTTTCTAGTGTCCTTCGTTTGGGAGAAAAATGCAAAGGTACAAGACAGCTTTTCCTTGCCAATATCTCTCTTTTGCAAAGAGCTACGCATTGGAAAATTCAGGGCTATACCGTGTAGATGAAGCACTAACAGGAGGCTTTAAAATTTTCATTCTAGTGTCCTTCGTTTGGGAGAAAAATCCAATGGTACAATACAGCTTTTCCTTGCCAATATCTCTCTTTTGCAAAGAGCTGCGCATTGGAAAATTCAGGGCTATGCCGTGTAGATGATGGCCTAACAGGAGGCTTTAAAATTTTCTTTCTAGTGTCCTTCGTTTGGGAGAAAAATGCAAAGGCATGGATCTGCTGCGTTGTAATGCTGATACTTTTTTTTTCAAAGTACCAATAGCTTCATATAATGTTCACAATTTTTATGCAGGATCAAATAGCTCAATAGGTAGGGTGTTTGATTAGAATTCAACAGGTTATAGGTTTGAATCCTGGGTATGGTAGTTTGAGATGTGTTATTTAATAAAGTATGTTGTTCTAACTGCCGGCATCCTATCACCTGGGATATCATACTAAATAAATGGAGTTGATCAATTTTTTTTTATTTTTTTTTTAAACTAGGGACAATTTCCAGATACTTTTCTTTATAACTGAGATTGCCCACTGGAACTTCACATCAGTTGACAACTATGCATGAGTGGGCAGTGCTTGCTCTGGATCTGCCCACCCATTTATGTGCCGTCATAAAAGAAAGCACAACTGACAGTTATCCTGGGCGTACACTACACAATTATCTGTCAGGCTATCTATCCAGTCTGGATGGATGGAATGAAAATCTGGTAATGTATAGGAGCAAATGTCAATTAACCATTTGCTCCCAAACACTAGAAAAGTGGTCAAAAATGGTCATTACACAAATTGGTTAAACCCAAAATGTAACCAATTTGTTTAGGGGACCATTTTTGTCCATTTTCTAGTGTTTGAGAGTAAATCGTTGATGGTCATTTGCTCACATAGATAACCGGATTTCTATTCCAACCAGCCAGTGTTGGAGATATGGTCTGCCAGAATGCATAATGCATACCAGAGCCATAACTAGACTTTTTGGTGCCCTGTGACAGATAATTATATGCCCCCCCCCCCTCCTCCTCCCCATTTTTGCAATATGGACAAAAGGCGCATGCCTTGTGGGGAAGGGGCATAACAAGATTGGTCTCAGAGAAAGCACATGAGATATGAAGATATATCTAGTATACTTGACACTCAATGGTTTGTGGTATTGCCGGGGTGCCCTCCTTAAATGCATATATAGTCACACATGGCGTGTTTGTGCAAATGGCATATCAGCAGTCAGCACTAACTGGTGACATGCCATTTGTACAAGTAAACCATGTGTGACTAATATATAAACATACTTTATTAAATAACACCTCAAACTATCATACCCAGGATTCAAACCTATAACCTGTTGAATTCTAATCAAATACCCTACCCATTGAGCTACTTGATCCTGCATCTATTCTAACCTCCAAAAACAGATTCAGTTGCATTTTCCAGCGTGTTTTGTTTGCGCCTTTGCAAATGTCTTACATCGACAAACTTATTTAGTACTATTTTGCAAATAGGGTTACATTGTCGCAACATTGTGTTCCCTAATTGCTTGATTTTTTTAAATGCAACAATTGATAAAGACACCTGATAATTGCTCTGTGGAGTCTTATTTTGTGTCTACTTCTTATCTACATTTAATTCCCTACCTCTAATCAAGGCATTTTTAAATGCTGGGGGCTGCCAGGACGTGAGGCCTACCTAGACTTTAGATCTGAATTTGAATGTACTTGTGAACTAACTTAATTTCCTACTTCTAAATTCATTCCTAAATTCACTACTTATATTAATCCTGTAGTTGGGCATTTTGAGCCTTCAATTGTGGGCATTGTTTTGTGTCCAGACCAGCAGCTGGTGGTGTGCATTTTGCTGGAAAGGCATCGAAGACCTCCGATATGCTGCATCTCCTGATGTGTGTCTCCCTCAAGTGGCTGTCAGCAAATGCATGCTAGACACCCCATTCCAAGCTGATTGTGACATCACGGAACATGCATCATAGAACAGGCATGCTAGAATATGGGTCTTCAACCTGCGACCCTCCAGCTGCTGTGGAACTACATATACCAGCATGCCCTGCCTCAGTTTTAGCATACCTTAATAGCAAAACTGTGGCAGGGCATGCTGGGATGTGTAGTTTCACAGCAGCTGGAGGGCCACAGGATGAAGACCCATGTGCTAGAGCCAAGCCGCAGGTACATTGAATGCTAGCAAGCTGAATGTTTAAATCATTTTTGTTCCGCAGCATTCCAATGCGGAAGATTCCATGGAACCAGAGATTATTCCATTGAGAAGGACATGCTGCCTGGATGACTGCACTGTGCAAATTAAATCACGGAGGCAGTTGGCTTGTGGGTGGCTCTGGTGACTGGGTGGTTGGGTGGGCGGTGTGTCGGAGGTGGAGCACATGCAAATGAATGTGTATCAT
Source organism: Pseudophryne corroboree (assembly GCF_028390025.1). Lineage (NCBI taxonomy): Eukaryota > Metazoa > Chordata > Amphibia > Anura > Myobatrachidae > Pseudophryne > Pseudophryne corroboree. The sequence goes on along the minus strand of NC_086451.1, from coordinate 160,071,857 downwards.
CCAGCTAGTGAGAGTGAAAACTCATGCAGGAGTGTGCCTGCTTGTCAGTGGGTTATGCACCTTGCCAGGCGTCAAATCTACATGGAGCAGCTGGAGGGGACAAGAGCAGGTTTGCAAAATATAGATAGAAGAGCATATATGCTGGCGCATTCTCCATGATTGTGTCAGCTTATGTTTTGGTGCACTGCACTTTCCTTCACTAAGTTTTAGCCATTTTGGTTAAACACAAGTGTAGTTGCTTCTCGCCCTTTTGGCTGTGATCTTGTATCGTGGTTGAAGAGTCTTCTGGAGGGATTGTTTTCTTCATTGGCGAGAGACTGAAGATATTCCAGGATGGAAGGCTTGGGAACACTATCCGTTTTTCAGTTGTGGAAGAGTTGAAAGACCGGATTGGACTACATTCTATAGTAAAGGATATCTTTGTATTTATTAATCCTCCCTTTATATGTGTCTGTCTTTCAATAAAGCTTCGGGCTTGTGATTCCTTCACCCTCTTACACTCCACACCCATAGCCTTATTAACTGTTGTATTATTGTATTGTTTAAATGTATAGTGCAGTTCATGATTTATAGTGTAGGCTGGCCTGTGCTGTAGTTCTTGAACTGTACTATACCGACAGCATTTGTATTGTGTTTTGGCTGTGCTGCAACACGGTACTTATGTGTGTAATGTTTATGTATGTTTTTTTGCTTCTTTATGTCAATAAAGACTGCTTTTTCAATCCAATATCTGAAAACAATCAATGTTTATCTTTGATGGCAATAGAAGTGGTATGATATTTGCTGCTTTTGAAAGGCAATATCTGATATGTCCCCTATCTGGGAACCATATATTAAATGGCTTTTCAGAAAAGGGAGATGGGAGAAGAGCTTTCAGTACTTGTAGGACCAATGCTCATTTCCTATTCTAGCCTCCAAAAACAGATTCAGTTGCATTTTCCAGCGTGTTTTGGATGCGCCTTTGCAAATGTCTTACATCGACAAACTTATTTAGTACTATTTTGCAAATAGGGTTACATTGTTGCAACATTGTGTTCCCTAATTGCTTGATTTTTTAAATGCAACAATTGATAAAGACACCTGATAACTGCTCTGTGGAGTCTTATTTTGTGTCTACTTCTTATCTACATTTAATTCACTACCTCTAATCAAGGCATTTTTAAATGCTGGGGGCTGCCAGGACGTGAGGCCTACCTAGACTTTAGATCTGAATTTGAATGTACAAAGGGAGATGGTAGAAGAGCTTTCAGTACTTGTAGGACCGATGCACATTTCCTATTCTAGCCTCCAAAAACATACTCAGTTGCATTTTCCAGCGTGTTTTGGATGCGCCTTTGCAAATGTCTTACATCGACAAACTTATTTAGTACTATTTTGCAAATAGGGTTACATTGTTGCAACATTGTGTTCCCTAATTGCTTGATTTTTTAAATGCAACAATTGATAAAGACACCTGATAACTGCTCTGTGGAGTCTTATTTTGTGTCTACTTTTTATCTACATTTAATTCTCTACCTCTAATCAAGGCATTTTTAAGTGCTGGGGGCTGCCAGGACGTGAGGCCTACCTAGACTTTAGATCTGAATTTGAATGTACTTGTGAACTAACTTAATTTCTGTTATGCACACCAGTGCCTGCAGGAAAGTACTGGTGTCAGAACTGTTATGCACTCCAGTGTCTGCAGGAATGTACTGGTGTTTGAACTGTTATGCAAAACAAATGGACTCACAGACAAACTGGGGAATATGACATAACGTACACAGAAGGTAATAGGGTAACAAAATACACACAAAGTGAACAGAGAAGCCCAGAGGCTAAGGAACTGGGTATCTCCCTTGTATTAGAACTGCACAGATGGAAAAAGCAAGATGTTGTGTTTTAATACGTAGAGAACCCGAAATGCTGTTGCTAAGGGCAACAGCAAAACCCTAAAGGGTTACCAACGGGTGTGGCAGTAAACTCCTTGGTCAGAGATGGAATGATAGACACAAGGAGAGTCTCCACAATCCTATTTCTCACTTGCAGTGCACAGGTTTTAGCTTACTGCCACTAAACTGACCCCTGACACCTAGCACAGTGAGACAGGATTAGACAGGCAAGTCTTAGAATACAGCCGCAAACTTGCTAAGTTCACAGAGTAGTAACAGAACCCCAGCAAGCTAAACGACTGACTCCAGTCTTACTGCTAGGTCTGGATTGGCAGAGTGTAATACCAAATCCCCAGGCCTATTTGCAGTAAGCAACAAACAAATACAAAGCTACACAGTACTGGCTAACTTTCATGAACTGACTAACCAACAAAGATTCAGCAGCATCTGCTTACCCTGAAAAGAGGCCTTATAAAGCAGGTGCTGTCCACGCCCCACTCAGACCTCACAGACTGTGAGCACAAAAACCAGCACCGGATCCCCTGCCGTGCACAGAGCCTATAACCACTGCACAGCAAAAGACCCGAACCGGAGTATCAGCTGCGCTCAGGTTACTCCACTAGCACTTGTCTCCCGGTTGCCATGACGACGTGGCAGCACAGGGCAGGAGACCCTAACAGTACCCCCCCTCTGACGAGGGGTCAAAGAACCCCTACCACCGGGTTTATCAGGGAACTGCGAGAAGAAAGAGCGTATCAGTCTGGGGGCATGAAGATCACAACTGCGCACCCACGACCGCTCCTCCGGGCCATACCCCTTCCAGTGCACCAAAAATGACAGCCGACCCCGAACCACCTTGGAGTCAAGAATCCTTTCAACAACAAACTCCCTCTGGCCACGTATCAGAAGAGGGGAAGGTCTTCCACTGGAAGAAGGATTACTAATCGCCCGTTTTAAAAGGGAACAATGAAATGTTTTATTGATACCCAAAGAACGGGGCAGATCTAACTGAAATGCCACCGGATTGATAACCCTGGTGATCTTATAAGGGCCGATGAACCGGGGCCCTAACTTATGAGATGGCTGTCTCAACTTCAAATTCTTGGTAGACAACCAGACGAAGTCTCCTAATTTGAAGCTGCAGGGTCTTTTCCGCTTATCAAAAACCCTTTTGGTCACTAATGACACAGACACAAGGGCTTTCTTCACTTTCCGCCAAATACCTCTAAGGACCGAAACCACAGAGGAACCACCAGGCGTGGAGTCCAGGGGGTCAAAAGAATTGGCCTTAGGATGATGCCCATACACACAAAGGAAGGGAGAGATCCCTGTAGCAGAGTGAGCCGCGTTGTTATAGGCAAACTCCGCCATGGACAGATGAGCAACCCAGTCAGTCTGACACTTGGAGACATAACACCTGAGGAACTGCTCCAAGGACTGGTTCACCCTTTCAGTCTGCCCATTAGACTGCGGATGGTAGCCTGACGACAAGCTGACAGAAATCTGGAGATCGGAACAAAATGCCCTCCAGAATTTGGCCACAAACTGGGATCCGCGGTCAGAGACCACATCAAGTGGCAACCCGTGGAGACGCACAACATGCAGCATAAATAATTCAGACAGGCGTCTGGCTGATGGCAGCCCAACCAGTGGAACGAAGTGCGCCATCTTCGAAAACCTGTCAACGACAACCCAGATGGCTGTCATCCCCGAGGATTTGGGCAAGTCCACCACAAAATCCATTGAAATGTGGGTCCATGGCTTAGATGGGATAGAGAGTGGATGTAATGGGCCAACAGGAACCCCTCTAGGAGTCTTATTTCGGGCACAGATGTCACATGCCCGAACCCACTGATCCACATCCTTAGCCACCGAGGGCCACCACACCGCCCTAGATAGCAACTCCCGAGTTCTGGCAATACCCGGGTGACCTGCCGACTTCTTGGCATGGAATTCCAGGAACACTCGCTGTCTTAACCTAGGAGGCACAAACAAAAGACCTACCGGAAGGTATGGAGGAGCCTGCTCCTGTGCTCTAAGGACTAATGATAAGAGGTCCTGGGTAATGCCCACTTTAATACATGATGGGGAAACAATGGGCAACGGCTCCTCGGTGGTCTCCTGGATTGGAGCAAAACTCCGCGAGAGCGCATCAGCCTTGATGTTTTTTGACCCAGGGCGATATGTTATCAAAAAATTAAAGCGAGCAAAAAACAAAGCCCATCGTGCCTGCCTGGCATTGAGACGCTTCGCTGACTCTAAATATGCCAGATTCTTATGGTCAGTGAGAATTGAGACCACAAACTTAGCCCCCTCAAGCCAGTGTCTCCACTCCTCGAGTGCATCCTTAATAGCCAACAATTCCCGGTTACCCACGTCATAATTCATCTCGGCAGGCGAAAATTTACGGGAAAAGTAAGCACAGGGATGAAGGCGATTATCAGACACTCCCATCTGAGAAAGCACTGCCCCAATACCCATCTCAGAGGCATCCACCTCCACCACAAAAGGACGCTCTGGATCTGGGTGTCGCAGCACCTTGGCCGAAACAAATGCCCTTTTGAGACGGGCAAAAGCCGCTTTAGCCTCACAAGACCAGTGAGCAACATCCGCCCCTTTCTTAGTGAGTGCCACCAAGGGCGCCACTATAGACGAAAATCCAGCGATAAATCGTCTATAAAAATTCGCAAAGCCCAGGAAACGCTGAAGCGCCTTCAAACTAGTGGGCTGCACCCAATCCAGGACTGCCTGTACCTTGGAACCCTCCATTTGGAAACCCTCTGGGGAGATAATATATCCTAGAAATGCGATTTGCTGAACTTCAAATTCGCACTTCTCCAGCTTCGCCCCAAGCCGGTGGTCTCTGAGTTTCTGGAGGACTAAGCGTACATGCTTCCGATGTTCCTCCAGGGAATGGGAGAAGATTAGGATGTCATCTAAGTATACAACTAAGAATCTATCCAAATATTCCCTGAGCACATCATTCATGAAATCCTGGAAGACTGCCGGGGCATTACAGAGCCCAAAAGGCATCACCAAATATTCATAATGCCCTGAGTGGGTATTAAAGGCAGTCTTCCATTCATCCCCCTCTCTTATTCGGATTAGATTGTACGCACCGCGTAGGTCAATCTTAGAAAAAATGGTGGCAGTACGAAGCTGGTCAAACAAGACCGAAATGAGAGGCAGTGGGTATGAGTTTTTAATCGTGATACGGTTCAATTCCCTGAAGTCGATGCAGGGTCGCAACGAACCGTCCTTTTTACCCACGAAGAAGAACCCCGACCCAACTGGAGACTGTGAAGGTCTGATAAATCCCTTAGCCAAGTTCTCCTGAATGTACTCTGCCATAGCCTGAGTCTCAGGACGTGACAGGGAGTACAACCTGCTCTTGGGAAGCTTAGCATTTGGCAACAAATCAATGGCACAGTCATAGGGGCGATGGGGAGGTAGTACCTCTGCAACTTTTTTGGAGAACACGTCCGCAAAATCAGCATAACACCCTGGCAATCCTGGCAAACTTAGCTGCGAGAGCCTGACTGGAAGGCTCAAGCAACTCCTGAAACAATCAGTACCCCAACTAAGAATCTCCCCAGAGACCCAGTCAAATTGAGGATTGTGGGCCCTTAACCAGGGTAACCCCAACACCAATGGGGCAAAAGTACAGACAGTCACATAAAAGGACAATTTTTCAGAGTGTGTGGCTCCAATAAACAAAGAAATCTGGCTAGTGCAAGAGGTAATTTTACCTTGGGATAATGGTTCCCCGTTTAACCCACAAATCTCAATTTCCGATGCCAAGGGTACTAAGGGAACAGAGTGTTTCAGGGCGAATTGGCGGTCCATAAAAACCCCGTCGGCCCCACTGTCCACAAAGGCCTCAGTCTTGACAGTTTGACCGAGGATCTTCAAGGTCACCGAAATGATAAAAGTCTTCTTGGGAAATTCTGACTTCTGGCCTGACAGGATATTTCCCATCACCCTCAGGCCCTGAAGTTTTCCGGCTTTTCTGGGCATGATACTACCACATGACCTTTATTCCCACAGTACAAACACAACCCCTGCTGTCTCCTCCGCGTCTTCTCACGCGAGGAGAGGCGGGTAGCCCCAATCTGCATAGGCTCCTCAGAAAATTCCTTAGAGTCTGAGGTTCCCTTGGGAAGGAAGGAAATCTCAGTCTCCCTTTCAAGCCTACGCTCTCTCAGCCGTCTATCCACCCGGATGGATAACTGCATGAGCTGATCCAAGCTATCAGGCAAGGGATATTGTACCAGTTGGTCCTTTATCTGGTTAGAAAGACCTCTTCGGTACTGGTGTCTCAGGGCTGGGTCATTCCACTGGGTATCATAGCCCAACCTCCGAAACTCCGTACAGTAAACCTCAACTGGCCTTCGCCCTTGCTTAAGGATCGAAATCTGAGCCTCGGCTGAGGCCGTCTTGTCAGGGTCATCATACAACATGCCCAGTGCCGTAAAAAAAGCATCAACACTTTTAAGCGACGGACAGTCAGGCTGCAACCCATATGCCCAGACCTGTGGGTCTCCTTGTAGCAAGGAAATCACTATGCCCACCCGCTGAATCTCCGACCCAGAAGACTGAGGCCTAAGCCGGAAGTATAGCTTGCAGCTCTCCTTGAAACAAAAGAACTGCGAGCGATCTCCAGAAAAACGATCCGGGAGATTTACTTTCGGCTCCTTAACCCCTGCAGGTGCTGCTGCTGCGGGAGCTCCGCCAGCAGCCTGGGAGGTGTGCATTTTAATGGACAAATCATTAAATTGTCGAGTCAGGACCTGCACCTGATCGACCACCTGTTGCAACGTATTTTGAGGGGTATGCTCCATATTCCCACAAAATTTCAACAGGAGTATTAGGCTGCTGAATATGTTATGCACACCAGTGCCTGCAGGAAAGTACTGGTGTCAGAACTGTTATGCACTCCAGTGTCTGCAGGAATGTACTGGTGTTTGAACTGTTATGCAAAACAAATGGACTCACAGACAAACTGGCGAATATGACATAACGTACACAGAAGGTAATAGGGTAACAAAATACACACAAAGTGAACAGAGAAGCCCAGAGGCTAAGGAACTGGGTATCTCCCTTGTATTAGAACTGCACAGATGGAAAAAGCAAGATGTTGTGTTTTAATACGTAGAGAACCCGAAATGCTGTTGCTAAGGGCAACAGCAAAACCCTAAAGGGTTACCAACGGGTGTGGCAGTAAACTCCTTGGTCAGAGATGGAATGATAGACACAAGGAGAGTCTCCACAATCCTATTTCTCACTTGCAGTGCACAGGTTTTAGCTTACTGCCACTAAACTGACCCCTGACACCTAGCACAGTGAGACAGGATTAGACAGGCAAGTCTTAGAATACAGCCGCAAACTTGCTAAGTTCACAGAGTAGTAACAGAACCCCAGCAAGCTAAACGACTGACTCCAGTCTTACTGCTAGGTCTGGATTGGCAGAGTGTAATACCAAATCCCCAGGCCTATTTGCAGTAAGCAACAAACAAATACAAAGCTACACAGTACTGGCTAACTTTCATGAACTGACTAACCAACAAAGATTCAGCAGCATCTGCTTACCCTGAAAAGAGGCCTTATAAAGCAGGTGCTGTCCACGCCCCACTCAGACCTCACAGACTGTGAGCACAAAAACCAGCACCGGATCCCCTGCCGTGCACAGAGCCTATAACCACTGCACAGCAAAAGACCCGAACTGGAGTATCAGCTGCGCTCAGGTTACTCCACTAGCACTTGTCTCCCGGTTGCCATGACGACGTGGCAGCACAGGGCAGGAGACCCTAACAATTTCCTACTTCTAAATTCATTCCTAAATTCACTACTTACATGAATCCTGTAGTTGGGCATTTTGGGACTTCGATTGTGGGCATTGTTTTGTGTCCAGACCAGCAGCAGGTGGTGTGCATTTGCTGGAAAGGCATCGAAGACCTCCGATATGCTGCATCTCCTGATGTGTGTCTCCCTCAAGTGGCTGTCAGCAAATGCCTGCTAGACACCCCATTCCAAGCTGATTGTGACATCACGGTACATGCATCATAGAACAGGCATGCTAGAACATGGGTCTTCAACCTGCGACCCTCCAGCTGCTGTGGAACTACACATCCCAGCATGCCCTGCCTCAGTTTTAGCATACCTTAATAGCAAAACTGTGGCAGGGCATGCTGGGATGTGTAGTTTCACAGCAGCTGGAGGGCCACAGGATGAAGACCCATGTGCTAAAGCCAAGCCGCAGGTACATTGAATGCTAGCAAGCTGAATATTTAAATCCTTTTTATTCCGCAGCATTCCAATGTGGAAGATTCCATGGAACCAGAGATCCTTCCATTGAGAAGGACATGCTGCCTGGATGACTACACTGTGCAAATTAAATCACGGAGCCAGTTGGCTTGTGGGTGGCTCTGGTCACTGGGTGGTTGGGTGGGTGGTGTGTCAGAGGTGGAGCACATGCAAATGATTGTGTATCATCCAGCTAGTGAGAGAGAAAACTCATGCAGGAGTGTGCCTGCTTGTCAGTGGGTTATGCACCTTTCCAGACGTCAAATCTACATGGAGCAGCTGGAGAGGACAAGAGCAGGTTTGCAAAATATAGACAGAAGAGCTCTCCAGCCTAGTTTGCTGTCTGTTTCCACTTCTCTTTTCTTGAGCCGCTCCCTTCTATGCCCTTGCGCACTATCCTGACTTCTCCCATCTGCTTACTTTGTGCCTTCCAACGCACAATGCGAACTACAGGTAGTGCTGCAGGGCCCACACCCTTTTACTTGCCATACAGAGCAGCTCTGGAGCTGTTACAGTGCCCAGCTTCTGCAAGAAATCAGCTTGAATGCTTCAGGGGCTGGGGCATAGCCAACATGAGCCCCACACCGAAGGAGGGTGGAGGTGTTTAATGCGAACTAGGGGTCATCCAAGCGCCGCAAAAGGCCGCCATGCCCTGCACGCCCCTTTTCTCTTTTCATATGCAGACGAGGGTTGAAGCCAACTTTGACCCACTGCTTGGATGACATCACCATATGCAAATCCATCTGCTGCAGGCCTTCCCCCAGGAATGCTTGCACTAGTTGTTGCATTTGGTTTGTTGTTTGGGGGTGCTTCAGTATTAGGCAGCCTTCTGCCCTCCCATGTTCATCTGAAAATATGTGTTCTCCCTGCAGTTGTTGTCCCCAGATGAGAGTTCCCTTGTGCTGCCTCAGTTGAATCTTCTTAACTTGACAGAGATGTGCCTGAGCAGCGGCCCTCCCCAGCCCTATCCCAAATCATACTTATTTTGCATAGGAGATACCATGGTCATGAAGATTGTTCTCCCAGGGTGAGGTTCATTCATTGCATTCTGGGTATGCTGACCCCTGTGATTTCCCCAAATGTGGGAAACTTGACTGCATTATTTGTGGTAGTGGGGGACTGTGTTTGTGCTTTCCTCTGGTCAGCTCTGGTAAAAGTCAGATTTCTTTGTCTCAGATCTTCCTCTAGCCTTGTTCTTCTTTCGAGAGTTCCCTTGTGCTGCCTCAGTTGGATCTCCTTCACTTGACAGGGGGGTGCCCAAGCAGCGACCCTCCCCAGCTCTAGCCCAACTCCTACTTACCTGCCAGGTGAGATACTATGATCATGAAGGTGCTTCTCCCAGGGCAAGGCTCACCCATTGCACTCTGGGTGTGCTGCCCCTGTGATTTCCCCAAATGTGGGAAACTTGACTGCATAATTTGTGTTTCCACTGGTCGGCTTTCATATAATTCAGATCTCTTTGTCTCAGGTCTCTCTCCAGCCTAGTTTGCAGTCTGTTTCCACTTCTTTTTTTTTGAGCCCCTCCCTTCTATACCCTTGTGCACTATCCTGATTTCTCCTCCTGTCTGCTTACTTTGTGCCTTCCAATGCACAATGCAAACTACAGGTAGTGCTGCAGGGCCCACAAACTTTTACTTGCATTACAGAGCAGCTCTGGAGCTGTTACAGTGCCAAGCTGCTGCAAGAAATCAGCTTGAATGCTTCAGGGGCTGGGGCATTGCCAACATGAGCCCCACACCGAAGGAGGGTGGGGGTGTTTAATGCGAACTAAGGGTCATCCAAGCGCCGCAAAAGGCCGCCATTCCCTGCATACCCCTTTTCTCTTTTCATATGCAGATGAGGGTTCCAGCCAACTTTGACCCACTGCTTGGATGACATCACCATATGCAAATCCATCTGCTGCAGGCCTTCCCCCAGGAATGCTTGCACTAGTTGTTGCATTTGGTTTGTTGTTTGGGGGTGCTTCAGTATTAGGCAGCCTTCTGCCCTCCCATGTTCATCTGAAAATATGTGTTCTCCCTGCAGTTGTTGTCCCCAGATGAGAGTTCCCTTGTGCTGCCTCAGTTGAATCTCCTTTACTTGACAGAGATGTGCCTGAGCAGCGGCCCTCCCCAGCTCTATCCCAAATCATACTTATTTTGCATAGGAGATACCATGGTCATGAAGATTGTTCTCCCAGGTTGAGGTTCATTCATTGCATTCTGGGTATGCTGACCCCTGTGATTTCCCCAAATGTGGGAAACTTGACTGCATTATTTGTGGTAGTGGGGGACTGTGTTTGTGCTTTCCTCTGGTCAGTTCTGGTAAAAGTCAGATTTCTTTGTCTCAGATCTTCCTCTAGCCTTGTTCTTCTTTCGAGAGTTCCCTTGTGCTGCCTCAGTTGGATCTCCTTCACTTGACAGGGGGGTGCCCGAGCTGCGACCCTCCCCAGCTCTAGCCCAACTCCTACTTACCTGCCAGGTGAGATACTATGATCATGTAGGTGCTTCTCCCAGGGCAAGGCTCACCCATTGCACTCTGGGTGTGCTGCCCCTGTGATTTCCCCAAATGTGGGAAACTTGACTGCATAATTTGTGTTTCCCCTGGTCGGCTCTCGTATAATTCAGATCTCTTTGTCTCAGGTCTCTCTCCAGCCTGGTTTGCTGTCTGTTTCCACTTCTCTTTTCTTGAGCCGCTCCCTTCTATGCCCTTGCGCACTATTCTGACCTCTCCCGTCTGCTTACTTTGTGCCTTCCAACGCACAATGCAAACTACAGGTAGTGCTGCAGGGCCCACACCCTTTTACATGCTTTACAGAGCAGCTCTGGAGCTGTTACAGTGCCCAGCTGCTGCAAGAAATCAGCTTGAATGCTTCAGGGGCTGGGGCATAGCCAACATGAGCCCCACACCGAAGGAGGGTGGAGATGTTTAATGCGAATTAGGGGTCATCCAAGCGCCGCAAAAGGCCGCCATGCCCTGCACGCCCCTCTTCTCTATTCATATGCAGATGAGTGTTGAAGCCAACTTTGACCCACTGCTTGGATGACATCACCATATGCAAATCCATCTGCTGCAGGCCTTCCCCCAGGAATGCTTGCACTAGTTGTTGCATTTGGTTTGTTGTTTGGGGGTGCTTCAGTATTAGGCAGCCTTCTGCCCTCCCATGTTCATCTGAAAATATGTGTTCTCCCTGCAGTTGTTGTCCCAAGATGAGAGTTCCCTTGTGCTGCCTCAGTTGAATCTTCTTAACTTGACAGAGATGTGCCTGAGCAGCGGCCCTCCCCAGCCCTATCCCAAATCATACTTATTTTGCATAGGAGATACCATGGTCATGAAGATTGTTCTCCCAGGGTGAGGTTCATTCATTGCATTCTGGGTATGCTGACCCCTGTGATTTCCCCAAATGTGGGAAACTTGACTGCATTATTTGTGGTAGTGGGGGACTGTGTTTGTGCTTTCCTCTGGTCAGCTCTGGTAAAAGTCAGATTTCTTTGTCTCAGATCTTCCTCTAGCCTTGTTCTTCTTTCGAGAGTTCCCTTGTGCTGCCTCAGTTGGATCTCCTTCACTTGACAGGGGGGTGCCCAAGCAGCGACCCTCCCCAGCTCTAGCCCAACTCCTACTTACCTGCCAGGTGAGATACTATGATCATGAAGGTGCTTCTCCCAGGGCAAGGCTCACCCATTGCACTCTGGGTGTGCTGCCCCTGTGATTTCCCCAAATGTGGGAAACTTGACTGCATGATTTGTGTTTCCACTGGTCGGCTTTCATATAATTCAGATCTCTTTGTCTCAGGTCTCTCTCCAGCCTAGTTTGCAGTCTGTTTCCACTTCTTTTTTTTGAGCCCCTCCCTTCTATACCCGTGTGCACTATCCTGATTTCTCCTCCTGTCTGCTTACTTTGTGCCTTCCAATGCACAATGCAAACTACAGGTAGTGCTGCAGGGCCCACAAACTTTTACTTGCATTACAGAGCAGCTCTGGAGCTGTTACAGTGCCAAGCTGCTGCAAGAAATCAGCTTGAATGCTTCAGGGGCTGGGGCATTGCCAACATGAGCCCCACACCGAAGGAGGGTGGGGGTGTTTAATGCGAACTAAGGGTCATCCAAGCGCCGCAAAAGGCCGCCATTCCCTGCATACCCCTTTTCTCTTTTCATATGCAGATGAGGGTTCCAGCCAACTTTGGCCCACTGCTTGGATGACATCACTGTATGCAAATCCGTCTTCTGCAGACCTTCCCCCAGGAATGCTTGTACTAGTTGTTGCATTTGGTTTGTTGTTTGGGGGTGCTTCAGTATTAGGCAGCCTTCTGCCCTCCCATGTTCATCTGAAAATATGTGTTCTCCCTGCAGTTGTTGTCCCCAGATGAGAGTTCCCTTGTGCTGCCTCAGTTGAATCTCCTTAACTTGACAGAGATGTGCCTGAGCAGCGGCCCTCCCCAGCCCTATCCCAAATCATACTTATTTTGCATAGGAGATATCATGGTAATGAAGACTGTTATCCCAGGGTGAGGTTCATTCATTGCATTCTGGGTATGCTGACCCCTGTGATTTCCCCAAATGTGGGAAACTCGACTTCATTATTTGTGGTAGTGGGGGACTGTGTTTGTGCTTTCCTCTGGTCAGCTCTGGTAAAAGTCAGATTTATTTGTCTCAGATCTTCCTCTAGCCTTGTTCTTCTTTCGAGAGTTCCCTTGTGCTGACTCAGTTGGATCTCCTTCACTTGACAGGGGGGTGCCCGAGCTGCGACCCTCCCCAGCTCTAGCCCAACTCCTACTTACCTGCCAGGTGAGATATTATGATCATGTAGGTGCTTCTCCCAGGGCAAGGCTCACCCATTGCACTCTGGGTGTGCTGCTCTTGCGATTTCCCCAAATGTGGGAAACTTGACTGCATAATTTGTGTTTCCCCTGGTCGGCTCTCGTATAATTCAGATCTCTTTGTCTCAGGTCTTTCTCCAGCCTAGTTTGCTGTCTGTTTCCACTTCTCTTTTCTTGAGCCGCTCCCTTCTATGCCCTTGCGCACTATCCTGACTTCTCCCGTCTGCTTACTTTGTGCCTTCCAATTCACAATGCAAACTACAGGTAGTGCTGCAGGGCCCACGCCCTTTTACATGCTTTACAGAGCAGCTCTGGAGCTGTTACAGTGCCCAGCTGCTGCAAGAAATCAGCTTGAATGCTTCAGGGGCTGGGGCATAGCCAACATGAGCCCCACACCGAAGGAGGGTGGGGGTGTTTAATGTGAATTAGGGGTCATCCAAGCGCCGCAAAAGGCCGCCATGCCCTGCACATCCCTTTTTTCTTTTCATATGCAGACGAGGGTTGAAGCCAACTTTGACCCACTGCTTGGATGACATCACCATATGCAAATCCATCTGCTGCAGGCCTTCCCCCAGGAATGCTTGCACTAGTTGTTGTATTTGGTTTGTTGTTTGGGGGTGCTTCAGTATTAGGCAGCCTTCTGCCCTCCCATGTTCATCTGAAAATATGTGTTCTCCCTGCAGTTGTTGTCCCCAGATGAGAGTTCCCTTGTGCTGCCTCAGTTGAATCTCCTTTACTTGACAGAGATGTGCCTGAGCAGCGGCCCTCCCCAGCTCTATCCCAAATCATACTTATTTTGCATAGGAGATACCATGGTCATGAAGATTGTTCTCCCAGGTTGAGGTTCATTCATTGCATTCTGGGTATGCTGACCCCTGTGATTTCCCCAAATGTGGGAAACTTGACTGCATTATTTGTGGTAGTGGGGGACTGTGTTTGTGCTTTCCTCTGGTCAGCTCTTGTAAAAGTCAGATTTCTTTGTCTCAGATCTTCCTCTAGCCTTGTTCTTCTTTCGAGAGTTCCCTTGTGCTGCCTCAGTTGGATCTCCTTCACTTGACAGGGGGGTGCCCGAGCTGCGACCCTCCCCAGCTCTAGCCCAACTCCTACTTACCTGCCAGGTGAGATACTATGATCATGTAGGTGCTTCTCCCAGGGCAAGGCTCACCCATTGCACTCTGGGTGTGCTGCCCCTGTGATTTCCCCAAATGTGGGAAACTTGACTGCATAATTTGTGTTTCCTCTGGTCGGCTCTCGTAAAATTCAGATCTCTTTGTCTCAGGTCTCTCTCCAGCCTAGTTTGCTGTCTGTTTCCACTTCTCTTTTCTTGAGCCGCTCCCTTCTATGCCCTTGCGCACTATTCTGACCTCTCCTGTCTGCTTACTTTGTGCCTTCCAACGCACAATGCAAACTACAGGTAGTGCTGCAGGGCCCACACCCTTTTACATGCTTTACAGAGCAGCTCTGGAGCTGTTACAGTGCCCAGCTGCTGCAAGAAATCAGCTTGAATGCTTCAGGGGCTGGGGCATAGCCATCATGAGCCCCACACCGAAGGAGGGTGGAGGTGTTTAATGCAAACTAGGGGTCATCCAAGCACCGCAAAAGGCCGCCATGCCCTGCATGCCAATTTTATCTTTTCATATGCAGACGAGGGTTGAAGCCAACTTTGACCCACTGCTTGGATGACATCACCATATGCAAATCCATCTGCTGCAGGCCTTCCCCCAGGAATGCTTGCACTAGTTGTTGCATTTGGTTTGTTGTTTGGGGGTGCTTCAGTATTAAGCAGCCTTCTGCCCTCCCATGTTCATCTGAAAATATGTGTTCTCCCTGCAGTTGTTGTCCCCAGATGAGAGTTCCCTTGTGCTGCCTCAGTTGAATCTCCTTTACTTGACAGAGATGTGCCTGAGCAGTGGCCCTCCCCAGCCCTATCCCAAATCATACTTATTGTGCATAGGCGATACCATGGTCATGAAGATTATTCTCTCAGGGTGAGGTTCATTCATTGCATTCTGGGTATGCTGACCCCTGTGATTTCCCTAAATGTGGGAAACTCGACTGCATTATTTGTGGTATTGCTTTCCTCTGGTCAGCTCTGGTAAAAGTCAGATTTCTTTGTCTCAGATTTTCCTCTAGCCTTGTTCTTCTTTCGAGAGTTCCCTTGTGCTGCCTCAGTTGGATCTCCTTCACTTGACAGGGGGGTGCCCGAGCAGCGACCCTCCCCAGCTCTAGCCCAACTCCTACTTACCTGCCAGGTGAGATACTATGATCATGAAGTTGCTTCTCCCTGGGCAAGGATCACCCATTGCACTCTGGGTGTGCTGCCCCTGTGATTTCCCCAAATGTGGGAAACTTGACTGCGTAATTTGTGTTTCCCCTGGTCGGCTCTCATATAATTCAGATCTCTTTGTCTCAGGTCTCTCTCCAGCCTAGTTTACTGTCTGTTTCCACTTCTTTTTTCTTGAGCCCCTCCCTTCTATACCCGTGTGCACTATCCTGACTTCTACTCCCGTCTGCTTACTTTGTGCCTTACAATGCACAATGCAAACTACAGGTAGTGCTGCAGGGCCCACACCCTTTTACTTGCCTTACAGAGCAGCTCTGGAGCTGTTACAGTGCCCAGCTGCTGCAAGAAATCAGCTTGAATGCTTCAGGGGCTGGGGCATGGCCAACATGAGCCCCACACAGAAGGAGGGTGGGGGTATTTAATGCGAACTAGGGGTCATCCAAGCGCCGCAAAAGGCCGCCATGCCCTGCATACCCCTTTTCTCTTTTCATATGCAGATGAGGGTTCCAGCCAACTTTGGCCCACTGCTTGGATGACATCACCGTATGCAAATCCGTCTTCTGCAGACCTTCCCCAAGGAATGCTTGTACTAGTTGTTGCATTTGGTTTGTTGTTTGGGGGTGCTTCAGTATTAGGCAGCCTTCTGCCCTCCCATGTTCATCTGAAAATATGTGTTCTCCCTGCAGTTGTTGTCCCCAGATGAGAGTTCCCTTGTGCTGCCTCAGTTGAATCTCCTTTACTTGACAGAGATGTGCCTGAGCAGCGGCCCTCCCCAGCCCTATCCCAAATCATACTTATTTTGCATAGGAGATACCATGGTCATGAAGATTGTTCTCCCAGGGTGAGGTTCATTCATTGCATTCTGGGTATGCTGACCCCTGTGATTTCCCCAAATGTGGGAAACTTGACTGCATTATTTGTGGTAGTGAGTGACTGTGTTTGTGCTTTCCTCTGGTCAGCTCTGGTAAAAGTCAGATTTCTTTGTCTCAGATCTTCCTCTAGCCTTGTTCTTCTTTCGAGAGTTTCCTTGTGCTGCCTCAGTTGGATCTCCTTCACTTGAGAAGGGGGTGCCCGAGCAGCGACCCTCCCCAGCTCTAGCCCAACTCCTACTTACCTGCCAGGTGAGATACTATGATCATGAAGGTGCTTCTCCCAGGGCAAGGCTCACCCATTGCACTCTGGGTGTGCTGCTCCTGCGATTTCCCCAAATGTGGGAAACTTGACTGCATAATTTGTGTTCCCCTGGTCGGCTCTCGTATAATTCAGATCTCTTTGTCTCAGGTCTCTCTCCAGCCTAGTTTGCTGTCTGTTTCCACTTCTCTTTTCTTGAGCCCCTCCCTTCTATGCCCTTGCGCACTATCCTGACTTCTCCCGTCTGCTTACTTTTTGCCTTCCAACGCACAATGCGAACTACAGGTAGTGCTGCAGGTCCCACACCCTTTTATTTGCCTTACAGAGCAGCTCTGGAGCTGTTACAGTGCCCAGCTGCTGCAAGAAATCAGCTTGAATGCTTCAGGGGCTGGGGCATAGCCAACATGAGCCCCACAGCGAAGGAGGGTGGAGGTGTTTAATGCGAGCTAGGGGTCATCCAAGCGCCGCAAAAGGCTGCCATGCCCTGCACGCCCCTTTTCTCTTTTCATATGCAGACGAGGGTTGAAGCCAACTTTGACCCACTGCTTGGATGACATCACCATATGCAAATCCATCTGCTGCAGGCCTTCCCCCAGGAATGCTTGCACTAGTTGTTGCATTTTGTTTGTTGTTTGGGGGTGCTTCAGTATTAGGTAGCCTTCTGCCCTCCCATGTTCATCTGAAAATATGTGTTCTCCCTGCAGTTGTTGTCCCCAGATGAGAGTTCCCTTGTGCTGCCTCAGTTGAATCTCCTTTACTTGACAGAGATGTGCCTGAGCAGCGGCCCTCCCCAGCCCTATCCCAAATCATACTTATTTTGCATAGGAGATACCATGGTCATGAAGATTGTTCTCCCAGGGTGAGGTTCATTCATTGCATTCTGGGTATGCTGACCCCTGTGATTTCCACAAATGTGGGAAACTCGACTGCATTATTTGTGGTAGTGGGGGGCTGTGTTTGTGCTTTCCACTGGACAGCTCTGGTAAAAGTCAGATTTCTTTGTCTCAGATTTTCCTCTAGCCTTGTTCTTCTTTCGAGAGTTCCCTTGTGCTGCCTCAGTTGGATCTCCTTCACTTGACAGGGGGCTGCCCGAGCAGCGACCCTCCCTAGCTCTAGCACATGTAAGTTTGTTTTTATTTTACTACATTGTGGTTTGTGGCTCTATACCATGTAATGCATGTCTTTTAACAGTAGTCAAGTCTTCCAATGTGCTTGTTAGTGAAACCCAATACATAGCTTTATTTTATTTTGTTTCTTCAAATATTGAATGCATATGTCTTTTTAACTTTTTTTTTCAATATATAAACATTTTTATTATAAGATTTTCAATGACACAAGTACATCCAAGTTGCAGATTATGGGTTGTGAAGGACAAATCAACCATATAAACAATTTAAGCAATTTAAATTGCATGCAGGTAGTAGAATATCAAACTCCTTGGATGAGAGTTGGTCGTAATAAACTAGGATAGAAAAGAATAAAGTAGAAAATAAGATTTTAAACCTACCGGTAAATCTTTTTCTCGTAGTCCGTAGAGGGTGTTGGGGACTCCGAAAGGACCATGGGGATAGACGGGCTCCGCAGGAGACATGGGCACTTTAAGAAAGACTTTAGTTCTGGGTGTGCACTGGCTCCTCCCTCTATGCGCCTCTATGCCACAGTTAGAGAAACTGTGCCCAGAGGAGACTGACAGTATGAGGAAAGGATTTTGTTAATCCAGGGCAAGATTTTTTGTTAATTAAAGTAATCCAAAACTGGGATTGATATGTTGGCTCTTTTATTTTTACTTACAGTACAATAACTTTTACCATTTTAATTTGTTTTAATAGTATATTGACAGTATTGTTTTCTTTCAAAAATCCACTTAATTTTCTTTACCCTATTATTAAAATGGTAATTGACAAAAAAGGGCCAAGGAAAAGTACTTGTAGCCTTCTGCGTGGTAGGAGTCATACTAGGTAGGCAAGTTGTTTTAGCAGTAGCCAGATCAGCTACAATCTTATTGAGGTCTTCTCCAAAGAGAGTGTCTCCCTTGAAAGGAAGCACCTCCAGGGTTTTCTTGGAATCCATATCCACCGACCAGGATCTCAACCAGCTGTATAAAGTATTACCTTGGAACTGGTGATATGCCATTTGCACAAGCAAGCCATGTGTGACTGTATATGCATTTAAGGAGGGCCCCCCGGCAATACCACAAACCATTGAGTGTCAAGTATACTAGATATATCTTCATATCTCATGTGCTTTCTCTGAGACCAATCTTGTTATGCCCCTTCCCCACGAGGCATGCGCCTTTTGTCCATATTGCAAAAATAGTGGGGGGGGGGCATATAATTCTCTGTCACAGGGCACTAAAAAGTCTAGTTATGGCTCTGGTATGCATTATGTAATCTGGCAGACCATCTCTCCAACACTGGCTGATTGGAATAGAAATCCGGTTATCTATTAGCATTGCAACTCAGCAGATCAATGCAGTGTGCAGCCACACACTCCATATATCTGCTCAGCCACAATGCTGATTATTTCTTCACAAAGTACAAGGTGAGCTCCAAATAGAATTCTCTAGCTTAGATTATACCTTTCTATGCAAGGGTAAATAGCTCAATTGTTTGACTGCAATGCCACAGGAAATGGTTTGGATCCAAGACAGTGTGACTGAATAATAAAGAAACCTTAAGATGAGTTCATGAATGTTGTATAAGTATTAGTGAGAGAAGGGGTCAGGAGCATGCTAGGCTGCAAAAAATAAGGTAGGCTGCAAGTGAAAGTAATGATCTCCTATATATTTTCCCAGATCTGTCACTCTGTGTGGCTAACTCTGGGGGAAGTCACAGCAATGGGCGGAGACGGCATCTGCAGGACGATACACCAGTGCCAGCAGCAGACCGTAACAAAGTGACAGATTAGGGAGAATATATAGGAGGTAGGGAGGTGGCCATGGTACATGGCTGACCAAGGGACACTAGCTCATGTACCCCTTTACCACTGAGGCTAGCCACCAAGGATGGACCTGTCACCAGTGCACATGCAATAACCTCTTCTGCTGCCCTCTTTGCAACTCAGATTGCCCAGTGCTCCCCTTCGCTAACAGTCCACAAAGTTTCCCCATCTCACGATCTGCCTCCTCACCGCCACTTTCATCTCTACAGCACACGCGCATATCATACAAGATCCCATCATGCGTACGTAGGTCTGAAATGCCAGAGGGAGGTTGGGGGGAGATTGGCATGCGCCAGCAACACCACACAGCTCACTGTGACAACAGTGGAGAGGCGCTGCAACAGGACAATACACCAACCTCGGAGCAAGGAACTGCGTCGGTCAGGAGGAGAACTATTTCAATAGCATAAAAAGGTTAGTGCGTCCCACCCTATGAACACCAGACTCATCAAGTCACTGTTGCCAGAGTCTCATACAATGACTCTGAACCTCTAAGCACACTATTTGACTGTCTACACCCTGCTGTGCCTATTACCCATCTCCTCCACCACCCTCAACACTGACCCACACATCATTCACCCACAAAGATACAATAAAGGTAGTTTGGATAAATTAGCTAAATGAAATGGATTTAACCAATTTATCTAAATGACGATCGCGCCCATTACTTTATTCAGGTTTAGGTGCTTTGTGCACCAAAACCAGAGTGTAATGGGCGCAATAATTGAGGGCATTTGAATTTCCCTTATATGTGTGTGTGTGATATACACACAGACACACATACTGTATTTCTTTATATAATGGAGACCTCAGTTTCTATTCATTCATGTCCTGCCCCCTACTCTGTCAGACCCCTTCCCCTCTACTTTTCTGACCCCAAACGCCACTCATTCTTGTTGAGTGCTGGTGGGCCCATTCAGAATTTTGCTATGGGGCCCACAAAGGTCTAGTTACGCCACTGGGCAGGGTTATAGAGGAGGCGGTGCAAGGCATCCTGGGAACAGTCAAAGCTTTAGCCTGTTGGTGCCTTGGATCAACATCCAACTCTACACCCCGATGTTAGTGTAGTGCCTTTTGGGGTTAAGGTTTTACAGAAAGTTACAGGTTTTTTTAATTTAGTAAAATATGCCCCATTTTAAAGATAGGGCATTTAAATTTGTTGCACCTGTGCAGTACATAGCAGCCTGCAGGGCATGTACAGTGGCTTCATTTGGGTGCACATACATTGCCGGCTCCTGGTCGCAAACTGAAATTATTGTGTGTAAGTGGAATTAGCGGTGTTTATGTCATACAGGGGGGTGGGGGAGGTTTGTGGTTGGCGGGGGGCACGCTGTGCGATTATTATCCTGCATCTATACATACATGCGCTAACACCTGGACATACACTGATGTACCCACACCTAATATCCATACATACACGCCCTGACACCTGGACATACACCAACATTCCCACACCTGCATCTATACATACACATGCTGACATCTGGACATACACCAACATACAAGCACCTGCATCTATATATACACGCGCTGACAAATGGACATACACCGACGTACCCACACTTGCATCTATACATACATGCACTGACATCTGGACATACAAGCACCTGCATCTATACATACACGCGCTGACACCTGAACCTACACTGACGTTCCCACACCTGCATCTATACATACACATTCTGACACCTGGACATACACAGACGTACCCACACCTGCATCTATACATACACGCGTTGACACCTGGACGTACACTGACGTACACACACCTACATCTATATATGCATGGATGCAAATGTGGGTACGTCTGTATACGTCCAGTTGTTAGCATGTGTATGTATAGATGTTAGGTGTGGGTACATCAGTGTATGTCCAGGTGTCAGCACATGTATGTATAGATTCACATGTGGGTACGTTGGTGTACGTTTAGGGGTCAGCGTGTTTATGTATGTATGTATATGTATAGAGGAAGGTGTGATACATACATATAACACATACATGATAGATACATACATATATCACACACACGATAGATAGATAGATAGATAGATAGAACACATACATACAAGATAGATACATACATACATACATACATACATACATACATGATAGATACATATATACACACACACATACGATAGATAGATAGATAGATAGATAGATAGATAGATAGATAGATATCACAAACATATATGATTCATACATATATCACACACACATACATGATACATACATGAGAAAGACCTGGGATGGTGATGAGGCCCGGGCCCCCTGCTGATGTTGCGTTGAGGAAGGCAGTGTTCCAGGGCGGATGCCAGTCGGGGAGAGCGCCGCGCAGCCCGGGAAAAATACTGCTGAGGAGCTACATCTGGAAGAGCCCCAGGGAGGGAGAGTGTCACATGCCCCATACTTCGCGGCACACTCTGCAGGCCTGCACATGGGAAGGGAGGTCTCTGGCCACACATACTCACCCTGCTGCTGAAGCCCCGCTGCTGTCCTCATCAGCGCTCTCCAGCGGGGAGCGGGGCCAGGATGAACCTCAACCTGTGAGAACTATCTTCATGATCAAGAGATCTCATATGCAAGATAAGTATGTGTTGGGAAAGGGCTGGGGCGGGCGGCTGCTCGGGCACACCCTCGTCAAGTTAAGGAGATTTAACTGAGGAAGCACAAGGGAACTCTCGTCTGGGGACAACAACTGCAGGGAGACCACATCTTTTCAGATGAACATGGGATGGCGGAAGGCTGCCGAATACTGAAGCACCCTCAGACATTAAACCATATGCAACAACTATTG
The DNA here is from genome assembly GCF_028390025.1 of Pseudophryne corroboree. Taxonomy (NCBI): domain Eukaryota; kingdom Metazoa; phylum Chordata; class Amphibia; order Anura; family Myobatrachidae; genus Pseudophryne; species Pseudophryne corroboree. The sequence goes on along the minus strand of NC_086451.1, from coordinate 160,049,740 downwards.
CAAGCATTCCTGGGGGAAGGTCTGCAGCAGACGGATTTGCATTCGGTGATGTCATCCAAGCAGTGGGCCAAAGTTGGCTGGAACCCTCATCTGTATATGAAAAGAGAAAAGGGGCATGCGGGGCATGGCGGTCTTTTGCGGCGCTTGGATAACCCCAAGTTTGCATTAAACACCCCCACCCTCCTTCGGTGTGGGGCTCATGTTGGCCATGCCCAAGCCCCTGAAGCATTCAAGCTGATTTCTTGCAGCAGCTGGGCACTGTAACAGCTTCAGAGCTGCTCTACAAGACAAGTAAAGGGGTGTGGGCCCTGCAGCACCACCGGTAGTTTGCATACACACATATATAGGACAGCATCTCTTATATGCCCCAGGGTCAATAAAATAGTATCCTTGTCTAGGCTATCCATCCCCTCAGATAAGGCATTTGTCCATGCCGCTACAGCACTACACACCCAGGTCGACGCAATTGCCGGTCTGAGTAAGGTACCTGAATGTGTATAAATGGACTTCAGGGTAATCTCCTGTTTGCGGTCAGCACACTCTTTGAGGGTAGCCGTATCCTGGGACGGGAGGGCTACCTTCTTGGATAAGCGTGTTAATGCTTTGTCCACCCTAGGGGAGGATTCCCATCGTAACCTATCCGTTGATGGGAAAGGATACGCCATAAGAATCCTTTTGGAAATCTGCAGTCTTTTATCTGGAGATTTCCAAGCTTTTTTACATAACTCGTTCAGCTCGTGTGAGGGGGGAAAGGTTACCTCAGGCTTCTTTCCCTTGTACATATGTACCCTCTTGTCAGCGACAGGGGGTTACTCTGTGATGTGCAAAACATCTTTTATTGCCATAATCATAAATCGAATGGATTTTGCCAATTTTGGCTGTAACTTTGCATCATCGTAATCGACACTGGAGTCAGAATCCGTGTCGGTATCTGTGTCAACAAACTGGGATAGTGGGCGCTTATGAGACCCTGACAGTCCCTGCAACATAGGATCAGGCATGGGTTGAGACCCTGACTGTCCCAAAGCTTCTGCCTTGTCTAATCTTTTGTGCAATGAGTTTACACTAGCATTTAAAACATTCCACATATCCATCCAATCAGCTGTCGGCGGAGACACCACATTCATTTGCTCCCGCTCCTCTCTAATATAGCCTTCTTCCTCAGACATGTCGACACACGTGTACCGACACACCACACACACAGGGAATGCTTTTTCTGAAGACAGTTTCCCCACAAGGCCCTTTGGAGAGACAGAGAGGGAGTATGCCAGCACACACCCCAGCGCTATATAACCCAGGAATAAAACAGTAACTTAATGTTTGCCCAGTAGTGCTGCTGTATGTAATTTGCGAATTATGTGCCCCCCCCCCCTCTTTTCAACCCTCTTGTCTAACGTGGTATAAGCAGGGTAGAGTCCGGGGAGCTTCCTCTCAGCGGTGCTGTGGAGAAAAAATGGCGCTGGTGAGTGCTGAGGGAGAAGCCCCGCCCCCTCGGAGGCGGGCTTCTGTCCCGCTTAAACTGTAAAATTGGTGGGGGCTCATACATATATACAGTGCCCAGCTGTATATATGTTATATTTTTGCGAAAGAGGTTTATATTGCTGCCCGGGGCGCCCCCCCTGCGCCCTGCACCCTTACAGTGACCGGAGTATGTGAGGTGTATGGGAGCAAAGGCACGCAGCTGCAGTGCTGTGCGTTACCTCAGTGAAGATCATGAAGTCTTCTGCCGCCTCTGAAGTCTTCTTTTCTTCTCATACTCACCCGGCTTCTATCTTCCGGCTCTGCGAGGGGGACAGAGGCGCGGCTCTGGGACGGACGGCGAGGGTGAGATCCTGCGTACCAATCCCTTTGGAGCTAATGGTGTCCAGTAGCCTAAGAAGCAGGACCTTGCAACTCAGAGAGTAGGGCTGCTTCTCTCCCCTCAGTCCCTCGATGAGGGAGTCTGTTGCCAGCAGTGCTCCCTGAAAATTAAAAACCTAACAAAATACTTTCTGTCAGAAAGCTCAGGAGAGCTCCTGAAAAGCATCCAGTCTCCACTGGGCACAGTATCAAACTGAGGTCTGGAGGAGGGGCATAGAGGGAGGAGCCAGTGCACACCCAGAACTAAAGTCTTTCTTAAAGTGCCCATGTCTCCTGCGGAGCCCGTCTATCCCCATGGTCCTTACGGAGTCCCCAGCATCCTCTAGGACTTTAGAGAAAATAGGATTTTAATACCTACTGGTAAATCCTTTTCTCTTAGTCCGTAGAGGATGCTGGGCACCCGTCCCAGTGCGTACTGTGTCTGCAGTTATTAAATGGCCCTTAACTCCAGAACATTTATGTGGAGACAACTTTCCTGACTTGACCATCTTCCTTGGATGTTTTCCCCCTGTGTGACTGCTCCCCAGCCTCGGAGGGTTGCATCCGTGGTCCCTAGGATCCCGTCCTGGATCCCAAACCATCACCCCTCTAGGTGGTGAGAACTGTGCAGCCACCAATGGAGTGAGATTCTGGTCTTGGAAGACAGGATTATCCTCCGGTGCATGTGTAGGTGGGATCCGGACCACTTGTCCAACAGGTCCCACTGGAACACTCTGGCATGGAGCCTGCCAAACTGAATGGCCTCGTAGGCCGCAACCATCTTCCCCAGCAACCGAATGCATTGATGGATTAACACTCTTGCTGGTTTCAGAATTTGTTTGACCAGACTCTGGATCTCCAGAGCCATTCCACTAGAAGAAAACCTCTTCTGTGTCCAGTATCACTCCCAAAAACAACAACCGCGTCATTAGGACCAACTGCGATTTTGGCAAGTTTAGGAGCCAACCATGTTGTTAAAGAACTGTCAGGGAGAGTAGATGTTTTGCACCAACTGGTACCTGGATCTCGCCTTTATCAGGAGATCATCCAAGTACGGGATAATTGTGACTCCTTGCTTGCGAAGGAGAACCATCATTTCCGCCATCACCCTGGTGAAAATCCTCGGAGCCGTGGACAGACCAAACGGCAACGTCTGAAATTGGTAATGACAATCCTGAATTGCAAACCTCAGGTAGCTTGATGCAGTGGCTAAATGGGAACATGTAAGTAGGCATCCTTTATGTCTACCAAAACCATGAAATCTCCTTTATCCCCCGGACTGGAGATCACTACCCTGAGAGATTCCATCTTGAAATTGAATTTTTTTAGGTAGAAATTAAGGGATTTCAGATTTAAGATTGGTCTGACTGAGCCGTCCGGCTTCGGGACCACGAAGAGGCTTGAATAAAAACCTTCTCCCTGCTGACTAAGGCTGATTTGAACAATCGGTGAGGGGGAACTTCTTGAAACCCCAGTTTGTACCCTTGGGACACTATTTGTAAAACCCACGAGTCCAGGTCCGAATGAATCCAGAACTGACTGAAGAGTTTTAGACGTGCCCCCCAGTGGCGGAACTAGCGAGCAGTGGGCCCATGTGCGACAAAATGGCTTGGGGCCCCCCCCCATCCCATCCCATCCAAGTCCACCCCCTCACCCCTGGAGAGGATCTGGTGAGGGGGGCCTGCTCAGGGAAGTGGATACCTAGCAACAGTGCCGTAACTAGACATTTTAGCAGTGTGTGCAAGAAACGGCATTGGAGCCCCACCCCTGCATGCAAAACAGGGGCAGTGCGCGCCGTAGGCGCGCGCAAAAAAACATAGTGGCGTGGCTTCGTGGTTAAGCGGTGTGGCTACAAAATAATACCAATTCATAACACGGTGCACAGTAGTCTCCATTATTCAAATTACGCCGCACAGTAGCACCACTACACCAGGTAGAGACCCTTTTACACCTTACGGCGGACAGATTCCTCTTTTTACACATTACAGCAGACAGCGTCCTCTTTTTACACATTACAGCAGACAGCGTCCCCTTTTTACACATTACGGCAGACAGCATCCCCCTATTTTACACAACGGCAGACAGCGTGCCCTTGTTACACATAGCGGCAGACAGCGTACATTTTTTTCACATAACGGCAGACAGCCTGCCCTTGTTAAACATAGCGGCAGACAGCGTACACTTTTTACACATAACGGCAGACAGCCTGCCCTTGTTAAACATAGCGGCAGACAGCGTACACTTTTTTCACATAACAGCAGTCAGCCTGCCCTTGTTACACATAATGGCAGACATCGTACAGTTTTTACACATTACAGCAGACAGCTTGCCCTTGTTACACATTACAGCAGACAGCTTGCCCTTGTTACACATTATGGCAGACAGCGTGCCCTTGTTACACATTACGGCAGACAGCATCCCCCTTGTTACACATTACGGCAGGCAGATTTCCCCTTGTTACACATTGCGGCAAGCAGATTCCCCCTTTTTACACATTGCGGCAAGCAGATTCCCCCTTTTTACACATTGCGGCAGGCAGATTCCCCCTTTTTACACACTGCGGCAGGCAGTCCCCCTTTTTACACATAGCTGTAGGCAGATTCCCCCTTTTTACACATAGCGGCAGGCAGATTCCCCCTTTTTACACATTGCGGCAGGCAGTCCCCCTTTTTACACATAGCTGCAGGCAGATTCCCCCTTTTAACACATAGCTGCAGGCAGATTCCCCCCTTTTACACATAGCTGCAGGCAGATTCCCCCTTTTTACACATAGCGGCAGGCAGATTCCCCCTTTTTACACATAGCGGCAGGCAGATTCCCCCTTTTTACACATAGCGGCAGGCAGATTCCCCCTTTTTACACATAGCGGCAGGCAGTCCCAACAAAGAAAGAAAGAGACGAAAGAAAGAAAGAAAGAAAGAAAGAAAGAAAGAAAGAAAGAAAGAAAGAAAGAAAGAAAGAAAGAAGAATTATACTTACCCTCTCCGCTGGCTCAGGCTCCTCGTGCAGCTTGACGATTCCCGGGCAGTAGAGAAGGATGAGGAGGGAGGTGGAGGAGGGAACCGCAGCAGCGCTGTGTTATTGGTGGAGGCGCTGCTGCTGCTGCCCCTCTGCTTCACTATAGGCTGTTCTCGGAAGACAGCCTATAGTGAAGCAGAGGGGCAGCAGCGCCTCCACCAGTAACAAAGCGCTGCTGCGGCTCCTTCCTTCACCTCCCTCCTCCTACTCCTCCCCCCCGTGCCGCTGCTCCTCTCATCTCCAAGCGACCCTCCTCCCTCTTCGTGTGTTACAGAGGCGGCAGCGTGTCTGGTGCTGCGGCTGCTGCCCGTAGTGCCCTGGCCTGATCTGTTCGTTACGACGGGCGGGCGGCGGGAGTCGCAGGACGCAGACCCGACGGGAGCGCTGGTGTGCGGCTGCGGCATGATACAATGAGTCATTGTGACTCATTGTAATGCCGGCGGCTGTGGGCCCTTGAGTGCGGCGGGGCCCCAGTGCAATGCACTGCCTGCCCTGCCAGTAGTTCCGCCCCTGGTGCCCCCCACTGGTGTGGGCTCCTGCAAGAGAGCCCCAGCGTCATGCAGTGGATTTGGCAGAAGCAGAGGACTCTGCTCCTGCGATCTTGAAGAGGCTTCTTGGAGTCAGCATCAGCATTCCCTTGGTGAATCCACAATGCCCTCCTATCCGAGACTGCCATGAAATTGGCCCGTGAGCACTTGTGCCCGGTGTAGGATTTTTAAATATGTGTAGTTTACTGTATGCAAGGGTTTAAAACCTTTTAGGAACTGAGATCTAAGGTGTATTACATGTAGTTTAAAAAAAACAAAAAAGGTTTATTTTATGGCAGTAGTTTCCAAACTGGGGTTCTTGCACTGGTAGCATAGTTTGGTGGTCCAGGACCAATTAAAATTATTTATACTTTATTAAATTGCCAAAACCATTCCCTCACAACATAACTGAACCTGAGGATGACATGCTATAAACACAATTTACTTAATTTTATATTTTTTTCTGAATTTCTCAATAAAAAAAACTTTGGCCTAGGGGTGCCGTGAAACAAATTTTGATACTATTTATTTATATAGTGCTCTTTCTCCAACAGGACTCAAGGCGCTTGAGATATGGCTTCTGGAACTGAACACAGGATTCTAAATGTGGCTGTACCAAGGACCTATACAGTGGCATTACAGGTTGAGTATCCCTTATCCAAAATGCTTGGGACCAGAGGAATTTTGGATATCGGATTTTTCTGTATTTTGGAATAATTGCATACCATAACGAGATATTATGGTGATGGGACCTAAATCTAAGCACAGAATGCATTTATGTTTCATATATACCATATACACACAGCCTGAAGGTCATTTTAGCCAATATTTTTTATAACTTTGTGCATTAAACAAAGTGTGTGTACATTCACAGAATTCATTTATGTGTCATATACACCTTATACACACAGTCTGAAGTTCATTTAATACAATATTTTTAATAACTTTGAGTATTAAACAAAGTTTGTGTACACTGAGCCATCAAAAAACAAAGGTTTCACTATCTCAGTCTCACTCAAAAAAGTCCGTATTTCGGAATATTCCGTATTTCGGAATATTTGGATATGGGATACTCAACCTGTATTACTTTTTTCTGCTACTGGTTCTTTACCTATGCAAACAAGCATCTGACTTGCCTTTCCTATTGCTTTGTTACATTGCTCACCTGAAATAGTAATACTTAGATAGCTTTCCTCTTGCCATTATAATGCCCTTAATATTATAGTTAGCCTTTGTATTTTTGAGACGTGTATGATTTTGCATTTTTTGGCATTAAATGTTGCCATGTTCTTGACCATTCCTCTAGTCCAGGGGCGGAACTGCCAGAGACAACGGAGTCAGTTGCCGCCGGGCTCCAGCCCTAACGGGGCTTCCTCCATTGCCCTCCGGCTGTTACGTGCCCTTCCTATTAAATAGACAAAGGCGCTACCAGCAGGGTCTCGCAGTTTGTACATTCCATGCCGTAACACCCTTCTTTCCACCTTTTTCAAGACCCAGCCCAGCAGCCTCGCCGCTGCCACCACCGCTAGCTGCAGCACTGCCAGCGGTGGGGTGCCCCTGCTTCTTCTCACACCACAGATAGCTGGGCAGCACTGCAACTGCCTGCCTGATTGCTCCGCCCCCTTCCGGCTCCCAAGCACCTCTGCTGCCCAGTGATCCAGGAGCCTGCTGCTAGGAAGAAGTGGCCGAGCTTCAGCAAGCGAGTCTGGACACTGGCGGAGGAAGCCATGATAACCAGATAATGGGGAGTGGAGAGCCAGTTCCAAGGTAATACTTTATACAGCTGGTTGAGATCCTGGTCGGTGGATATGGATTCCAAGAAAACCCTGGAGGTGCTTCCTTTCAAGGGAGACACTCTCTTTGGAGAAGACCTCAATAAGATTGTAGCTGATCTGGCTACTGCTAAAACAGCTTGCCTACCTAGTATGACTCCTACCACGCAGAAGGCTAAAAGTACTTTCCCTTGGCCCTTTCATCCTCAAGGTAAAATGTACCCAAGGTCAGGCATACCCAAAGCAAGCTCATGCTTCCAGACCTGCCAAGCCCAGACTGAAGCAAGCCTGGGCTGCCCATCAGCCTGCTTCCAAAACGGACAAGCCTGCCACATGACGGTGCAGGCCTCCCTCTGGGGGATCCCAGGGTGGGGGGCCCGACTTCTAGGTTTGGCATAATTCTAAGCTAGAGAATTCTGTTTGGAGCTCACCTTGTACTTTGTGAAGAAATAATCAGCATTGTGGCTGAGCAGATACATGTAGTGTGTGGCTGCAAACTGCATGGATCTGCTGCGTTGTACTGCTGATACTTTTTTTTTCAAAGTACCAATAGCTTCATATAATGTTCACAATTTTTATGCAGGATCAAATAGCTCAATAGGTAGGGTGTTTGATTAGAATTCAACAGGTTATAGGTTTGAATCCTGGGTATGGTAGTTTGAGATGTGTTATTTAATAAAGTATGTTGTTCTGACTGCCGGCATCCTATCACCTGGGATATCATACTAAATAAATGGAGTTGATCAATTTTTTTTATTTTTTTTTTAAACTAGGGACAATTTCCAGATACTTTTCTTTATAACTGAGATTGCCCCCTGGAACTTCACATCAGTTGACAACTATGCATGAGTGGGCAGTGCTTGCTCTGGATCTGCCCACCCATTTATGTGCCGTCATAAAAGAAAGCACAACTGACAGTTATCCTGGGCGTACACTACACAATTATCTGTCAGGCTATCAATCCAGTCTGGATGGATGGAATGAAAATCTGGTAATGTATCGGAGCAAATGTCAATTAACCATTTGCTCCCAAACACTAGAAAAGTGGTCAAAAATGGTCATTACACAAATTGGTTAAACCCAAAATTTAACCAATTTGTTTAGGGGACCATTTTTGTCCATTTTCTAGTGTTTGAGAGTAAATCGTTGATGGTCATTTGCTCACATAGATAACCGGATTTCTATTCCAACCAGCCAGTGTTGGAGATATGGTCTGCCAGATTACATAATGCATACCAGAGCCATAACTAGACTTTTTGGTGCCCTGTGACAGATAATTATATGCGCCCCCCCCTCCCCATTTTTGCAATATGGACAAAAGGCGCATGCCTTGTGGGGAAGGGACATAACAAGATTGGTCTCAGAGAAAGCACATGAGATATGAAGATATATCTAGTATACTTGACACTCAATGGTTTGTGGTATTGCCGGGGTGCCCTCCTTAAATGCATATACAGTCACACATGGCGTGTTTGTGCAAATGGCATATCAGCAGTCAGCACTAACTGGTGACATGCCATTTGTACAAGTAAGCCATGTGTGACTAATATATAAACATACTTTATTAAATAACACCTCAAACTATCATACCCAGGATTCAAACCTATAACCTGTTGAATTCTAATCAAATACCCTACCCATTGAGCTACTTGATCCTGCATCTATTCTAACCTCCAAAAACAGATTCAGTTGCATTTTCCAGCGTGTTTTGTTTGCGCCTTTGCAAATGTCTTACATCGACAAACTTATTTAGTACTATTTTGCAAATAGGGTTACATTGTCGCAACATTGTGTTCCCTAATTGCTTGATTTTTTTAAATGCAACAATTGATAAAGACACCTGATAATTGCTCTGTGGAGTCTTATTTTGTGTCTACTTCTTATCTACATTTAATTCCCTACCTCTAATCAATGCATTTTTAAATGCTGGGGGCTGCCAGGACGTGAGGCCTACCTAGACTTTAGATCTGAATTTGAATGTACTTGTGAACTAACTTAATTTCCTACTTCTAAATTCATTCCTAAATTCACTACTTACATTAATCCTGTAGTTGGGCATTTTGAGCCTTCAATTGTGGGCATTGTTTTGTGTCCAGACCAGCAGCTGGTGGTGTGCATTTGCTGGAAAGGCATCGAAGACCTCCGATATGCTGCATCTCCTGATGTGTGTCTCCCTCAAGTGGCTGTCAGCAAATGCATGCTAGACACCCCATTCCAAGCTGATTGTGACATCACGGAACATGCATCATAGAACAGGCATGCTAGAATATGGGTCTTCAACCTGCGACCCTCCAGCTGCTGTGGAACTACATATACCAGCATGCCCTGCCTCAGTTTTAGCATACCTTAATAGCAAAACTGTGGCAGGGCATGCTGGGATGTGTAGTTTCACAGCAGCTGGAGGGCCACAGGATGAAGACCCATGTGCTAAAGCCAAGCCGCAGGTACATTGAATGCTAGCAAGCTGAATATTTAAATCCTTTTTATTCCGCAGCATTCCAATGTGGAAGATTCCATGGAACCAGAGATCCTTCCATTGAGAAGGAAATGCTGCCTGGATGACTACACTGTGCAAATTAAATCACGGAGCCAGTTGGCTTGTGGGTGGCTCTGGTCACTGGGTGGTTGGGTGGGTGGTGTGTCAGAGGTGGAGCACATGCAAATGATTGTGTATCATCCAGCTAGTGAGAGAGAAAACTCATGCAGGAGTGTGCCTGCTTGTCAGTGGGTTATGCACCTTTCCAGACGTCAAATCTACATGGAGCAGCTGGAGAGGACAAGAGCAGGTTTGCAAAATATAGACAGAAGAGCTCTCCAGCCTAGTTTGCTGTCTGTTTCCACTTCTCTTTTCTTGAGCCGCTCCCTTCTATGCCCTTGCGCACTATCCTGACTTCTCCCATCTGCTTACTTTGTGCCTTCCAACGCACAATGCGAACTACAGGTAGTGCTGCAGGGCCCACACCCTTTTACTTGCCATACAGAGCAGCTCTGGAGCTGTTACAGTGCCCAGCTTCTGCAAGAAATCAGCTTGAATGCTTCAGGGGCTGGGGCATAGCCAACATGAGCCCCACACCGAAGGAGGGTGGAGGTGTTTAATGCGAACTAGGGGTCATCCAAGCGCCGCAAAAGGCCGCCATGCCCTGCACGCCCCTTTTCTCTTTTCATATGCAGACGAGGGTTGAAGCCAACTTTGACCCACTGCTTGGATGACATCACCATATGCAAATCCATCTGCTGCAGGCCTTCCCCCAGGAATGCTTGCACTAGTTGTTGCATTTGGTTTGTTGTTTGGGGGTGCTTCAGTATTAGGCAGCCTTCTGCCCTCCCATGTTCATCTGAAAATATGTGTTCTCCCTGCAGTTGTTGTCCCCAGATGAGAGTTCCCTTGTGCTGCCTCAGTTGAATCTTCTTAACTTGACAGAGATGTGCCTGAGCAGCGGCCCTCCCCAGCCCTATCCCAAATCATACTTATTTTGCATAGGAGATACCATGGTCATGAAGATTGTTCTCCCAGGGTGAGGTTCATTCATTGCATTCTGGGTATGCTGACCCCTGTGATTTCCCCAAATGTGGGAAACTTGACTGCATTATTTGTGGTAGTGGGGGACTGTGTTTGTGCTTTCCTCTGGTCAGCTCTGGTAAAAGTCAGATTTCTTTGTCTCAGATCTTCCTCTAGCCTTGTTCTTCTTTCGAGAGTTCCCTTGTGCTGCCTCAGTTGGATCTCCTTCACTTGACAGGGGGGTGCCCAAGCAGCGACCCTCCCCAGCTCTAGCCCAACTCCTACTTACCTGCCAGGTGAGATACTATGATCATGTAGGTGCTTCTCTCAGGGCAAGGCTCACCCATTGCACTCTGGGTGTGCTGCCCCAGTGATTTCCCCAAATGTGGGAAACTTGACTGCATAATTTGTGTTTCCACTGGTCGGCTTTCATATAATTCAGATCTCTTTGTCTCAGGTCTCTCTCCAGCCTAGTTTGCAGTCTGTTTCCACTTCTTTTTTTTTGAGCCCCTCCCTTCTATACCCTTGTGCACTATCCTGATTTCTCCTCCTGTCTGCTTACTTTGTGCCTTCCAATGCACAATGCAAACTACAGGTAGTGCTGCAGGGCCCACAAACTTTTACTTGCATTACAGAGCAGCTCTGGAGCTGTTACAGTGCCAAGCTGCTGCAAGAAATCAGCTTGAATGCTTCAGGGGCTGGGGCATTGCCAACATGAGCCCCACACCGAAGGAGGGTGGGGTGTTTAATGCGAACTAAGGGTCATCCAAGCGCCGCAAAAGGCCGCCATTCCCTGCATACCCCTTTTCTCTTTTCATATGCAGATGAGGGTTCCAGCCAACTTTGGCCCACTGCTTGGATGACATCACTGTATGCAAATCCGTCTTCTGCAGACCTTCCCCCAGGAATGCTTGTACTAGTTGTTGCATTTGGTTTGTTGTTTGGGGGTGCTTCAGTATTAGGCAGCCTACTGCCCTCCCATGTTCATCTGAAAATATGTGTTCTCCCTGCAGTTGTTGTCCCCAGATGAGAGTTCCCTTGTGCTGCCTCAGTTGAATCTCCTTAACTTGACAGAGATGTGCCTGAGCAGCGGCCCTCCCCAGCCCTATCCCAAATCATACTTATTTTGCATAGGAGATATCATGGTAATGAAAACTGTTATCCCAGGGTGAGGTTCATTCATTGCATTCTGGGTATGCTGACCCCTGTGATTTCCCCAAATGTGGGAAACTCGACTTCATTATTTGTGGTAGTGGGGGACTGTGTTTGTGCTTTCCTCTGGTCAGCTCTGGTAAAAGTCAGATTTATTTGTCTCAGATCTTCCTCTAGCCTTGTTCTTCTTTCGAGAGTTCCTTTGTGCTGACTCAGTTGGATCTCCTTCACTTGACAGGGAAGTGCCCGAGCAGCGACCCTACCCAGCTCTAGCCCAACTCCTACTTACCTGCCAGGTGAGATACTATGATCATGAAGGTGCTTCTCCCTGGGCAAGGCTCATCCATTGCACTCTGGGTGTGCTGCTCTTGCGATTTCCCCAAATGTGGGAAACTTGACTGCATAATTTGTGTTTCCCCTGGTCGGCTCTCGTATAATTCAGATCTCTTTGTCTCAGGTCTCTCTCCAGCCTAGTTTGCTGTCTGTTTCCACTTCTATTTTCTTGAGCCGCTCCCTTCTATGCCCTTGCGCACTATCCTGACTTCTCCCGTCTGCTTACTTTGTGCCTTCCAACGCACAATGCAAACTACAGGTAGTGCTGCAGGGCCCACGCCCTTTTACATGCTTTACAGAGCAGCTCTGGAGCTGTTACAGTGCCCAGCTGCTGCAAGAAATCAGCTTGAATGCTTCAGGGGCTGGGGCATAGCCAACATGAGCCCCACACCGAAGGAGGGTGGAGGTGTTTAATGTGAATTAGGGGTCATCCAAGCGCCGCAAAAGGCCGCCATGCCCTGCACATCCCTTTTTTCTTTTCATATGCAGACGAGGGTTGAAGCCAACTTTGACCCACTGCTTGGATGACATCACCATATGCAAATCCATCTGCTGCAGGCCTTCCCCCAGGAATGCTTGCACTAGTTGTTGCATTTGGTTTGTTGTTTGGGGGTGCTTCAGTATTAGGCAGCCTTCTGCCCTCCCATGTTCATCTGAAAATATGTGTTCTCCCTGCAGTTGTTGTCCCCAGATGAGAGTTCCCTTGTGCTGCCTCAGTTGAATCTCCTTTACTTGACAGAGATGTGCCTGAGCAGCGGCCCTCCCCAGCTCTATCCCAAATCATACTTATTTTGCATAGGAGATACCATGGTCATGAAGATTGTTCTCCCAGGTTGAGGATCATTCATTGCATTCTGGGTATGCTGACCCCTGTGATTTCCCCAAATGTGGGAAACTTGACTGCATTATTTGTGGTAGTGGGGGACTGTGTTTGTGCTTTCCTCTGGTCAGCTCTGGTAAAAGTCAGATTTCTTTGTCTCAGATCTTCCTCTAGCCTTGTTCTTCTTTCGAGAGTTCCCTTGTGCTGCCTCAGTTGGATCTCCTTCACTTGACAGGGGGGTGCCCGAGCTGCGACCCTCCCCAGCTCTAGCCCAACTCCTACTTACCTGCCAGGTGAGATACTATGATCATGTAGGTGCTTCTCCCAGGGCAAGGCTCACCCATTGCACTCTGGGTGTGCTGCCCCTGTGATTTCCCCAAATGTGGGAAACTTGACTGCATAATTTGTGTTTCCCCTGGTCGGCTCTCGTATAATTCAGATCTCTTTGTCTCAGGTCTCTCTCCAGCCTAGTTTGCTGTCTGTTTCCACTTCTCTTTTCTTGAGCCGCTCCCTTCTATGCCCTTGCGCACTATTCTGACCTCTCCTGTCTGCTTACTTTGTGCCTTCCAACGCACAATGCAAACTACAGGTAGTGCTGCAGGGCCCACACCCTTTTACATGCTTTACAGAGCAGCTCTGGAGCTGTTACAGTGCCCAGCTGCTGCAAGAAATTAGCTTGAATGCTTCAGGGGCTGGGGCATAGCCAACATGAGCCCCACACCGAAGGAGGGTGGAGATGTTTTATGCGAATTAGGGGTCATCCAAGCGCCGCAAAAGGCCGCCATGCCCTGCACGCCCCTCTTCTCTATTCATATGCAGATGAGTGTTGAAGCCAACTTTGACCCACTGCTTGGATGACATCACCATATGCAAATCCATCTGCTGCAGGCCTTCCCCCAGGAATGCTTGCACTAGTTGTTGCATTTGGTTTGTTGTTTGGGGGTGCTTCAGTATTAGGCAGCCTTCTGCCCTCCCATGTTCATCTGAAAATATGTGTTCTCCCTGCAGTTGTTGTCCCCAGATGAGAGTTCCCTTGTGCTGCCTCAGTTGAATCTCCTTTACTTGACAGAGATGTGCCTGAGCAGCGGCCCTCCCCAGCTCTATCCCAAATCATACTTATTTTGCATAGGAGATACCATGGTCATGAAGATTGTTCTCCCAGGGTGAGGTTCATTCATTGCATTCTGGGTATGCTAACCCTTGTGATTTCCCCAAATGTGGGAAACTGGACTGCATTATTTGTGGTAGTGAGGGACTGTGTTTGTGCTTTCCTTTGGTCAGCTCTGGTAAAAGTCAGATTTCTTTGTCTCAGATCTTCCTCTAGCCTTGTTCTTCTTTCGAGAGTTCCCTTGTGCTGCCTCAGTTGGATCTCCTTCACTTGACAGGGGGGTGCCCGAGCAGCGATCCTCCCCAGCTCTAGCCCAGCTCCTACTTACCTGCCAGGTGAGATACTATGATCATGAAGGTGCTTCTCCTAGTGCAAGGCTCACCCATTGCACTCTGGGTGTGCTACTCCTGCGGTTTCCCCAAATGTTGGACACTTGACTGCATAATTTGTGTTTCACCTGGTCGGCTCTCGTATAATTCAGATCTCTTTGTCTCAGGTCTCTCTCCAGCCTAATTTGCAGTCTGTTTCCACTTCTCTTTTCTTGAGTTGCTCCCTTCTATGCCCTTGCGCACTATCCTGACTTCTCCCGTCTGCTTACTTTGTGCCTTGCAACGCACAATGCAAACTACAGGTAGTGCTGCAGGGCCCACACCCTTTTACTTGCCTTACAGAGCAGCTCTGGAGCTGTTACAGTGCCCAGCTGCTGCAAGAAATCAGCTTGAATGCTTCAGGGGCTGGGGCATAGCCATCATGAGCCCCACACCGAAGGAGGGTGGAGGTGTTTAATGCAAACTAGGGGTCATCCAAGCACCGCAAAAGGCCGCCATGCCCTGCATGCCAATTTTATCTTTTCATATGCAGACGAGGGTTGAAGCCAACTTTGACCCACTGCTTGGATGACATCACCATATGCAAATCCATCTGCTGCAGGCCTTCCCCCAGGAATGCTTGCACTAGTTGTTGCATTTGGTTTGTTGTTTGGGGGTGCTTCAGTATTAAGCAGCCTTCTGCCCTCCCATGTTCATCTGAAAATATGTGTTCTCCCTGCAGTTGTTGTCCCCAGATGAGAGTTCCCTTGTGCTGCCTCAGTTGAATCTCCTTTACTTGACAGAGATGTGCCTGAGCAGCGGCCCTCCCCAGCCCTATCCCAAATCATACTTATTGTGCACAGGTGATACCATGGTCATGAAGATTGTTCTCTCAGGATGAGGTTCATTCATTGCATTCTGGGTATGCTGACCCCTGTGATTTCCCTAAATGTGGGAAACTCGACTGCATTATTTGTGGTAGTGCTTTCCTCTGGTCAGCTCTGGTAAAAGTCAGATTTCTTTGTCTCAGATTTTCCTCTAGCCTTGTTCTTCTTTCGAGAGTTCCCTTGTGCTGCCTCAGTTGGATCTCCTTCACTTGACAGGGGGGTGCCCGAGCAGCGACCCTCCCCAGCTCTAGCCCAACTCCTACTTACCTGCCAGGTGAGATACTATGATCATGAAGTTGCTTCTCCCTGGGCAAGGATCACCCATTGCACTCTGGGTGTGCTGCCCCTGTGATTTCTCCAAATGTGGGAAACTTGACTGCGTAATTTGTGTTTCCCCTGGTCGGCTCTCATATAATTCAGATCTCTTTGTCTCAGGTCTCTCTCCAGCCTAGTTTACTGTCTGTTTCCACTTCTTTTTTCTTGAGCCCCTCCCTTCTATACCCTTGTGCACTATTCTGACTTCTCCTCCCGTCTGCTTACTTTGTGCCTTACAATGCACAATGCAAACTACAGGTAGTGCTGCAGGGCCCACACCCTTTTACTTGCCTTACAGAGCAGCTCTGGAGCTGTTACAGTGCCCAGCTGCTGCAAGAAATCAGCTTGAATGCTTCAGGGGCTGGGGCATGGCCAACATGAGCCCCACACAGAAGGAGGGTGGGGGTATTTAATGCGAACTAGGGGTCATCCAAGCGCCGCAAAAGGCCGCCATGCCCTGCATACCCCTTTTCTCTTTTCATATGCAGATGAGGGTTCCAGCCAACTTTGGCCCACTGCTTGGATGACATCACCGTATGCAAATCCGTCTTCTGCAGACCTTCCCCCAGGAATGCT
This sequence comes from Pseudophryne corroboree, assembly GCF_028390025.1. Lineage (NCBI taxonomy): Eukaryota > Metazoa > Chordata > Amphibia > Anura > Myobatrachidae > Pseudophryne > Pseudophryne corroboree. The sequence goes on along the minus strand of NC_086451.1, from coordinate 160,033,586 downwards.
TGTACTAGTTGTTGCATTTGGTTTGTTGTTTGGGGGTGCTTCAGTATTAGGCAGCCTTCTGCCCTCCCATGTTCATCTGAAAATATGTGTTCTCCCTGCAGTTGTTGTCCCCAGATGAGAGTTCCCTTGTGCTGCCTCAGTTGAATCTCCTTTACTTGACAGAGATGTGCCTGAGCAGCGGCCCTCCCCAGCCCTATCCCAAATCATACTTATTTTGCATAGCAGATACCATGGTCATGAAGATTGTTCTCCCAGGGTGAGGTTCATTCATTGCATTCTGGGTATGCTGACCCCTGTGATTTCCCCAAATGTGGGAAACTTGACTGCATTATTTGTGGTAGTGAGTGACTGTGTTTGTGCTTTCCTCTGGTCAGCTCTGGTAAAAGTCAGATTTCTTTGTCTCAGATCTTCCTCTAGCCTTGTTCTTCTTTCGAGAGTTTCCTTGTGCTGCCTCAGTTGGATCTCCTTCACTTGAGAAGGGGGTGCCCGAGCAGCGACCCTCCCCAGCTCTAGCCCAACTCCTACTTACCTGCCAGGTGAGATACTATGATCATGAAGGTGCTTCTCCCAGGGCAAGGCTCACCCATTGCACTCTGGGTGTGCTGCTCCTGCGATTTCCCCAAATGTGGGAAACTTTACTGCATAATTTGTGTTCCCCTGGTCGGCTCTCGTATAATTCAGATCTCTTTGTCTCAGGTCTCTCTCCAGCCTAGTTTGCTGTCTGTTTCCACTTCTCTTTTCTTGAGCCCCTCCCTTCTATGCCCTTGCGCACTATCCTGACTTCTCCCGTCTGCTTACTTTTTGCCTTCCAACGCACAATGCGAACTACAGGTAGTGCTGCAGGTCCCACACCCTTTTATTTGCCTTACAGAGCAGCTCTGGAGCTGTTACAGTGCCCAGCTGCTGCAAGAAATCAGCTTGAATGCTTCAGGGGCTGGGGCATAGCCAACATGAGCCCCACACCGAAGGAGGGTGGAGGTGTTTAATGCGAGCTAGGGGTCATCCAAGCGCCGCAAAAGGCTGCCATGCCCTGCACGCCCCTTTTCTCTTTTCATATGCAGACGAGGGTTGAAGCCAACTTTGACCCACTGCTTGGATGACATCACCATATGCAAATCCATCTGCTGCAGGCCTTCCCCCAGGAATGCTTGCACTAGTTGTTGCATTTTGTTTGTTGTTTGGGGGTGCTTCAGTATTAGGTAGCCTTCTGCCCTCCCATGTTCATCTGAAAATATGTGTTCTCCCTGCAGTTGTTGTCCCCAGATGAGAGTTCCCTTGTGCTGCCTCAGTTGAATCTCCTTTACTTGACAGAGATGTGCCTGAGCAGCGGCCCTCCCCAGCCCTATCCCAAATCATACTTATTTTGCATAGGAGATACCATTGTCATGAAGATTGTTCTCCCAGGGTGAGGTTCATTCATTGCATTCTGGGTATGCTGACCCCTGTGATTTCCACAAATGTGGGAAACTCGACTGCATTATTTGTGGTAGTGGGGGGCTGTGTTTGTGCTTTCCTCTGGACAGCTCTGGTAAAAGTCAGATTTCTTTGTCTCAGATTTTCCTCTAGCCTTGTTCTTCTTTCGAGAGTTCACTTGTGCTGCCTCAGTTGGATCTCCTTCACTTGACAGGGGGCTGCCCGTGCAGCGACCCTCCCCAGCTCTAGCACATGTAAGTTTGTTTTTATTTTACTACATTGTGGTTTGTGGCTCTATACCATGTAATGCATGTCTTTTAACAGTAGTCAAGTCTTCCAATGTGCTTGTTAGTGAAACCCAATACATAGCTTTATTTTATTTTGTTTCTTCAAATATTGAATGCATATGTCTTATAACTTTTTTTTTCAATATGTAAACATTTTTATTATAAGATTTTCAATGACACAAGTACATCCAAGTTGCAGATTATGGGTTGTGAAGGACAAATCAACCATATAAACAATTTAAGCAATTTAAATTGCATGCAGGTAGTAGAATATCAAACTCCTTGGATGAGAGTTGGTCGTAATAAACTAGGATAGAAAAGAATAAAGTAGAAAATAAGATTTTAAACCTACCGGTAAATCTTTTTCTCGTAGTCCGTAGAGGGTGTTGGGGACTCCGAAAGGACCATGGGGATAGACGGGCTCCGCAGGAGACATGGGCACTTTAAGAAAGACTTTAGTTCTGGGTGTGCACTGGCTCCTCCCTCTATGCGCCTCTATGCCACAGTTAGAGAAACTGTGCCCAGAGGAGACTGACAGTATGAGGAAAGGATTTTGTTAATCCAGGGCAAGATTCATACCAGCCACACCAATCACACCGTATAACTTGTGATAAACTACCCAGTTATGAGTACGAAAAAACAACATACTGTAGCATCAGTGCAGGACCGATGCAACTATAACATAACCCTTATTGAAGCAATAACTATATACAAGTATTGCAGAAGTAGTCCGCACTTGGGACGGGCGCCCAGCATCCTCTACGGACTACGAGAAAAAGATTTACCGGTAGGTTTAAAATCTTATTTTCTCTAACGTCCTAGAGGATGCTGGGGACTCCGTAAGGACCATGGGGATTATACCAAAGCTCCAAAACGGGCGGGAGAGTGCGGATGACTCTGCAGCACCGATTGAGCAAACATGAGTTCCTCCTCAGCCAGGGTATCAAACTTATAGTATTTTGAAAAGGTGTTTGAACCTGACCAAGTAGCAGCTCGACACAGCTGTAGTGCCGAGACCCCTCGGGCAGCCGCCCAAGAAGAGCCCACTTTCCTCGTGGAATGGGCCTAGACCGATTTCGGTAACTGCAATCCAGCCATAGAATGCGCTTGCTGAATCGTGTTACAAATCCAGCGAGCAATAGCCTGCTTTGAAGCAGGGGCACCAATCTTGTTGGTTGCATACAGGACAAACAGCGCTTCAGTTTTCCTGACTCTAGCCGTCCTGGCCACGTAAATTTTCAAAGCCCTGACCACATCAAGTAACTCGGAATCCTCCAAGTCACGCGTAGCCAAAGGCACCACAATAGGTTGGTTCATATGAAAAGATGAGACCACTTTTGGTAGGAATTGAGGATGGGTCCGCAATTCCGCTCTATCCACATGGAACACCAAATATGGGCTTTTATGTGACAAAGCCGCTAATTCCGACACTCGCCTAGCCGAAGCCAAGGCTAATAACATGACCACCTTCCACGTGAGATATGTTAACTCCACCGTTTTAAATAGCGAGCAATCAACTCAGAATGACCCCCATAGTGTATTGCAAAAAAATATCTGTAAATCCAATGGTACCGTAAGTGCGGTATATACTCGCACTTCTTTGCGGGGCGAGAACATCTCCCCTAAGTGAAGTCAGCCCTATGAATAGAGTTTGTGTGATCCCTGTGCAGCAGTCACAGAAAGCTTTCATCTCTGCAGTTTGTCACTCAAATTACATTGTTGCATTTTTTCTAGAAGTGGATCTGAGAGCTGTTACCCGCAGACCAGCTACAATAATTATCCTGGGATAGTGCGCAAGGGCATAGAAGGGAGCGGCTCAAGAAAAGAGAAGTGGAAACAGACAGCAAACTAGGCTGGAGAGAGACCTGAGACAAAGAGATCTGAATTATACGAGAGCCGACCAGGGGAAACACAAATTATGCAGTCAAGTTTCCCACATTTGGGGAAATCGCAGGAGCAGCACACCCAGAGTGCAATGGGTGAGCCTTGCCCTGGGAGAAGCACCTTCATGATCATAGTATCTCACCTGGCAGGTAAGTAGGAGTTGGGCTAGAGCTGGGGAGGGTCGTTGCTCGGGCACCCCCCTGTCAAGTGAAGGAGATCCAACTGAGGCAGCACAAGGAAACTCTCGAAAGAAGAACAAGGCTAGAGGAAGATCTGAGACAAAGAAATCTGACTTTTACCAGAGCTGACCAGAGGAAAGCACAAACACAGTCCCCCACTACCACAAATAATGCTGTCAAGTTTCCCACATTTGGGGAAATCACAGGGGTCAGCATACCCAGAATGTAATGAATGAACCTCACCCTGGGAGAACAATCTTCATGACCATGGTATCTCCTATGCAAAATAAGTATGATTTGGGATAGGGCTTGGGAGGGCCGCTGCTCAGGCACATCTCTGTCAAGTAAAGGAGATTCAACTGAGGCAGCACAAGGGAACTCTCATCTGGGGACAACAACTGCAGGGAGAACACATATTTTCAGATGAACATGGGAGGGCAGAAGGCTACCTAATACTGAAGCACCCCCAAACAACAAACAAAAAGCAACAACTAGTGCAAGCATTCCTGGGGGAAGGCCTGCAGCAGATGGATTTGCATATGGTGATGTCATCCAAGCAGTGGGTCAAAGTTGGCTTCAACCCTCGTCTGCATATGAAAAGAGAAAAGGGGCGTGCAGGGCATGGCGGCCTTTTGCGGCGCTTGGATGACCCCTAGTTCGCATTAAACACCTCCACCCTACTTCGGTGTGGGGCTCATGTTGGCTATGCCCCAGCCCCTGAAGCATTCAAGCTGATTACTTGCAGCAGCTGGGCACTGTAATAGCTCCAGAGCTGCTCTGTAAGGCAACTAAAAGGGTGTGGGCCCTGCAGCAATACCTGTAGTTCGAATTGTGCGTTGGAAGGCACAAAGTAAGCAGACAGGAGAAGTCAGAATAGTGGAGATAAGAAGTAGACGCAAAATAAGACTCCACAGAGCAGTTATCAGGTGTCTTTATCAATTGTTGCATTTAAAAAATCAAGCAATTAGGGAACACAATGTTGCAACAATGTAACCCTATTTGCAAAATAGTACTAAATAAGTTTGTCGATGTAAGACATTTGCAAAGGCGCATCCAAAACACGCTGGAAAATGCAACTGAATCTGTTTTTGGAGGCTAGAATAGGAAATGAGCATCGGTCCTACAAGTACTGAAAGCTCTTCTCCCATCTCCCTTTTCTGAAAAGCCATTTAATATATGGTTCCCAGATAGGGGACATATCAGATATTGCCTTTCAAAAGCAGCAAATATCATACCACTTCTATTGCCATCAAAGATAAACATTGATTGTTTTCAGATATTGGATTGAAAAAGCAGTCTTTATTGACATAAAGAAGCAAAAAAACATACATAAACATTACACACATAAGTACCGTTTTGCAGCACAGCCAAAACACAATACAAATGCTGTCGGTATAGTACAGTTCAAGAACTACAGCACAGGCCAGCCTACACTATAAATCATGAACTGCACTATACATTTAAACAATACAATAATACAACAGTTAATAAGGCTATGTGTGTGGAGTGTAAGAGGGTGAGGGAATCACAAGCCCGAAGCTTTATTGAAAGACAGACACATATAAAGGGAGGATTAATAAATACAAAGATATCCTTTACTATAGAATGTAGTCCAATCCGGTCTTTCAACTCTTCCACAACTGAAAAACGGATAGTGTTCCCAAGCCTTCCATCCTGGAATATCTTCAGTCTCTCGCCAATGAAGAAAACAATCCCTCCAGCAGACTCTTCAACCACGATACAAGATCACAGCCAAAAGGGCGAGAAGCAACTACACTTGCATTTAACCAAAATGGCTAAAACTTAGTGAAGGAAAGTGCAGTGCACCAAAACATAAGCTGACACAATCATGGAGAATGCGCCAGCATATATGCTCTTCTATCTATATTTTGCAAACCTGCTCTTGTCCCCTCCAGCTGCTCCATGTAGATTTGACACCTGGCAAGGTGCATAACCCACTGACAAGCAGGCACACTCCTGCATGAGTTTTCACTCTCACTAGCTGGATGATACACATTCATTTGCATGTGCTCCACCTCCGACACACCGCCCACCCAACCACCCAGTCACCAGAGCCACCCACAAGCCAACTGGCTCCGTGATTTAATTTGCACAGTGCAGTCATCCAGGCAGCATGTCCTTCTCAATGGAATAATCTCTGGTTCCATGGAATCTTCCGCATTGGAATGCTGCGGAACAAAAATGATTTAAACATTCAGCTTGCTAGCATTCAATGTACCTGCGGCTTGGCTCTAGCACATGGGTCTTCATCCTGTGGCCCTCCAGCTGCTGTGAAACTACACATCCCAGCATGCCCTGCCACAGTTTTGCTATTAAGGTATGCTAAAACTGAGGCAGGGCATGCTGGTATATGTAGTTCCACAGCAGCTGGAGGGTCGCAAGTTGAAGACCCATATTCTAGCATGCCTGTTCTATGATGCATGTTCCGTGATGTCACAATCAGCTTGGAATGGGGTGTCTAGCATGCATTTGCTGACAGCCACTTGAGGGAGACACACATCAGGAGATGCAGCATATCGGAGGTCTTCGATGCCTTTCCAGCAAATGCACACCACCAGCTGCTGGTTTGGACACAAAACAATGCCCACAATTGAAGGCTCAAAATGCCCAACTACAGGATTAATGTAAGTAGTGAATTTAGGAATGAATTTAGAAGTAGGAAATTAAGTTAGTTCACAAGTACATTCAAATTCAGATCTAAAGTCTAGGTAGGCCTCACGTCCTGGCAGCCCCCAGCATTTAAAAATGCCTTGATTAGAGGTAGGGAATTAAATGTAGATAAGAAGTAGACACAAAATAAGACTCCACAGAGCAATTATCAGGTGTCTTTATCAATTGTTGCATTTAAAAAAATCAAGCAATTAGGGAACACAATGTTGCGACAATGTAACCCTATTTGCAAAATAGTACTAAATAAGTTTGTCGATGTAAGACATTTGCAAAGGCGCAAACAAAACACGCTGGAAAATGCAACTGAATCTGTTTTTGGAGGTTAGAATAGATGCAGGATCAAGTAGCTCAATGGGTAGGGTATTTGATTAGAATTCAACAGGTTATAGGTTTGAATCCTGGGTATGATAGTTTGAGGTGTTATTTAATAAAGTATGTTTATATACTAGTCACACATGGCTTACTTGTACAAATGGCATGTCACCAGTTAGTGCTGACTGCTGATATGCCATTTGCACAAACACGCCATGTGTGACTGTATATGCATTTAAGGAGGGCACCCCGGCAATACCACAAACCATTGAGTGTCAAGTATACTAGATATATCTTCATATCTCATGTGCTTTCTCTGAGACCAATCTTGTTATGCCCCTTCCCCACAAGGCATGCGCCTTTTGTCCATATTGCAAAAATGGGGAGGGGGGGGGGCATATAATTATCTGTCACAGGGCACCAAAAAGTCTAGTTATGGCTCTGGTATGCATTATGTAATCTGGCAGACCATATCTCCAACACTGGCTGGTTGGAATAGAAATCCGGTTATCTATGTGAGCAAATGACTATCAACGATTTACTCTCAAACACTAGAAAATGGACAAAAATGGTCCCCTAAACAAATTGGTTAAATTTTGGGTTTAACCAATTTGTGTAATGACCATTTTTGACCACTTTTCTAGTGTTTGGGAGCAAATGGTTAATTGACATTTGCTCCTATACATTACCAGATTTTCATTCCATCCATCCAGACTGGATAGATAGCCTGACAGATAATTGTGTAGTGTACGCCCAGGATAACTGTCAGTTGTGCTTTCTTTTATGACGGCACATAAATGGGTGGGCAGATCCAGAGCAAGCACTGCCCACTCATGCATAGTTGTCAACTGATGTGAAGTTCCAGGGGGCAATCTCAGTTATAAAGAAAAGTATCTGGAAATTGTCCCTAGTTTAAAAAAAAAATTAAAAAAAATTGATCAACTCCATTTATTTAGTATGATATCCCAGGTGATAGGATGCCGGCAGTCAGAACAACATACTTTATTAAATAACACATCTCAAACTACCATACCCAGGATTCAAACCTATAACCTGTTGAATTCTAATCAAACACCCTACCTATTGAGCTATTTGATCCTGCATAAAAATTGTGAACATTATATGAAGCTATTGGTACTTTGAAAAAAAAAGTATCAGCATTACAACGCAGCAGATCCATGCAGTTTGCAGCCACACACTACATGTATCTGCTCAGCCACAATGCTGATTATTTCTTCACAAAGTACAAGGTGAGCTCCAAACAGAATTCTCTAGCTTAGAATTATGCCAAACCTAGAAGTCGGGCCCCCCACCCTGGGATCCCCCAGAGGGAGGCCTGCACCGTCATGCGGCAGGCTTGTCCGTTTTGGAAGCAGGCTGATGGGCAGCCCAGGCTTGCTTCAGTCTGGGCTTGGCAGGTCTGGAAGCATGAGCTTGCTTTGGGTATGCCTGACCTTGGGTACGCTTTACCTTGAGGATGAAAGGGCCAAGGGAAAGTACTTTTAGCCTTCTGCGTGGTAGGAGTCATACTAGGTAGGCAAGCTGTTTTAGCAGTAGCCAGATCAGCTACAATCTTATTGAGGTCTTCTCCAAAGAGAGTGTCTCCCTTGAAAGGAAGCACCTCCAGGGTTTTCTTGGAATCCATATCCACCGACCAGGATCTCAACCAGCTGTATAAAGTATTACCTTGGAACTGGCTCTCCACTCCCCATTATCTGGTTATCATGGCTTCCTCCGCCAGTGTCCAGACTCGCTTGCTGAAGCTCGGCCACTTCTTCCTAGCAGCAGGCTCCTGGATCACTGGGCAGCAGAGGTGCTTGGGAGCCGGAAGGGGGCGGAGCAATCAGGCAGGCAGTTGCAGTGCTGCCCAGCTATCTGTGGTGTGAGAAGAAGCAGGGGCACCCCACCGCTGGCAGTGCTGCAGCTAGCGGTGGTGGCAGCGGCGAGGCTGCTGGGCTGGGTCTTGAAAAAGGTGGAAAGAAGGGTGTTACGGCATGGAATGTACAAACTGCGAGACCCTGCTGGTAGCGCCTTTGTCTATTTAGTAGGAAGGGCACGTAACAGCCGGAGGGCAATGGAGGAAGCCCCTTTAGGGCTGGAGCCCGGCGGCAACTGACTCCGTTGTCTCTGGCAGTTCCGCCCCTGGACTAGAGGAATGGTTAAGAACATGGCAACATTTAATGCCAAAAAATGCAAAATCATACACGTCTCAAAAATACAAAGGCTAACTATAATATTAAGGGCATTATAATGGCAAGAGGAAAGCTATCTAAGTATTACTATTTCAGGTGAGCAATGTAACAAAGCAATAGGAAAGGCAAGTCAGATGCTTGTTTGCATAGGTAAAGAACCAGTAGCAGAAAAAAGTAATACAGGTTGAGTATCCCATATCCAAATATTCCGAAATACGGAATATTCCGAAATACGGACTTTTTTGAGTGAGACTGAGATAGTGAAACCTTTGTTTTTTGATGGCTCAGTGTACACAAACTTTGTTTAATACTCAAAGTTATTAAAAATATTGTATTAAATGAACTTCAGACTGTGTGTATAAGGTGTATATGACACATAAATTAATTCTGTGAATGTACACACACTTTGTTTAATGCACAAAGTTATAAAAAATATTGGCTAAAATGACCTTCAGGCTGTGTGTATATGGTATATATGAAACATAAATGCATTCTGTGCTTAGATTTAGGTCCCATCACCATAATATCTCGTTATGGTATGCAATTATTCCAAAATACAGAAAAATCCGATATCCAAAATTCCTCTGGTCCCAAGCATTTTGGATAAGGGATACTCAACCTGTAATGCCACTGTATAGGTCCTTGGTACAGCCACATTTAGAATCCTGTGTTCAGTTCCAGAAGCCATATCTCAAGCGCCTTGAGTCCTGTTGGAGAAAGAGCACTATATAAATAAATAGTATCAAAATTTGTTTCACGGCACCCCTAGGCCAAAGTTTTTTTTATTGAGAAATTCAGAAAAAAATATAAAATTAAGTAAATTGGTTCAGTTATGTTGTGAGGGAATGGTTTTGCCAATTTAATAAAGTATAAATAATTTTAATTGGTCCTGGACCACCAAACTATGCTACCAGTGCAAGAACCCCAGTTTGGAAACTACTGCCATAAAATAAACCTTTTTTGTTTTTTTTAAACTACATGTAATACACCTTAGATATCAGTTCCTAAAAGGTTTTAAACCCTTGCATACAGTAAACTACACATATTTAAAAATCCTACACCGGGCACAAGTGCTCACGGGCCAATTTCATGGCAGTCTCGGATAGGAGGGCATTGTGGATTCACCAAGGGAATGCTGATGCTGACTCCAAGAAGCCTCTTCAAGATCGCAGGAGCAGAGTCCTCTGCTTCTGCCAAATCCACTGCATGACGCTGGGGCTCTCTTGCAGGAGCCCACACCAGTGGGGGGCACCAGGGCGGAACTACTGGCAGGGCAGGCAGTGCATTGCACTGGGGCCCCGCCGCACTCAAGGGCCCACAGCCGCCGGCATTACAATGAGTCACAATGACTCATTGTATCATGCCGCAGCCGCACACCAGCGCTCCCGTCGGGTCTGCGTCCTGCGACTCCCGCCGCCCGCCCGTCGTAACGAACAGATCAGGCCAGGGCACTACGGGCAGCAGCCGCAGCACCAGACACGCTGCCACCTCTGTAACACACGAAGAGGGAGGAGGGTCGCTTGGAGATGAGAGGAGCAGCGGCACGGGGGGGAGGAGGAGGAGGAGGGAGGTGAAGGAAGGAGCCGCAGCAGCGCTTTGTTACTGGTGGAGGCGCTGCTGCTGCCCCTCTGCTTCACTATAGGCTGTCTTCCGAGAACAGCCTATAGTGAAGCAGAGGGGCAGCAGCAGCAGCGCCTCCACCAATAACACAGCGCTGCTGCGGCTCCCTCCTCCACCTCCCTCCTCCTCCTTCTCTACTGCCCGGGAATCGTCAAGCTGCACGAGGAGCCTGAGCCAGCGGAGAGGGTAAGTATAATTCTTCTTTCTTTCTTTCTTTCTTTCTTTCTTTCTTTCTTTCTTTCTTTCTTTCTTTCTTTCTTTCTTTCTTTCTTTCTTTCTTTCTTTCTTTCTTTCTTTCTTCTCTTTCTTTGTTGGGACTGCCTGCCGCTATGTGTAAAAAGGGGGAATCTGCCTGCCGCTATGTGTAAAAAGGGGGAATCTGCCTGCCGCTATGTGTAAAAAGGGGGAATCTGCCTGCCGCTATGTGTAAAAAGGGGGAATCTGCCTGCAGCTATGTGTAAAAGGGGGGAATCTGCCTGCAGCTATGTGTTAAAAGGGGGAATCTGCCTGCAGCTATGTGTAAAAAGGGGGACTGCCTGCCGCAATGTGTAAAAAGGGGGAATCTGCCTGCCGCTATGTGTAAAAAGGGGGAATCTGCCTGCAGCTATGTGTAAAAAGGGGGACTGCCTGCCGCAATGTGTAAAAAGGGGGAATCTGCCTGCCGCAATGTGTAAAAAGGGGGAAGCTGCTTGCCGCAATGTGTAAAAAGGGGGAATCTGCTTGCCGCAATGTGTAACAAGGGGGAATCTGCCTGCCGTAATGTGTAACAAGGGGGATGCTGTCTGCCGTAATGTGTAACAAGGGCACGCTGTCTGCCATAATGTGTAACAAGGGCAAGCTGTCTGCTGTAATGTGTAACAAGGGCAAGCTGTCTGCTGTAATGTGTAAAAAGTGTACGATGTCTGCCATTATGTGTAACAAGGGCAGGCTGACTGCTGTTATGTGTAAAAAGTGTACGCTGTCTGCCGCTATGTTTAACAAGGGCAGGCTGTCTGCCGTTATGTGTAAAAAGTGTACGCTGTCTGCCGCTATGTTTAACAAGGGCAGGCTGTCTGCCGTTATGTGAAAAAAATGTACGCTGTCTGCCGCTATGTGTAACAAGGGCACACTGTCTGCCGTTGTGTAAAAAAGGGGGATGCTGTCTGCCGTAATGTGTAAAAAGGGGACGCTGTCTGCTGTAATGTGTAAAAAGAGGACGCTGTCTGCTGTAATGTGTAAAAAGAGGAATCTGTCCGCCGTAAGGTGTAAAAGGGTCTCTACCTGGTGTAGTGGTGCTACTGTGCGGCGTAATTTGAATAATGGAGACTACTGTGCACCGTTTTATGAATTGGTATTATTTTGTGGCCACACCCCTTAACCACGAAGCCACGCCACTATGTTTTTTTGCGCGCGCCTACGGCGCGCACTGCCCCTGTTTTGCATGCAGGGGTGGGGCTCCAATGCCGTTTCTTGCACACACTGCTAAAATGTCTAGTTACGGCACTGTTGCTAGGTATCCACTTCCCTGAGCAGGCCCCCCTCACCAGATCCTCTCCAGGGGTGAGGGGGTGGACTTGGATGGGATGGGATGGGGGGGGGGCCCAAGCCATTTTGTCGCACATGGGCCCACTGCTCGCTAGTTCAGCCACTGGGGGGCACGTCTAAAACTCTTCAGTCAGTTCTGGATTCATTCGGACCTGGACTCGTGGGTTTTACAAATAGTGTCCCAAGGGTACAAACTGGGGTTTCAAGAAGTTCCCCCTCACCGATTGTTCAAATCAGCCTTAGTCAGCAGGGAGAAGGTTTTTATTCAAGCCTCTTCGTGGTCCCGAAGCCGGACGGCTCAGTCAGACCAATCTTAAATCTGAAATCCCTTAATTTCTACCTAAAGAAATTCAATTTCAAGATGGAATCTCTCAGGGTAGTGATCTCCAGTCCGGGGGATAAAGGAGATTTCATGGTTTTGGTAGACATAAAGGATGCCTACTTACATGTTCCCATTTAGCCACTGCATCAAGCTACCTGAGGTTTGCAATTCAGGATTGTCATTACCAATTTCAGACGTTGCCGTTTGGTCTGTCCACGGCTCCGAGGATTTTCACCAGGGTGATGGCGGAAATGATGGTTCTCCTTCGCAAGCAAGGAGTCACAATTATCCCGTACTTGGATGATCTCCTGATAAAGGCGAGATCCCGGTACCAGTTGGTGCAAAACATCTACTCTCCCTGACAGTTCTTTAACAACATGGTTGGCTCCTAAACTTGCCAAAATCGCAGTTGGTCCTAATGACGCGGTTGTTGTTTTTGGGAGTGATACTGGACACAGAAGAGGTTTTCTTCTAGTGGAATGGCTCTGGAGATCCAGAGTCTGGTCAAACAAATTCTGAAACCAGCAAGAGTGTTAATCCATCAATGCATTCGGTTGCTGGGGAAGATGGTTGCGGCCTACGAGGCCATTCAGTTTGGCAGGCTCCATGCCAGAGTGTTCCAGTGGGACCTGTTGGACAAGTGGTCCGGATCCCACCTACACATGCACCGGAGGATAATCCTGTCTTCCAAGACCAGAATCTCACTCCATTGGTGGCTGCACAGTTCTCACCACCTAGAGGGGCGATGGTTTGGGATCCAGGACGGGATCCTAGGGACCACGGATGCAACCCTCCGAGGCTGGGGAGCAGTCACACAGGGGGAAAACATCCAAGGAAGATGGTCAAGTCAGGAAAGTTGTCTCCACATAAATGTTCTGGAGTTAAGGGCCATTTAATAACTGCAGACACAGTACGCACTGGGACGGGTGCCCAGCATCCTCTACGGAATAAGAGAAAAGGATTTACCAGTAGGTATTAAAATCCTATTTTCTCTAACGTCCTAGAGGATGCTGGGGACTCCGTAAGGACCATGGGGATAGACGGGCTCCGCAGGAGACATGGGCACTTTAAGAAAGACTTTAGTTCTGGGTGTGCACTGGCTCCTCCCTCTATGCCCCTCCTCCAGACCTCAGTTTGATACTGTGCCCAGTGGAGACTGGGTGCTTTTCAGGAGCTCTCCTGAGCTTTCTGACAGAAAGTATTTTGTTAGGTTTTTAATTTTCAGGGAGCACTGCTGGCAACAGACTCCCTCATCGAGGGACTGAGGGGAGAGAAGAAGCCCTACTCTCTGAGTTGCAAGGTCCTGCTTCTTAGGCTACTGGACACCATTAGCTCCAGAGGGATTGGTACGCAGGATCTCACCCTCGCCGTCCGTCCCAGAGCCGCGCCGCCGACCCCCTCGCAGAGCCGGAAGATAGAAGCCGGGTGAGTATGAGAAGAAAAGAAGACTTCAGAGGCGGCAGAAGACTTCATGATCTTCACTGAGGTAACGCACAGCACTGCAGCTGTGTGCCTTTGCTCCCATACACCTCACATACTCCGGTCACTGTAAGGGTGCAGGGCGCAGGGGGGGCGCCCTGGGCAGCAATATAAACCTCTTTCGCAAAAATATAACATATATACAGCTGGGCACTGTATAAATGTATGAGCCCCCACCAATTTTACAGTTTAAGCGGGACAGAAGCCCGCCTCCGAGGGGGCGGGGCTTCTCCCTCAGCACTCACCAGCGCCATTTTTTCTCCACAGCACCGCTGAGAGGAAGCTCCCCGGACTCTACCCTGCTTATACCACGTTAGACAAGAAGGTTGAAAAGAGGGGGGGGGGGGGTGGCACATAATTCGCAAATTACATACAGCAGCACTACTGGGCAAACATTAAGTTACTGTTTTATTCCTGGGTTATATAGCGCTGGGGTGTGTGCTGGCATACTCCCTCTCTGTCTCTCCAAAGGGCCTTGTGGGGAAACTGTCTTCAGAAAAAGCATTCCCTGTGTGTGTGGTGTGTCGGTACACGTGTGTCGACATGTCTGAGGAAGAAGGCTATATTAGAGAGGAGCGGGAGCAAATGAATGTGGTGTCTCCGCCGACAGCTGATTGGATGGATATGTGGAATGTTTTAAATGCTAGTGTAAACTCATTGCACAAAAGATTAGACAAGGCAGAAGCTTTGGGACAGTCAGGGTCTCAACCCATGCCTGATCCTATGTTGCAGGGACTGTCAGGGTCTCATAAGCGCCCACTATCCCAGTTTGTTGACACAGATACCGACACGGATTCTGACTCCAGTGTCGATTACGATGATGCAAAGTTACAGCCAAAATTGGCAAAATCCATTCGATTTATGATTATGGCAATAAAAGATGTTTTGCACATCACAGAGTAACCCCCTGTCGCTGACAAGAGGGTACATATGTACAAGGGAAAGAAGTCTGAGGTAACCTTTCCCCCCTCACACGAGCTGAACGAGTTATGTAAAAAAGCTTGGAAATCTCCAGATAAAAGACTGCAGATTTCCAAAAGGAATCTTATGGCGTATCCTTTCCCATCAACGGATAGGTTACGATGGGAATCCTCCCCTAGGGTGGACAAAGCATTAACACGCTTATCCAAGAAGGTAGCCCTCCCGTCCCAGGATACGGCTACCCTCAAAGAATGTGCTGACCGCAAACAGGAGATTACCCTGAAGTCCATTTATACACATTCAGGTACCTTACTCAGACCGGCAATTGTGTCGACCTGGGTGTGTAGTGCTGTAGCGGCATGGACAAATGCCTTATCTGAGGGGATGGATAGCCTAGACAAGGATACTATTTTATTGACCCTGGGGCATATAAGAGATGCTGTCCTATATATGTGTGTATGCAAACTACCGGTGGTGCTGCAGGGCCCACACCCTTTTACTTGTCTTGTAGAGCCCAGCTGCTGCAAGAAATCAGCTTGAATGCTTCAGGGGCTTGGGCATGGCCAACATGAGCCCCACACCGAAGGAGGGTGGGGGTGTTTAATGCAAACTTGGGGTTATCCAAGCGCCGCAAAAGACCGCCATGCCCCGCATGCCCCTTTTCTCTTTTCATATACAGATGAGGGTTCCAGCCAACTTTGGCCCACTGCTTGGATGACATCACTGAATGCAAATCCGTCTGCTGCAGACCTTCCCCCAGGAATGCTTGCAATAGTTGTTGCATATGGTTTAATGTCTGAGGGTGCTTCAGTATTAGGCAGCCTTCCGCCCTCCCATGTTCATCTGAAAAGATGTGGTCTCCCTGCAGTTGTTGTCCCCAGACGAGAGTTCCCTTGTGCTTCCTCAGTTAAATCTCCTTAACTTGACGAGGGTGTGCCCGAGCAGCCGCCCTCCCCAGCCCTTTCCCAACACATACTTATCTTGCATATGAGATCTCTTGATCATGAAGATAGTTCTCACAGGTTGAGGTTCATCCTGGCCCCGCTCCCCGCTGGAGAGCGCTGATGAGGACAGCAGCGGGGTGAGTATGTGTGGCCAGAGACCTCCCTTCCCATGTGCAGGCCTGCAGAGTGTGCCGCGAAGTATGGGGCATGTGACACTCTCCCTCCCTGGGGCTCTTCCAGATGTAGCTCCTCAGCAGTATTTTTCCCGGGCTGCGCGGCGCTCTCCCCGACTGGCATCCGCCCTGGAACACTGCCTTCCTCAACGCAACATCAGCAGGGGGCCCGGGCCTCATCACCTTCCCAGGTCTTTCTCATGTATGTATCATGTATGTGAGTGTGATATATGTATGAATTATATATGTTTGTGATATATATATCTATGTATCTATCTATCTATCTATCTATCGTATGTGTGTGTATATATGTATCTATCTTGTATGTATGTGTTCTATCTATCTATCTATCTATCGTGTGTGTGATATATGTATGTATCTATCATGTATGTGTTATATGTATGTATCACACCTTCCTCTATACATATACATATACATACATACATACACACACCTATATCTGTACGTACACTGACATACACACACCAACATCTATACATAAACACGCTGACCCCTAAACGTACACCAACGTACCCACATGTGAATCTATACATACATGTGCTGACACCTGGACATACACTGATGTACCCACACCTAACATCTATACATACACATGCTAACAACTGGACGTATACAGACGTACCCACATTTGCATCCATGCATATATAGATGTAGGTGTGTGTACGTCAGTGTACGTCCAGGTGTCAACGCGTGTATGTATAGATGCAGGTGTGGGTACGTCTGTGTATGTCCAGGTGTCAGAATGTGTATGTATAGATGCAGGTGTGGGAACGTCAGTGTAGGTTCAGGTGTCAGCGCGTGTATGTATAGATGCAGGTGCTTGTATGTCCAGATGTCAGTGCATGTATGTATAGATGCAAGTGTGGGTACGTCGGTGTATGTCCATTTGTCAGCGCGTGTATATATAGATGCAGGTGCTTGTATGTTGGTGTATGTCCAGGTGTCAGCATGTGTATGTATAGATGCAGGTGTGGGAATGTTGGTGTATGTCCAGGTGTCAGGGCGTGTATGTATGGATATTAGGTGTGGGTACATCAGTGTATGCCCAGGTGTTAGCGCATGTATGTATAGATGCATGGTATCTCCTATGCAAAATAAGTATGACTTGGGATAGAGCTGGGGAGGGCCGCTGCTCAGGCACATCTCTGTCAAGTAAAGGAGATTCAACTGAGGCAGCACAAGGGAACTCTCATCTGGGGACAACAACTGCAGGGAGAACACATATTTTCAGATGAACATGGGAGGGCAGAAGGCTGCCTAATACTGAAGCACCCCCAAACAACAAACCAAATGCAACAACTAGTGCAAGCATTCCTGGGGGAAGGCCTGCAGCAGATGGATTTGCATATGGTGATGTCATCCAAGCAGTGGGTCAAAGTTGGCTTCAACCCTCGTCTGCATATGAAAAGAGAAAAGGGGCGTGCAGGGCATGGCGGCCTTTTGCGGCGCTTGGATGACCCCTAGTTCGCATTAAACACCTCCACCCTCCTTCGGTGTGGGGCTATGCCCCAGCCCCTGAAGCATTCAAGCTGATTTCTTGCAGCAGCTGGGCACTGTAACAGCTCCAGAGCTGCTCTGTAAGGCAAGTAAAAGGGTGTGGGCCCTGCAGCACTACCTGTAGTTTGCATTGTGCGTTGGAAGGCACAAAGTAAGCAGACGGGAGAAGTCAGGATAGTGCGCAAGGGCATAGAAGGGAGCAACTCAAGAAAAGAGAAGTGGAAACAGACAGCAAACTAGGCTGGAGAGAGACCTGAGACAAAGAGATCTGAATTATACGAGAGCCGACCAGGGGAAACACAAATTATGCAGTCAAGTGTCCAACATTTGGGGAAACCGCAGGAGCAGCACACCCAGAGTGCAATGGGTGAGCCTTGCCCTGGGAGAAGCACCTTCATGATCATAGTATCTCACCTGGCAGGTAAGTAGGAGTTGGGCTAGAGCTGGGGAGGGTCGCTGCTCGGGCACCCCCCTGTCAAGTGAAGGAGATCCAACTGAGGCAGCACATGGAAACTCTCGAAAGAAGAACAAGGCTAGAGGAAGATCTGAGACAAATAAATCTGACTTTTACCAGAGCTGACCAGAGGAAAGCACAAACACAGTCCCCCACTACCACAAATAATGCAGTCGAGTTTCCCACATTTGGGGAAATCACAGGGGTCAGCATACCCAGAATGCAATGAATGAACCTCACCCTGGGAGAACAATCTTCATGACCATGGTATCTCCTATGCAAAATAAGTATGATTTGGGATAGGGCTGGGGAGGGCCGCTGCTCAGGCACATCTCTGTCAAGAATTTATAAAGTCTATACATATATATAACCAAATGTCAATATATATATATATAGAACCCAGCGCTCCTATCAAAACGTATCTATTTCACCAATTTGTTGCTTATTTAATCTTTATACATCTATTAATTTTCACCATATATTATAAAATGCTGCTCCCATAGGTAGTACTGTTCTACCAATAATAAACCAAATTTTAAAGATAATCACACTTGTTATCAATGGAGCGCAAAAAATAAAATGTACAAGCTCTTTATTTTTAAAAAATATATATAGACAGAAGAAACCCACATTCAATAAAATACAATGGAGTCAACATATATAGGCACCACTATCCATATCTAAATGTAATCAGGATCTATTTCATATTGCCCTTGATGACAACGGAATGTTTATTAAAGTGTCCAAAAAATCCTCCTGGATACAGCTGTTGTAATTTAATCGTTACTTTCCAATTGTAATTGATACATTAAATTCCTTCTTGTGGATGAACAGCAACAGTTGTAACCAACGCCTCTTATTTACTGCAGTTAAAGTTCATATGTA